>NW_006399780.1:9013380-9023549 GCF_000299155.1 Elephantulus edwardii | reverse complement strand
TGAATGAAATATCTCAGTGACAAAAGAAAAAACACTGTATATTAAAGCAGAACTGACATGGGGTAAGGGGAAACTAGGAAAAGATTTGATACATAATATGCACTGCATTAGAACAGATAAGAGAAAGAATTGTTTAAAAGGAACATATGATTAGGCATTGCCTGTATGTCAACAGTCCAGAATAAGAGGTGCATGGCAAAGTGGACTGGCAGAGGGGGAAGGGAAAGGGAAGCAAGAGTTTGGAAAACAAAAATGAATATTTGGGGGGGGAAGAAAATAAACTGAGGAAGGGGGAATGGAGGGAGAGGGAGGAAAATGTGCAACAATGAATGAATGAATGAAAAAAAATCCAACTTTTCTATAAACATTCATTAAAATCATAATTTTAAAAAGTATACAACATAAGGTAAAACTTTTGATGAATTTGATACATCAAAATTTAATTTTTTTTCTAACAAAACACCATAAATAAGTTAATTCCAAAGAACAGAATAGAAAGTAACCTGCAATGTCTAACACCAAAAAAGGATCCCAAGTGTCCAACAACAAATGAATGGATAGGAAAAACTGGTACATTCACATAATGAAATACTACACAGCACTGAAAAACTATTAATTCATACATTACACAGCATGCGAGATCCTGGAGGACATTGTGTTGCATGAAATTTCTAAGTCACAAAAGGACATATACTATATAGCACCACTGTTAACAGCCTAGTTAAAAATAGGACAGATGGGGTGTTGAGGAGAAAATAGGAAAGAGTGGATAGATAATGAACATTTCAGTAGAACAGATGGGGGGAAGATCTTTCTGAAAGGAATATATGATTATCCATTATATGTATGCCAACAATCTGGAAAAAGAGATACATTGCAGGGTGGGCTGGCGAGAGAGAGCAAAAAAAAAACATGTGCAAAAATAAATAAATAATCTAAAATGTACCAGAAACTCTTCTATCAGTAAGAAAAACAAGCCAGATATAAAAAATGGTAAAATATGATCCAAAAGAAGGAAATTTTTATTAGAGAAAACCTAAAAAAGATTTGAAAGAAACATCTGAAGAGCTATTCAAATGTGTTAGTAACAGCACAGATGTCCATCAACAAATAAATGGATTGAGAAATTGTTGTACATTCACACAATGGAAAACTATGCAGTACTCAGCAGCAACAACTTTAAAAAATACTAAATAATATGAGAGAGACTGGAAAGCAGTATGCTGAATTAACTAATCCAGTATCATAAGGTCAAATACTACATACAGCCATTATGGTAAAAAATAAAAGGATATATAGTAAGATAAATCAATACTGCTCCTTGGAGGCAAGGATTCTGAAGCTCTATCTGACCTACTTTGGGCATGTAGCAAGAAGGGGCCAGTCTTTGGAGTGGGACATCATGCTTGGGATGAAAGAGGAACAGCGCAAGACAGGAAGACCCTTGGTAAGATGGATTGACTCAGTGACTGGGTAATGGGGTTATGTGTACCAGAGACAGTAATGTTGGCTCAGGATAGAGCACGGTTCAGAGCTGTTGTATATAGGGTCACTATGAGTCGCAAGCTACTCAATGGCACAAAACAACAAGAGTAAGCTTGAGGGTGGGCAGAAGAAGGAAATGAGGGGGTCACAGAGTTTGTTGGGCAAAGGGTGGGAGAGAAACAATTAGGAAAGATACAGTGGGAAAGTAAAAGATGAGGTAATCTTGGACATAGATCAATAGTAATTAATTTATAAAACACAACACATATGATAGTATGAAACACAGTGTGAATGAAGGAATGTTTGAAACACAATGAATATGAATTCTGTATGCAAAACAATATAAAATAAAATTAAGGGGGGAAAGTGACAGTAAGAATAAACACAAATACAAATTAAAACCCATTCACTCACTCACTCATTGCTGTCAAGTCAGAGCCAACATATAGCTGACTCACCAGCATGTTTTGGGAGGCTGTGAATCACACAGGAGATTGCCTTTCTCCCACATAGTCACTGGTAGGTTCAAATCACCAGAGGGGCAGCACCTTTGGGTTAGCACCACAACTCCCTGTGGACTATGTCACCAGAGCTCCCAGAAATTCTATTAGAAAAGCAAAAAATCAAATAGCTAGACAGTATACTGCTGCTGTTGTTGTTAAATGCTGTCGAGTCATAGGTGACTCATAGCGACCCTATGAACTATCTACCTTTCTCCAAGCTAATAGGGTTTCCAGATGCAAGCTATTTTGGAAGTGGATGCCACTCCTGCTTCTAAGCTTGTTTTAATCGGGGAGCTCCACCAATCACTGTCCGCCATGGGTGACCAATATCACATCTGGCACATCAGTGTCACAGGGTTCAGCATCACAGCCACCACGAGTTATCTCTGTACAGCAAATCGACAGACCAGTGCTATACCACCTAGAAGAATGTTTGACCAAAACCAATGAAAACCAGGCCTGAGGGCCGCAGATTAAAATCACCCATGTTTGGCTTGGTAGCATCAATTTCTGTCCATTAGGCCAACTGCGCTCTCTTGTTGTTGTTGTTGTTGTTGTTGTTAAATGCCATTGAGTTGTAGGTGACTCATAGTGACCCTATGAACTTTCTTCCTTTCTCCAAGTTCATAGGGTTTCCAGAGGAAAGCTGTTTCGGAAGTGGATGCCACTCCTGATTCAGTATATACATTGAAAATGTTTGGAGAAGGATGTACCCAATGACAGAGCCTCAACATATAGAAACCAAGTTTTAATAGAATTCAAGAGAAAAATCAACAACTCCACAATATGAAGGACAGAATAATTAGAAAGAAACTCCACACAAAGATACAGAAGAACTAAACAATCTGATTAACAAATTGGATCTTGTTAACATATAAATACCCTACCACCCAACAAGAGCACAAAGTATGTTCTTCCCCAGGGCACATGAGACATTTTCTGGTATAGACCAAATGTTGGGTCACAAAGCAAGACTAGACTCAATAAACTAAAAGATTTTTAAATACTACAAATCTTTTCAGATCACAATGTTATGTATTAAAGAAATGCAAATCAAAACAACAATGAAATGTCATCTCATCTTGGTAAACATAGCCATATTTAACAAGAAAGCAAAAATATAAACAAAGAGAGGTCTTCAAAAGAAAACTCTGGCAATAATTAATCAAAAAGCAAACAGGCAATCTTTGACACTTCCCCCACCACCACCACCACTAGAAAGTCTACTTTTGTATCTATATCTCATATGTTGTTGTTATTAAATGCCATTGAGTCATAGACAATTCATAGCAACCCTATGAACAAAAGACCAGAATACTTGTTTAACTTTCATCCTTTCTCTAAATTCAGAGTTTCCAGAAACAGTGTTTCAATTATTCCAACAATAAACAGGTTAGAATACTCATGTTAACATTTGTTGCATCCTTATTAGTACTGGCTAGAATTTAAACAATATTCAAGGTGCCCATTACTAGAAGAATGTTTTTGTTGTTAGGTGCCATTGAGTCCAGTATGACTTCTGGTGATCTTAAGAACAACAGACCTTAATTTTGCCCTATCCTGTGCCATCCTCATCATATTTGACACACTTGAGCCCATTGCTGTAGTCACTGTGTCAATTCATTTCATTGGGGTCTTCATCTCCTTCACTGCACCTCCCTCTTTCCAAGCATCATGTCCCTTTCCAAGAAGTAGCTTTGCCTAACTACATGTCCAAAGTATAAGAGAAAAACTTCTCCATGTTTGCCTCCAAGGAGTACTCTGGCTACACATTCTCCAAGATGAATAGACAGGTAGAATGTGACAGATTCACACCAAAGAATATTAGAAAGTAATTAGAAGCAAGTAGATTTATGTGTCTGAACATAAAAGCATCTCTTCATAGAGCTATTCAGATGATTCCAAGAACTACATGAAGATAAGGGATTATTACCAAATTTCAGCCACAATACTTTACTTGAACAGCATTTATTGTGCCCTCTCAATTCCCTGTACATTTTCTCAAGTCATAAGACTGGAAATTAAATATGCCTGGGAATACTACAATCCCCAAAACAGCCTATTAATTTTTATTTCACATAGTTGCTGTGAGACCAGCAACTGAAAACATCCAGACAGGTAAACATGCCAACTTCTTCAATTCAGTAAGAGTCTATGTGGTGATTAATCCATTTCAAAAGAAGAAAAAGTGCTGGGAATAGGGAGCAAGCACCTAAAAAGGGGGGAAAAGGAGAAAAGAAAGGGAAAGACGAAACTCTTGATTTGGTATTTGAGTATGTATTGAGTCATTTCAAATTAGTTTTGTCTAATGCTTGTAGATAAAATTGTGTTGTGGTGAATTGAGACTTTGTAACTTGTGGGGCGGGGGGGGGGGGAATAAAAGTAGTGGAACAAAATTTCATTGATTCTTCTCCTTAGCTCTGGTTAAAACTTAGAGCCACGCTAGTTTTGACATGAGATTAATATTTTCATGAAGAAGAGTCCAGTAGTAATGATAACGTCCTGTTATTCTTTTCTTTTTAAGAACACAAAAGGCTTATATAAACTGGTACACAGGGGTAAAGACTACCCATATGGTTTCTACTTACATTCAATATTTTACTCTCATTTATTAAAGTTCTGTGTGGTTTGAAACTCATTTAAGGTTTCATTTGTGTATCATCTTCATGCCTGGAGCAATTACTATTAGCCAGAGAGTTCTTGCTAATGATATACAATTTTGACTTTTGGGGACCCAGAGGAAGAATTAGTTCCATAGAGGATTTTTGTTTTGGCATATTTTTCCTACTTTATCTCTCTGGCTTGATTTCACCAATGCCACAATATTTGCACACCTTGGCAGGTATCAAAGTTCTACCACAGATGACTTTAACCTGGGTGGGACAGTTACTTATAATGATCATTTAGCATGCATTAGTTTAATTAACCATCTCACCCTTTAAAGGGTGAGACCTTTCCTTTGATCCTAGAGTGTTTCGTGAATCCAGGCCTCTGGATTCCCAGCCCAATCCTTGTGACTCTATCATCAATCAAATCACAACTTGGAAATGACTCAGAGTAGCTGAACCATGTCCAACATAGGATTAAATCCCTCACCCGGGACGGGGGGTGGGGAAGAACTATGTAGGTCACATTTTGCCAAGCTTCAAGCTTTTCTTTTATCTGTCCAACTATAAATAAATGACTCCCACCAATATACAAGTTATATAGGCCCCTTACTCAAGCAAGTATTCCAGATAGATGTTATTCAATTTGGAGTTTTGATTCAAATACGTCAAAAATGATCAAATTATTTAATTGTCTTGTTTTTGTTTTATTTTTTCATTTAATTGTCTTAACTTTGAGTTATCATGCTAATGCTGCAGATGTTAGCTCTGCAGCATGGTAGTTTTAATTCAAAATTAGATATATAAAATTTCAAGTCATACTGGTAAAATGTAGGCTTTGCACTCGTTTTGTCTTTTAATCACTGAAAACTCAAATGCACTGCCATCGAGTCAATTCCTACTAATAGCCACCTTCCCTTGGGCTTCCAAGGCTCTAAATCACAACTGGCAGAGATGGCCCATCTTTTCTGACACAGGACTTTTGATGGATTCAAACCTTAGGAGGCATGAAGCCTTTAGTTTAGCAGAGCAACTTACTATGAATGACACCACCAGAGCTTAGTACATTTTACTTCTTTCTTAAGACCTTAGAGTAAATTACTATTCTTGAATAAAGCAGTAAATGAAACTAGGAGCAATATGAGTAGTCATGATAATTTTCTAAATTATGTGAAGCTTTCTCCTTTCCCAGGCTTTGTTCAGAACCAACTTGATGGCAGCAATACAAGACCTTTAACCACATCATATCCTCTTTAACATGGAAATTATAACTTTCCTATATCCCTTCTGCCCACATCCAAGAACACCATGTCTAAAACACAATGGAATGAAGATAAAAAATGAAAAACTGCTAAGATATTGCTACCCTACTCTAGTTGCACATAGATCAGAAAATGTTGCTGTTGTTAGATGTCACTGAGTAATACGACTCAGTGACTGTATGCACTATGTACCTGGACCTTGCCTGCACCATCTTTACAGTATTTGATACACTAAAATCCATTATAAAAGTCAGAGTGTCACTCCATCTTGTGAGCATCTCCTTCTCTTTCTCCAATCATCCATATTTTCCAACATGAGGTCTTTTTCTAAGTACTAGGCCCTCCTGACAGCATACCCAAAGTATAAGAGACCAACATCTTTGCCTTTAGGGCATCCAGGTTGCACTTCATCCAAGACAGACTTATTTGACCTGTTGGCAGTTCATATGATATTTAGTAATCTTCTCCAACAATACAACTCAAAGGCATCAACTCTTCTTCTGTCTTCCTTATATACTATCCAACCTTCAGTTGCACAGCAAGCAATTGAAAATACCACGTCTTAGATCAGGCACATTTTCGCCTTTAAACTGACATCCTTGCTTTTTGGAATTTTGGGTAGATCCTCAACAGCAGATTTTTTTTCCCCTCAGTGGAACACATCATTTTTTACGTCTTTACTGCTGTTATCATGGATACTGATTGTGCCTCCAAGTAAAATTAAGTTCTTGGCAACTTCAATCTGTTCTCCCTCTATCATTATGTTGCCTATTGTTCCAGTGGTGAGGACTTTTCTTGATGTTCACGTGTAATCAATATTGAAGGCTGCATTGTTAAAATTTCTGCACCAAGTGCTTCAAGTCCTCTTCATTTTCTGTAAGCAATGCTGTGTCATCTGCATAACACAGATTGTTAGTCTTTCTCCAATCCTGATGCCACATTCTTCTTCATATACTCCAGCTCCTCAAATGGTTTGTTCAGCATATTGGTTGAATAGGTATGGAGAAAGGATACAGCTGTGACATATACTTTTCCTTCTTTAAAACCATGCTATGTTCCCTTGTTTTATTCTAACAACTGCTTCTTAGTCTATGTGTAGGTTTCCATGAGTACATTTAAGTGTTCTGGAATTCCCATTATTCTCAATATTAGCTATCATTTGTTATGATTCACACATTCAGATGCTTTTGTACAACCAATGAAACACAAATAGACATCCTTTTGGTATTCTCTGCTTTCAGCCATGATATCCCTCATTTCTCATCCTCTTCTGAATGCACATTGAATTTCTAGTAGTTCCCCGCCAATATACGGTTCCAGCCACTTTTTACTAACCTTCTGCAATATTTTATTTGCATGAGATATTAATGATATTGTTCAATAATTTCCACACTCTGGTGGGTCATCTTTTCTGGAATGAGAACAAATATGGATCTTTTCTAGATGGTTGGCCAGGTAGCTCTCTTCCAAATTTCTTGGCAAACACTAGTGAACATGCCCATGGCTATGTTTGTTTGTTGATATATTTCAATAGATAGTACACTTATTCTTTAAGCCTTAATTTTTGCCAATGCCTTCACTGAAGTTTGAACTTCTTACTTCATTACCATTGGTTCTTGATCATAGGCTACTCCCTGAAATATGTCAGTGTCAACCAGTTATTTTTGGTACAGTGACTCTGTGTAGTCCTTCCATCTTATTTAGAAGTTTCTTGCATCATTCAAGATTTTTCCCATAGAGGTTCCCACATGGGAGAGTGGATCAGACCACAGAGTAGGAGTATTAAGTGGGCCCAGCCATGCTAGAACTTCCTAGACAGGAAAGAACCTCTTGTTCTGCCACTCCCAGAGCCTGCACATCAGGATCTCAGTGGTAGGAGTGCCATAGCAAGAGAGTTATATCTCCTACCTCTTCAATCAGATTCAGAATGTCAAAAAGCAGAGTGGTCCACTGAGTGAATTAAAAAAAAAAACAACAAAAAACAACACTAAAATAGAAACTTTGGTTGATCCCTGAGCTCTCTGGATGAGACCACCTATGAAAGATCTGGCACAGGAAACAATGGACTCCCTAGCTGAGTTTTTTATGACTTTGCAGACAAACCCTATGCATTTGAGGACTATGACATCCTCAAATATATTCTTTCATATATGTGTGACTATGACATCCTAAAATTGGCATTTTACCAATTAAGCTGTGTAGAGACCTGAGAATCTACATGATTAACAAGCGGACCCCAAACAAGCAAGTCTGGTTATTGTTGCCCTCCAGCAAACCCAAACATCATGAATAGACCAGAAAAAACACTGGATATACTCCCACCACAGCATATCTCTCCATCAGCTACTGGCCATAGACTTTCCAAAGCTTCAAAAATCAAATTAGACTTGTCCCCTCAGGCCTATTCTGCTAAGGATGCTTGATGTCCAGCCCAATTTGAAAGACATCAAAGCTATAAATCCAAGACTACAACTTTGTTCTGGGGTAGAGTATCTCTTGTTTTCCATTACTTGTTTTCCACACTTGCCTTTGAGGCCAGTAGAGTTGGTGTACAACCACACTAAAATCAACATACTACCTTCCAATGCACCCTATCTGCTGGGATATTTTTTCCCCACTTTTCTGCCCTCATAGACTTCATCTTTTTTAATGTTTATATACCAATACTTTAACATAATAACCTTACAACAGGGGAAAATAACAAGAAAAAATTCTAGAATTGTTTCCTCCTTTTCTTTAAAGGAGTTAACAGCAAAAAATGTCATGAAGAACATGTAGACAACTCACCTTATCATTTTTTCTCAAAATAAGATGTAAAAGATAACCCGTAAGTGTCCCCACACCTGTTTGAAAGGGTAAACAATGAATGAATGGAAATCCAAAATCTCTGTAAATGTTCATTAAAATTAATAAAATAAAATTTTAAAAATTAAGATGCATATTATGATATCTGGAAATATAAAGAGAATGGAATGGAAAGTGTATAAAGACATACTCAACCAGAAAAAAAAAAAGATATGTTTGTACTGATTTTTAAAAAAAAAACCACCTCGTCCTCAATGTAGCTCAACACAAAGTAATTGTTTGTGGGAAATTTCCACAAACTCCCAGAACTTTCATTTTCCCTCTGTTAAGTGAAAGAATTGAACTGGATAAAATAATTGATTCCTTATTCACACATTAGTGGACCTATCAGGCAGCTTCCAAGGCTTGCTTTCCTCATTTCTGGGTAGATAAGGGTCATCAATGAATATATCTTAAAATCTGGGCGGTAAATACACTGTTATTGAGATTGTGGCTGAATTCATATTAGTAACCACCCTTTATTGTGTCCCTACTATGTTAACCCCTTTACACCATATAACGTTGCTGTAATCTTTACTAACTTGCATTTTGCATATGAAGAAACCAAGTGTCAGGAACATTAAAACAACTCACCCAAAGTTTGCTCATCTTCTGACATTTTCTTATGGAAAAAGAGTACTAGAGACAGGTCTGTGAGCATGTAGCAAAAGCAGGTGAACTCACAAACATTCCATTCTAAAAGAAAGGAATCTTAACAATAGAATGACATCAGCAAGTGCTACATGAGCACTTCAAGTATTTATTTAGTCTGGTGGAAATTTTTATGTGTGGTAGGCCATTGCCAGTGAGATTATAAATAAAACAAATTGTGATTGTGTATATATAAATTTGCCCCTAGGATCCTTCAGTGTTGCAACTAGAAATTTAATTTGTTCTTCCATTCTTTCAGTTTGAGAAATGCTGAGTAAGTTCTTCTATTCCAGTTTTCTCATTCCAGGTCCTTGGATTTATCATTATAATACTTTGCTTTGCCTTCTCGAGTTGCCCTTTGAAATCTCCTGTTCACCTCTCTTAGTTCAGCACTTTCCCCCTTTATTTTGGCCTATTTCCAGGGAGTTCTGGTGGCCTGAGGGCAAGAAGCTATGCTGCAATCCCAAAAACATGTGATTTGTGTCTAGAACAACATGTAAGTTTTAGAGTTTCTTTTGACATTATTTTGGTCTTTTCTTTTTTTCCTATCTTTGTAATGATCTTTTTTGCTTTCTTCCTGGATGATATTATTGATGCCACCCAACAACTCGTCTGGTCTTTGGTCATTGCCACACTAACTCCAAGGGAGTCTGCATGACAAAATCACCCAATTGAGGCGAAAACTTCAAGGAAGTCAGCCTCTTGGAACGTGTGCTTTCTCCATGATTGTTCTTGGCCTTTCTGTAATTTCTCTTCTATTGTCTCTTTGTGTTTTCTATGTGGGACAGGGAAAAAAGGCTGTGTTCTTTACACAAAGT
>NW_006399780.1:9003551-9012235 GCF_000299155.1 Elephantulus edwardii | reverse complement strand
GTGTTCCCTCTTCGAGACCCTAGACCTCAAGCTTATAAGCCCCTCCCGACTGGAGCAGCCCACAGCAGGTCATTAGTGTTCAATGCAGCAAAAAAACCATTTTTTAAGTCTGGAGGAGAGGAAGACCCCAGATAAGACAGTCAACTCAATGACACATATCAACAACAGAGTCTATTCAAGAAGTTAATCTGGGTACATAAAAGAAGACTTTCCTGTTCAGAGACTCAGGTGGTTCCATCTTGGTTACTAATGAGAGTTTGGGGAGGGGAGGCAAGGGTTGCTATTGTTTTTGTTTTTCATTCAATAACTCACATACTTTTATTGTAGCATTAATTACAACTGTACACGTAGTGTTCCCTTGTTCTGTTTGCACAACAACTTCTTGGTCAAGAAATAGGTTTTTACATGAGCATAATTATGTGTCCTGGGATTCATGTTAGCCATAATTTGTTATGATCCACACAGTCATATGCCTTTTGCATAATCAATAAAGCACAAATAGACATTCTTCTGTTATTCTCTGCTTTCAGCTAGGATCTATCTGACATCAGCAATACTATCCCTGGTGCCATGACCTCTTCTAAACTCAGCTTGAACTCTGGCAGTTCTCTGTCTGCGATTTTTAATTCTTTTCATTTTCTAGCTGTTTTTTATTATTTTCATTTCAGCAATATTTTGTTTGCATGTGACATTAATAATATTGTTTGATAATTTCCACATCCTGTTGGATCACTTTTCCTGGAATGGGAACAAATATGAATCTCTTCCAGTCAGTCAGTCAGCTTTCCTCCAAATTTCCTGGCATAGACTGGTGAGCATGTCTGGGGCTGCATCTGTTAGATGAAACACGTCAATTGGTATTTCATCAATTCCTGAGGCCTTTTTTTTATTAATTTTAATGAAAGTTCACAGAGACTTTGAATTTCCATTCACTTATTGTTGCATTTTATCCCTGTCGACCCCTCCCCCCAATTTGTTCTTCTCTTTGAAAAGTAAAAGAAAAATTCTTTCACTGTTATAAAATCCCTCCCCTCAAGTCCACTCCACTAAGCAACCTTCATTTTGGACTCCTGTAATGACAATAATACCTAGTCATATATCCCTTTTAAACAGTTCTATCCCTCATCTGTTTCAATGCAGTATAAATTATTTATCCCCTCTAAGTCTCCACCCAAACCCCAATGTCAGTCCCATTTTACAACAGTGCTGCAGCCTTATTTTTGCCAACAGCTTCAGGGAAGCTTAAGCGTCTTCCTTCATTTACCATTGGTTTATCATTATAAATGTCTTAAAATTAAGAAAGGTGTGTGTCAGGGTTGTATCCACTTTCCATACTATTCAATCTGTATGCTGAGCGAATCATCCATGAAGCTGCATTCTATGAAGAAGAATGTGGTATCAGGCTCAAAGGAACATTAAACAACAACCTACATTATGCTGATGGCACACTTTGCTTGCTGAGAGTGAGGAGCACTAGAAGCGCTTGTCACAGAAGATCAAGACTATAGCCTTCAATATGGATCACATCTCAAAATCCAGAAAACAAAAATTCTCACCACTTGACCAATAGGCAGCATCATGATATATGGAGAAATGACTGAAACTGCCAACTACTTAATAACCACCCTTGGTACCAGCACTCAGAAGATCAGAATACTTAATGAACTGGGAAAGCCTGAAGTCAGGGATCTCTCCAAATTACTGAGGAGCAATGATGTCAATTTGAAAACTAAGGTGATTCATGCCCTGGTCTTTTCAATCACTTGCTATGTATCTGAAAGCTGGACAATGGATAAAGATGACAGAAGACATTTTTACACCTTTTAATTATGATATTGGAGAAGAGTACTATGAATATCCATGGACTGCCAAAAGAAGAGATATGTTTTGGAGAAAGCACACCAGAATACTCCTTGGAGGCAAAGATGGAAAAGCTCCATCTCACATACACTGGGCATGTAGGGAGGTTATTACTTGGAGAAGTGAAGGGTTGATGAAAAGAAAGGAAGACCCTCAACTAGATGGATTGAAACAATGACTGCTGCAATGTGTTCGTGTATGTCAGAGGCGATGAGAACGACACAGGATAGGACAGGGTTCAGGTCTGTTGTTCATAGGGTTGCTATGAGTTATACTTAACTTCACAGCACCTAATGACAACAACTGTATAATTCCATTATTTAAAATGTCTTGTCCAATGTTTGCTGTACCCTTTCTTTCCATTTATTCAATCTATCCATTAACTAGTCTCTGCTCTCTCACCCTCCCCTCCTGGCCCCAAAAAACCTCCCAATTGTTTCTGTGTAAAGTTTTTCTTATTTTTCCTCCTTCTCCCTCATTCAATTAGTTATTCATATCCTGTACTAGACTGTCAACTACAATATACATAATGTCTCA
Organism: Elephantulus edwardii; assembly: GCF_000299155.1. Lineage (NCBI taxonomy): Eukaryota > Metazoa > Chordata > Mammalia > Macroscelidea > Macroscelididae > Elephantulus > Elephantulus edwardii. The sequence continues at coordinate 9,009,838 of NW_006399780.1, read as the reverse complement.
TCATCTACTCAATTCAGATTCATTCTATTCTTGAGACTGTTTTTAAGTCCAGATACAATACATTTAAGGTTATATTTTGGTTCTCATGGACTTGTTCTAATTTTCTTTATTCTCAATTGAACATGTGAATTATTAATGGTTAAGGGGAAAACAAAGTGAAAATTTAATGGGAAATATATATATATATATTCTTTTTCCAAGAATATAATGTCAGTCTTTGGTACAGGTTTCAATTCACCTCATTGCATTCAACACTGAAAAACAGGAAAAACTAGAGACCAAATTGCCAAATTCACTCAGCCATGAGAGTTAAAGAGAAATAATATATTTAAGCAGGAGTCAGTTGTTCATTAAACCGCTAAAAATTACTGAACATTTTCATTGCCACACACCTTGCTGTTGTTGAGTGCTGTAGAGTTGGGAACTGACCCATAGCTGACCTTCCAGCATGTTTTTAGAGTCAGTTAACCACGCGGGAGGAGATTGCCCATCTTTCTCCTGTGGGGGCAGCTAGTGGCCTCAAACTTTGCTTTTTCAGTATTACACTTAATACACCATTTTATTTCCTCAAAAAAATGAGTTGGATACTGTTATGATACTCAGCTTACACATAAATAAAGTACTAGAGAATAAATTGTCAGAGAAGTTAGAAATGTTTAGTAACCTGCTTGTAGTCCTACAATTACTTATAGTTGGCACAGAATTCAAATGTCAGCAATCTGAGCTTTGTTTAAAAACTATCAAGCTATGATCACAAAGGTAGACTAACTAACTTACCTTCTTAAATCTTTGTTTTATCTTATTCATTCTCTCAAATAAAAGTATACTATAGTGAGCTAGAGACTAGGCATATGACTGGCATACAAGTGAAAAAAGAAGGCAGAGTTTACCCCACACCCTGCTTCATGTACCCAGGGAACCTAGCAAAGGAGATAGAAAATGAACAAAAATTTAAAACCAAATGTTCATAGCTGCTGTAAGAGAAAGTAACAAGTGCCTTGAACTAGAAAATATGAAGGCTCTATATAAAATTATGCTAAAAGTCTGGGAACAAATAGCACAGAAGGTGTCTCTGGAAAAAGAGGCTTAGCTTAAGCTAAGACCTGAAGGAAGACAAACAACTAGACATGCAAGAGTCAAAGATTCCCAGGAGACGAAATGGCAGCAGAAAGGCAGGAAGAAGCCTGTGTATTAACCCCATATGAAAGGGAGCAAGTGCGTCATGATGTAGGTGTGTAGGCAGAATCATCATGGCAAAGATTCTTAGAAAGGACAGTTAGCGTTCAGATAGGAAGCCAGTGAGAGCACTTAAGCAAAAAAAGTGAAATTACTCACATTCTGAATGGACTCTGAGGTAGCCAGAAAGGGTTGTAAAGAAAATGGGGGAAATAATGGGCAACAGTTTTAGTTTACTTGTCTCCACAGTCAACACTCTTGGTAACAGCAGCCAGGAAATCAGGAGACAAATTGCATTGGGAAAGTCAGCTGTGAGGGACCTCTCAAGAGTACTGAAGTGCAACAATGTCAGGCTGGAGACTAAGGTGCACCTGATCCAGGCTATAGTCTTTGCAATTCCGTGCTATGCATCGGAGACAGTGAATAGGGATGATAGAAAGAGAATTGATGCCTTTGAGTTGTGGTGCTGGAGAAGAGTGTTGAATATACCATGGACTGCTAGGAGAACAAACAGTTTTGTCCTGGAGAGGGTAAAGCCAGAATGTTCCCTGGAGTCAAGGATTCTGAAGCTTCGTCTGACATACTTTGGGCATGTTGGAAGGAGGGACTGGTCCTTGGAGAGAGATACCATGTTTGGGAGAGTGGAGAGGTGGCGATGAGATGGATCGATTCTGTGAGTGGAGTGGTGGGAATGAATGTGTTTGAGACAGTGAGGTTGGCACAGGATAGAACGGCGTTTAGGGCTCTTGTACATAGGGTCACTATGAGTCGCAAACGACTCGATGGCACGTAAAAACAACAACAATGGGCAAATTGCGATCGTTGTCATTTTTAAAGTAAAAGGGATTTTGACCTTGTTTTAGAGGTAGTCAACAGAGAAGAGGCTTCCAGGTTAATCCACGAAGAATACACACACACACACACACACACACACACACACACACAATCTGGCAGGTATTCAAGAATAGTTCTAGAGAAGCAAGTAAGATAAATAAACCGCAAGGCCATTAAGCAAAAGGTTTTCAGGAGAATCTGGCACAAGTGTGGGAAGTGAACTCCAAGAATGGAAGAGACAAATGAGTGTGTGCATTTTTACCAGGACTTTGAATCTGTTTATTCGGTTTTTTACTCCCAGCTGAGATACCAGCCTAGATTTACTAAATCAGAATCTACAGTTAACAAGATTCCTGTAGTAGATTCTGATTTAGTGTATTTGAGGTAAAAGTGTACATTTTCAGCAGGGCATTGAGCGAAATCAACTGGTTTGAAGCCCTGGTCTTAACACATCTATCATTTATTTACTGAAAAAAAGATTTCTTGGTTGTGTGTGTTTGTTTTTGCTTTGCATTCATCTTGCTTTAAATGAAACATATGTTTTAATAGATATAACGAGATCCCTACTTATTTTGTAAAATAGATTACAAAAGGAGGAGAATCCCCTCCAGTGCAGCATTATTTGCTTTATTTCTAAATTATAACAAGGCTGACCCTTTAGAAGATCCGAATCTAGGATCTTTTTGGTTAACAGTTCTCAGAAATTCCTCTTCATCCTTGAAGGGAAATGATTCTATGTTGTAAACTGAAATTCCACAGACCAAACTGCTTACAATTTTTTAAGTTCAGTTTAAAATTGCCAGAAGAAATAACTAATGAGAGTATCTATGAATTATTTTATGAGCCCAAAGTTGAGAAACAGAACGTGACACCAACGCAAGAAAAAACGGACACAAGGACAGGATTAGGGAAAGAACAGGCTTTGTAACCGCCTCTGATGTGACGTCACAGAGGAGGGAAGTCACTGCGCGAAGGGTTTGTGTACAAAGTACTGAAAGCTGCTAGTTCTCCCGGAACGTAGATCTGCAGAACCATCTTGCTCTCCGTTTGCAGGTCAGCACCAGGCTATCAAATAGAGTTTCTGGTCTGAGTTTTGCATTTCAGAATAAGGTATATATGCTTGGGCTCACTCAGGGGCTAACTTTCTTGCTCCTCACAGTGCACTGAATTCTAATACAGATGGCCTTAAACAAGATGAAGGACATGAAAATTTCCGAAAAGGAACGCCTATCTATGGACTATGTGAAGGGGATTCTTCAACCCACACCCACCTGTGAAATCTGGGATCAGATATGGAATTTCCAAGCCAAGCCTGATGATTTACTTATTTCTACCTATCCTAAAGCAGGTAAGTGGAAAGTCCTGGTGACAAAGTGGGAAAGATTCACTAATGATTAAAGAAATTGATCTCCTGAACTTGAGCAGCAAACTGTTCACAGAGTGATTTAGGTAAGACCAGTTACTTGTGGAAACTGGGGGAGGGAATGTTTTCTTTTTAGATTGCACAAAAATATTAAAATTCCTGATAAACATTAAGAACTTTAAGCTTTTCCTATGTTGCTTTTCCCTCCCACTTCCCTGCAAGAAAGCAAACAGCTAAGAGCAAAGAGGATAGGTTTAGTTGTTTATTTGTTCCCAGTCCAGGCCCTGATTGTAAATCTTGTAAAAGGATGCTTTTGGAGGGTGGAATAAAAAATGGATCCCAAGATGATGAAAAAGTAATATGGAAGTTTTTGTTCTGCAAAGCTGACATCACTTTAGCAGCCTCAGACACCCATCCAAGGTCCTAAAACTAGATTTTTGGTTTCTACCTTTCTTCTTAGGGAGCTCTGGTGGCCTATGCTGCAATCACAAAGACACATGGTTCCAATCCACCAGCAGTCTGCAGGAGAAGGGTGGGCAATCTCGTCTCTCCTCCCTCCTGCCTCTGAAAATCTACTGCAGGGTCTGTTCTGGCTCAGCAGCACACAACACAACAACCACCTTTCTTCTTGCTAGAACCTATTTCTTTGTTTTAATATATAAGAAAGTTGTATGTAGAAGACTAACTTGAGCCCCGCCCGTGCATCTTAACAACTTTGGTGTGAACAAAGTGAAATAGTCCTTGACAGATAACTATGTGTATTTACATTATTTACATATATTCTAAGTATTAAATTCACACTCTCCAAATAAATAAACCTATGCCATTTGTAAAATCAAGTTCCCTGACAATTAACTCATACATACATACATACTTGAAAATCTAAACGTAAGCATTTTCTGAGATTGTGTGTCTAAAGCCTTTCAATCTCTAAAAATTCCAGTAAAAGATCCTAGAAATGGGGAGGTTTTAATGACAGCATCCATAATCTCTTAGTCCATTAGTTTCCTATTGGTCCTGTTTTAAGTTATCAGAAGCCTGTTCAAGACTGAATTTTTTCCAAATGTAAATTTCTAAAAGTAGTCCTTCGCTAGGATCAAATCTATCTTCCTTAACTTCATTCTAAAGTCCCCAACTCTATTTGGTTTTCATCACTTCAGCACATTAATAGTCAATCTTTCTGTACATGCTACATTGTCAGCATTGAGACTTGGTTTAATCAGGCTTCTCATAGTATTCTTTAAAAACAGTAAATTGCTTGTCAGCTAAAAAAATATATATTAATAAAGGGTTGGGGGTTTTTATTGGTAGAAGAAACAAGCGTGATAAAATCATGACCTCAGAAACACCTAATTTGGTTTTTTTCTTTTTTTCTACTAGTTTATTACAAAATTCAAGTACAATTTGAACAAATTCTTTTAATTTCTGTTACCCCACCCATCAAATTGTACAATCCAATGATTAATCCCTCCTTCCCCCTGCACATCCACATTCCTCTGCTTCCAGCCTCTCCCACCCCTCCTGGATCGTTATACTCATTCTACAATAACGGTTTTATACAATATTTATCATTGTGGGACTGAGTTAGTTCACACAGCATAATGCTCTCCAGTCCCTCCCAAGTTAGGTAATAATTTACAAAGTTATTACTCCTGCGTGCTGCATAGTATTCCATTGTGTGAGTGGACCATAATTTCTCAATCCATTCATTTGTGGTTGGACATTTGGGCTGTTTCCATGTTCTTGCTATAGAAACACCTAAGTTTTTAAAACAGCAATGCCAAAAAACAAAAAACAACAATGCCATATACTCTGAATAAACAAGGGGAGGGAAGTATTTCAGAGAACCATTGACCTTTAAAAGTGTAAAATCAAATGTCATTATAACCCATTCATGAGCCTCTAAATGGCATTTAAATCTACTCTTACATTGTTATTAGGTGTCAGTAAATCACCTTCACCTCTGCCCAAACCTACATTATCCTTATAAATTCTGCTGCACTTAAATCTATTGTTTCAGTCAATCCATTTCTGAGGAACTTCCTCTTTCACTGACCTTCAACTTTTCCAGGGACTGGACCCTTCAATTTTACCTCATCACAGTAACATCAGAATGAACTATAAAACTATTCATACAACTAAATATATACTAGTTCAAATTATTTAAATTGTTTAAATAAATAGCTAGAGAAATCTTAGTGCTTTGTCCTATAATAAAAGAGTACTTAGAACCACAAAATGTAGAAAGCCAAACATATTACCTAGGACTATAAGCCCAAACTCATTCCCATTGAGAAGACTCCCACTCACAGCAGCCCTGTAGGAAAGGGTATAATCCACATCCACATAGCATTTCCAAGACCATAAGTCTTTACTGAAGCAGACACCCTTGTCTGTCTTCCGTGGAGTAGCTGGTGGGTTTTAACCTTGGGCCTTTTGCTTAACAGCCAAAACAGTACCACCAAGACTCTTTACATAGCCTATAATAATCATTTATTATTTTCTAGTCCCTTAGGGAGCTCTGGTGGGTAGGTAGTTGCACTGTCAACCTAAAAGTTGGTGATTCCAGTTCACCCACTGCTTCTTGGGCAAGAGATGAGCTATATCCTCCCTGCAGTTTACACCCTCTGAAAACCTGCTACAGGGTCAGTTATAAATCAGTTGCCACTAGATGGCAATGAATTTACTGATTAATCTGTGCCCAGACAATGATCATTCATTTATTCATTCACATATACTGAGTCCTTCTCACGTGAAAGTCCTGTACTCTATACTTACGAAACCATTTGAAAACCACATGATTATTACTCTCCAGGAGATCACAATCCGTTAAGAAAATTCTTAGAATTCTTTCATTCTCTTCGTTGTTGTTTTTAAATCATTCATTGTTCCACGTTTTCTTCCCTCTCCCCCC
>NW_006399780.1:9001360-9002991 GCF_000299155.1 Elephantulus edwardii | reverse complement strand
TATATCATCTGCATAACACAGACTGTTGATGAGTCTACCTCCAATCCTGATGCCACATTTCTCCTCAAAAAGCCGAGCCTTCTGGATAATCTGTTCCACATATAGCATGAAAATGTAAGGAGAAAGGACACATCTTTGGCGCACACCCTTCCCAGTTTTCAGTGTTTCCTTGTTCTGATGACTGCTTCCTTGTCCAAGTATAGGATTCACATAAGCATAATCAAGTGTTCTGGGATTCCCATTCTTCTCAGAGTCATCACAGCTTATTGTGATCCACACAGTCAAATGCCTTTGCATAGTCAATGAAAAACAGATAGGCATTCCTCTACTTCTTTCTGCTTTCAGCCAAATCCTTCTGACATTAGCTATAATATCCATAGTACCACAGCTTCCACTAAACCCAGACTGCACTTCAGGCAGTTATCTGTTGATGCACTGTTCCAGTCATTTTTGGATCATCTTCAGCAGAATCTTGCTTGAATGTGGTATCAATGATACCATTCGATACTTTCCGCACTCTGTCCTAATCATCTTTCTTTGGAATAAGAACAAATATAGATCTCTTCCAGTCAGTTGGCCAGGTGGTTGTACTCCAGATTTTTTGGTACAACTTGGTGAGCACATCCAGGGCAGTATCTGTTTGTTGAAATATATCAATTGGTATGCCATCAATTCCTGGGGTCTTGTATTTTGCCAAATCCCTAAGAGCAGCTTTAACTTCTTCATCACCACTGGCTCATGCTCATACATTGTTTCATGAAATTCTTCTGTTTCTGCCAATTCCTTTTAGTAAAAAACTCTGTATACACTTTCCATCTTCTTTTAATTCTTTGTGGATCATTTCCTATTCTGCCCAAAGCATCCTTAAGTATTGCAACTCAAGGTTTGAATTTGTCCTTCAGTTCCTTCAGCTTAAGAAATGCTGAGTGAATTAGGTTCTTTTGATTTCCTGACTCCAGCTCCTTACACATTCCATTGTAATACTTTACATTGTCATCCCACGCTGCCCTCTGGAATCTTTTGTTCAACTCCTAAATAACTTGATTTCTTCCTTTTGCTTTGGCTTCTCGACGCTCTAGTGCAATATTCATAGTTTCTTCTGACATCCTCCTTGGAGAGGGATGTCATGCTTGAGAGGGTGGAGGGACAGCGCAGGAGGGGAAGATGCTGAATTAGGTGGATTGATTCAGTGACTGGGGTAATGAGGATAGGTATGGCAGAGACAATAAGATTGGTGCAGGACAGAGCAGGGGTTAGGGCTGTTGTACATGGGGTCACTAAGAGTCGCAGGTGAGTTGATGGCACATAACAACAAAAACATATTCCTTTCAGATTGTTCTTCCCCTCATCTGTTCCAATGCCATGAATTAAGCCGCACAATCAACCAACTTGATCTCATAGATATATACGGGCTAACACACCCCAAAAATGCTCAGAATACATACTCAGTATGCATGGAACATTCTCCAGAAAAGATCAGATTTGGGGTCACAAAGCAAGTCTCAGTAAATTTAAAAATACTGAAATAATGCGAAGTATTTTCTCAGATCACAATGCTACAAAATTAGAAATCAACAGCAAGATGATAAAAGAGGAAAAAACCATACAATTGGAAGCTGAACAACACCCTG
>NW_006399780.1:8976205-9000405 GCF_000299155.1 Elephantulus edwardii | reverse complement strand
AGGAACAACATGGACTCAGGAGATAGTGGACTTAATACAAAATAAAGGTGATGTCGAGAAAAGTAAAAGAGCACCTACCCACATACGAATTCCCTTCATCGAATGGGTAATACCAGGAATAGGATGTGGTTTGGAACAAGCTAATGCAATGCCCTCACCACGGACTCTGAAAACTCATCTTCCCTTTGACCTGCTGCCTCCATCGTTGCTAGAGAAAAACTGTAAGGTAAAAAACAAAAGGAATTGGAAGTTATACTACTCAGAATGACCCAAGAGTGGTCTTCAGTCAATCACCTCTTAAAATTTTTCACTTGCAAAAAAAGAAAAAAAAACTTCACTTGATCCTAATGGAGGGGGGACAAAACTATATTATATCTTGACATTAATCAAATACCAAATCCTTTCTGTTTCTTACAAATCTAGGATTACAAGAATCAAGCATCAAAAGAAAAAAAATGTGAACATAGATAAACACAGAGAGCATTATGATTAGTAAAATAAGTTAATAAAAACAGTACAAATATTTCATTAGATCACTATTATAAAAAGTCAAGAAGATTTACACACAGAAACATTCCTTGACAATTACCAAGGATAGAATGAGAAGGGAGGAAAAATATCAATAGTCCATGTTGTTGCTGGTTTATGCAAACTTTTTTTTTTAACGAAACAAGCCACATTTAATCTGTACTTTTGTAGAAGGGCCTTATTCCCTTGGCTCTGTAGACTTCAGGTGATATCCTTCTCCATCTCTATTTTAACAGCCTGCTTCCTTCCTTTTATACTTTAAAAGAGACCAAGACACACCCTACACTAGTATTGCCTCAGTAGTATACCAGACACTACCCGTTCCCAAATGGGACTATGGCCACAGGCATTGTCACTAGGTGACTCATAAGGAAACCTTGCCAGTCCTGTGACATCGTCACAGCCTCTGCTGTGCTTAAACCCATTGCCCCAGTCACTGTGACAGTCTATCTCTCGGAGGTGCCTCTACTTTTCTAAACACGAGACCCTTTCCCGGGGACTGGCTCCTCTTGATAACATGTCTGACATGTGTGGGTGAAGCCTCATCGCCCTTGCTTCTAAGGAGCACTCTGGCTTCAGTTCTTCAAAGACAGGCTTGTTCGTTCATTTGGAAGAGGCAAACCTGGAGTCTTGCCTGTCATACCCACGAGGGAACATGTTTTGGATTCCTGCAGCACTGATGAGAAAGTTCAGCCTTAGGCTCAGCACCTTGGGCAGTGGGTCAGAGGTGACCAACATCAGGCTGTGTACCTGTTCTGAGTCTGAGAGGTTTGGAGACATATCACTGCTCCCAGCAGAAACTGAAGTGTGGAGAAAGAAAGGAAAGATGGGATTTGGTTTCTACCTGAAAGCCAGACAGCAGAAATCTGACCACAGCCAGGAACCTGATGATGTGCCTTTGTATTTAAGTTAAACTCCTTGGAGGCTCCATTTGAGGTTGTTGCAAGAACAGCTTGTTCCAACAAGCTCCTAAATAATGTCCATGTGGCAGTGTCTGATGTGACTCACACACATCAGGCCTCCGTATCCCTGATTTTCGAGGGTGCTCTCAGCTAGAGGCTTTGAAGCCAAAGCCACTGTCAGAGGGCAACATCAAAAACAATTAGTTGGAATCAACCCATAGCTGACCCTCCAGAGGGTTTTCAGAGGCAGTTCATCACAAGAGAGATTGCCCATCTTCCTCCCACAATTAACTTGGGAACGTAAAAACAACAAGAAACTTTTCAAAAATGGTGGTGAGTGACATTGCTGTATTACATCTGGCAGCTCAAGGTCCTGGGTGAGGATGAGGATGGTACAAGATGGGCCTGGGACATCACATCAGATGCTGCCACGTGGACATTATGCAAACTTCTTAGACATAACTGAATCCTTTGAGGGTATAAGTCCCTAACCTTGAGGGCTTAGGCCATAGTCTTGAGGAACATCTTGGTCAATTGGCACAACAAAATGCAAAAGATAAAGTTTTATATTTTTCTCTGAGGAGTAGCAACTGGGGTCTTAAAAAGCTCCTGGGCCGCCAACTAAGACATAGCTATTGGACTCTTCCCACCTGGAGCAAAGAAAACCAGAGTCAAGAGAACATGAAGTCCACAGGACTAATGGATCACAGAAATCACAGCCTCTACTAATCTGAGAACAGAACTAGATGATGACTGACTACCACTACCAGGCATGCTGGCTGGGATCATAATAGCAGGTCTAGCAGGTCTTGGACAGAGAAGAGGGGGAAAAGTAGGGGGGGGGGGTAAGGAAATCAAAAGACCAGATGGCTCATGTGATATCAAGAGACTCAAGAACCCCAAGACTATATATCCTTATCCTTAGACACTCTTCAAACCTTGAACTGAATCCACCCCGAAGAGCACCTTGCATCCAAACAATACATGGTTGTTGTTATGTGCCAAGTTGAAACTGGCTTTGAGCTGACCCTCCAGCAAGTTTTCAGAGGCTGTAAATCAACAGGTGGAGATATTTACCCATCTTTGCCCTCTAGAATAGCTGGTGGATCCAAACCACTTGCCTTTGGGTTGGCAGATAATTCCTTACCACTAGACTCCTTGAGGAATAATCAACCATATAAGGCAAAAATGGCAGTATTTGCCCCAAAACATGGTTTAGAGAGCCATACAGATAACTAACTAGAATCAGGAAACCCAAGGAGGAAGTGAAAGAGTGCTGTTACATTGATAAATTTTCAAGAAATGTCAGCAGCCCCCCAAAAAAGTGTATACATTATTGAATAAGAAACAAACCAATTTTCTCTATAAACTTTCATCAAAACCACAATTAAATGTTCCCTGCAAAAATGTGATATGTATGAAATATATTAACTTTAATATGATAACATTTGTTGTGTGTTGTCAAGTCAACCAATGTATAGCTGAAGCTCTAACAGGTTTTTACAGGCAGTAAACTGCATGATAGGAGGCTGCTCATCCTTCTCCCACAGAAAAGTTGGTGGATTCAAACTGTGTACCTTTGGGATTGCAGCACAGCTTCTTACCACAGACCACCATGGTAATAATAACTCTCTGAAGTTTTAATCATATGTTTGCTTCTTCCCCATTTCCCTCAATTCTCAGATTATCTATGTAGCACGAAACCCCAAGGACAATATGGTATCATATTACCATTTCCAAAGAATGAATAAAGGACTTCCTGATCCAGGAACTTGGGAAGAGTATTTTGAGACTTTTCTGGCTGGGAAAGGTAAGAGAATTTACCTGCACGGCTTCTTTTCTCAAAAATATCAAACTCAACTCATTGCCATGAGTCAGAGCATACTCAAGGCTGATTTTCCAGCAAGTTTTCAAGGCTGTTCATCACAGGGAAGAGACTAGCCATCTTTTTTTTCCCTTATAGCTGGTGAACTGAACTGTGAGACACAACTTTGAATTAGCACAACTGCCTATGACTTGCACTACCAGAGCTCACTCAAAAATATCAAAGCCTTCAAAACATAAAATCATTTCCTCAGCAGGAACTTTGCTGTATTGAATATGAAGAAATCATCCATTTAATATTCTCTTCTTACAGAATTCTTTCAATGAAACATTTGTTTTTAGTTAAACTACTGTGACTCTTGGTTTTGATTTTCATCTCTGTCTTTCAGTGTGTTGGGGTTCATGGTATGACCATGTGAAAGGATGGTGGGAAGCCAAAGATCAACATCAAATTCTCTACCTTTTCTATGAGGATATGAAGAAGGTAAGAAGCAATATTGTTTAAAATGTTTCCATTTGTCCACCAGATGCTCTGCCGGGGAAGGAGGGACAATCTCCTCCAGTACCAGTCAGATCTGATTTGACAGTACACGCACACAAAAATAATAAAATAAAATAAAATTTTAAAAAAGTTTCCATTTGGTCATAATATTTTTCAGTCTTATTATATAGACACCATCAAGAACTCATGGATTATAACAAAGAACAGAAAGTTGATGCATTTAGTTACCTAAAGTTGTTCATGCATCAAAGTGTATAAGGATAACATGAGTTTATTTATTACATGGTATGATGTGCAACTTCCTCCTCTCCTAAGGAGGTATACTTCACTTTCCCTTACAGACATGTTACTGTTGAATACAACTAATTCTTTTTGTAATTTTTCCCTGTTATTTGTATTTTAAAATTCCATTTACAAAAGAAGCTATATTCCTAGCATTAGTGGAGTTTTCGGTTGTTTGGGGGATTTTTTCCTCTCTAGAACACTGGAGGGGGGAAATTTCATTTCAAGATGAAGTTTAAGATATAATGATGTAATGAAAACACTAAGGAATAATGGTGTAATTAAAACACTAATGACATAGGGTAAAAAAATCTTAAATTCATGTCCTGGTTTCACGCCTTATGTCAATTATTCTTGGTGAAGACACTAAATCTCCTGGAAGTGTTGTTGCTGCTGCTATTGTTGTTAGATGCCATGCAGTCAGCTCCAAATCATAGCTACCCTATGTATGACATAACATAACTCTATCCAAACCTGCACCATCCTCACAATCTAGTGAGGCTTAAGTATATCTTTGCAGTCACAATGACAACTCACCTCATTGAAGGTCTTCCTGTCTCTAACTGACCCTCCACTTTTCCAAGCACGATGTCCTTTTATAGGATTTGGCCCCTCCTAATAACATACCTTAATATTTGAGACAGTCTCACCATCCTTGCCTCTAAGGAGCATTTTGGTTCCAAACCAGATTTGTTTGGGCATACTCTTTTGGTAGTTCATGGTATAGTCAGTATTGCATGATATATACAACACAATTCAAAAGTTATCAGTTCTTCTTTGGTCTTTCTTATTTATGTTATTCAAATACACCTTTGTTTTCAAAGTGACTTCCTTGCTCTTTAGCACTTTATAGACAGCATTTAGCAGATGTGCCCAAGGCACTATGTCATTTGATTTGACTGCTGCTTTGATGGGAGTTGATGACGATTCAAGTAAAATGAAATCTTCCACAAAAGTCAATCTTTCCTCTATTTATCAAGACATTGTTTATTGGTGTTCTTTAAGTTTAGGTATAATTTACACAGAAGGCTATATCTTTGATCTTAAGTAAGTGTTTCAAGTCCTCTTCACTTTCAGTAGGTGGTTTAGTTTCCTTAAATGCAAAATGAAGATAATATATAACCCTCCAAGAACTGTTAAATGGACTAAATGAGATAATGTGAGTAGAAGTTTATTGTAAATGGTAACCTGCTTAACCACGTACTGTGAATAATTTACTATATATGGAGCTCTATAAAAAATTGCAATCTCTGTTCTTAAATTTGCAAAGAAAAACATTGATAGTCAAAAGATGGTTCATAGACTAGGTGGATGGACTCTCACAACCCATTCCAAATCTAATAAATGAGAACAGATTTTTACAAGGATTCAGGTGATCCATATGCCCATTAAACTTTAAGATGTATTTCTCTAAGGCTCCATCACTGGTAAGCCTTAACTTTTATAAAATATCAAAACATGCAATCATTTTCATATCTTTTTTCTTAAAAAGTTACACTTCCAGAATTCTCAGAACCCAATTAAAGAATTATCAGAACAATATGTGAGTTTATCAAAATAAAATTCTCTCCCTCTTTGTGTTTACCTGTTGTTGTGTTAAGTGCTGTTGAGTTGTAAATGACTCATAGCGACCCTCTGAATGAAAGACCTGAGCACGGTTCATAGAGTTTCTGGAGGCATGCCATTTTGGAAGTGGATGCCACTCCTGCTTCCAAGCTTGTTTTAATCGGGAAGCTCCACCAAACACTGTCCACCTACCATTTAAAAACAAAAAAACTAGGGCACTCTGGTGGCCTAGTGGCAAGAAGCTGCACTGCAAATCAGAGGTGCAGGATTCGAATCCACTAGATGCTCTGCTGGAGAAGGAGGGGCAATCTCCTGTACCAGTGAGATCCAATTTGATGGTACACACACAAAAAATAATAACATTTTAAAAAATAAATTAGTAAATAAATTTTTTTTTAAATTCCTAAGTGACAAGAAAGTATACAAAAGGAGACTGTCATTGCCCAGAAAGAGTGCTATTACAATGCAGGGATTGCCATTAATATCATGAAACCAAATGTCTATAAATTACTGAATGGAAATCCAATTTGCTCTTTAAACTCTCACTCACCACACAGTAAAAAAGAATCAATGCTTTTGAGTTGTGGTGCTCAAGAAAAGTATGGACCGTCAAGAAAACAAACAGGTTTGTATTGGAGAGGGTGAAACCAAGTTTCTACTTGGAGGCTAGGATTTTGAAGCTCCATCTCAGATATTTTGGGCACGTGACCAGGAAGGATCAGTCCTTAGATAATGACTTCATGCTCAGAAGCTGGATGGACAGGGCAGGAGAGGAAGACCCTGGATAAGATGAATTGCCATAGTAACTGGGGTTATAGGGTTAGGTGTGTCAAAGTCAGTGAGACTGGCTCAAGATAGGGCAGGGTTCAAAGCTGTGAGTAACAGGCAGATCAACAGCACATAACAACAATATATAAAAACCCTTTCAAATATGTATTTGATCATGTTCTGGAATGTCTTAGTATTGTTCACAAAAAAGTTCACAGTTCTTAGCACTCTCTGATTTCTAATACTCTCCCTTACTCTCAGCTATGCAAGACTAATTAAATTAAGCTGTTCTGACATTGAGGCTTTCAAAACAGGAGCCCATATATAGACACAGCCATCAGGGTAGTTTTTCTACTTTTCCTCTCTTGCATTTTTTCTCTAAAAAGTTTTTGTTTTGTGGGGTTTGTAAAAATGTTTTGTTTTCATACAGTAATCCATATACCATTTGTTTCATTCAATTACAGTGTTTTATACAATCATTCATACACATTATATTTTATGTAATGACTTACTATTGAACTATACCTATTACTACCCTTTTTGAGTCTCCATTAAATCTATCATATCCCTTCACACTCCCGTTCCACCCATTAAATCCTACTATCCTAGTGATTTCTTTGCTTCCCCTTTTTCTGCCCAATTCTCCCTTTCCCCATCTCTATTTGGACATTTATTCACACCTTACTGGTTATTCTACTATTTTTACAATAATGGATTTATGTAGTAGTTGTCCTTATGATATTGATTTAGTTCACTCAGCATAATGCTCTCTAGATTCTCCCATGTTATATAGTATTTTATGAAATTGTGACTCCTTACTGCTGCATAGGTAATCCATTGTGTGAATGTATCACAATTTCTCAATCCATTTGTTTGCTGATGGCTGTTTGGGCTGTTTACATTTCTTGCTATTCTGCATAACACTGCTATGAACATAGGTGTGCATAACTCCATTTGTGGCTCAGTTCTAATTTCCTGGAGTATATTCCTAGCAGAGGAATAGCCGGCTCATATGGGCTTTTTGAGGAAATGCCAAACTGCCTTCCAGAGTGGTTGCACCATTTTACAATTCCACGAGCAGTGCAAGAGAGTTCCAATCTCTCCACATCCTCTCTAACATTTATTGTTTGCTGACCTGTTAAATTTTGCTATGGGGTGAGATGGTATCTCACTTTTGTTTTGATTTACATCTCTCTGATTACCAGTGATTTTGAGAATTTATTTCTTCATGTGTCTGTTGGCCATCAAATATATCCCTCTTTGAAAATTTTTTCATGTCTTTTTCCCATTTGATATTGGATTATTAGTCTTTTTCTTGTGAAGGCCGCCTTGTTGTTATGTGCTGTCGAGTCACCTGCGACTCATAGAGACCGTATGAACAACAGCTCTGAACCCTGGTCTATCCTGAGCCAACCTCATAGTCTCTGACACACTTACCCCCATTACTCTAGTCACTGAGTCAATCCATCTCATTGAGGGTCTTCCTCTCCTGCACTGTTCCTCCACCCTCCCTAGTATGGTGTCCCTCTGCCAGGACTGGTCTCTCCTTGCAACATGTTCAAAGTATGTCAGATAAAGTTTCAGAATCCTTGCCTCCAAGGAGCAGCCCAGTTTCACCCTCTCCAGGACGAGTCTGTTTGTTTTCCTATCCATCCATGAAATATTCATTACTCTTCTTCAGCACCACAGCTCAAAGGCATCAATTCTCCTATCACCCCAAGTCATTGTCCAGCTCTCTGATACATAGCAAGTAACTGCAAAGTGTAGGCCCTTTATTATTCTATAAACTTTCGTCATGAGACCCATGCCTGAGATGTCATTGTCAAATGTTTTTTTTCCTAGTCTATGTTTTGTTTTCATCATAGTGAAAGAAGTTTTTTATGTGCTCAGGGACTTGATTTTTTTAGGTCAGTTTCATTCATTGTTTTTATCTTCCTGGTTGTGCATCTAAAAATAGTTTTCAAGGGTTGTGTGTCTTAATGAACATCTGCCTCTTTGGAACTGAGCTCCTTCCAGAGAAACTTAAAGGCTCAGCCATGTAGGGCATCACTGGTGGCATATTAAAAAAACAAAACTTCTCCATTGCTCCTGCTGTCACCACCTGCCACAATTGCCATTACCTGGAGCACCCAAACAAAGTCTTCTTTTTGTCAGGTCTTAAATCTTCTGCCCATGTTTTCTAGAATGTATTTGTTCTTATTGCTTTAGAAAATCTTCCTGTTAGACACTTAGACTAAGATATTTTCTACAACTGATTTGAGCAGGAATTCTGTGCATAATTCTGACACATGCAATCCAAGATAATGACATACAATGGTTGGTGATTAGTTCACTCATCCTGACTTGCCAATGTTCATATACTAAAGAAATGGTTAATTTTTCCAATTAATGAAAATAGATTATTATAAGTCAACAAATAAAAATAAATCATATCTGGAAAGTTGAGCATTTTTAATATTTTCCCTCCAATTTTAATTCATAGCTTGTTACTGATTACTGTCATTAATCTACTTTAATATTCTTTTTTTAACTGGTTATTTTATATAGAATCTCAACTCCTAAACTTCCTCCTCTTCCTCTCCCTCCTCTTCCTCCTCCTCCCCACCTCTTCCTCCTATTCTTCCTCCTCTTCATTTTCCTCTTCTTCAGCAATGTGAGTGATTTGTTCCTAAGTAGAAATGGTTTTTGTTCATGAAACAATATATTGGCTGAAAGAAGCAGAGAAGGAATCATTTGGAGGGCTGTCCTGGTCTGGTCTCTAGGTATGTTGATTATTTGTTCTTTTTTTTCCCGCCTGCCCACTCATCTTTTGACTGTGATCACAGGACCCAAAGAAGGAAATTCAGAAGTTAGTAGAATTTATTGGAAGCAAACTTGATGATGAAACTCTCAATAAAATTATACATCACACTTCATTTGATGTAATGAAGGAGAATCCAATGGCAAACTATTCATCCGTTCCAGCAGAATTTATGGACCACTCCATTTCTCCATTCATGAGAAAAGGTCTTTATGTTTAACTCATTAATAATTTCAAGAGAGTTGTCTATTATTTTAGAGTATTTGTGGAATTCATTATTCTATAGTTGTTTATAGGTGACCCTCCCATGGGTTTTCAGAGGCTGTACATCAGGCTAGAAGAGCTTTCCTCTTTCTCTTTCAGGCTAGCTGGTGGATTTATTAGGAAAAATATTTTTAATTAATGATGCTGAAGAGAAAGCATTTTTAAAACTGCTAATGAAATGAAAATAGTAG
This sequence comes from Elephantulus edwardii, assembly GCF_000299155.1. NCBI lineage: Eukaryota > Metazoa > Chordata > Mammalia > Macroscelidea > Macroscelididae > Elephantulus > Elephantulus edwardii. Next base: position 8,990,778 of record NW_006399780.1, on the reverse strand, counting down.
TTATTATGAAAGGATCAGAATGAGATTTGATGTCTAAATCTTAGTTCCTACATTCCCCTTCCACATACCAGTTCTGACTAATAAAGTGAAACAGTGAAAAATTAAGTCAGAGTAAATTTATAGCATTATCTATGCTACTAGTTAGATTAGGTCATTCAATAAATACTTCTTGAGAGGTTACTATATGTCAGACATTATCCTGGGCACTGTTTACATTCATGAACAAAACAGACCAAAAACCCTACATTAATAGAAATTACATTCCCCCTTTTTTTGAGACTCATAATATACTATTCATGTCCTAAAAATTAAATAGACTAAAGCTAGATATGTAAAAGTGTCCAAAGCCAAATAAAAATTGCATTCTTGCCACAAAAATACATAGTATTATAGATCACAGGAAGAACTATACAGAAAAATCTGGATAAAGTAATGGGAATTGTTGGAGGGGTTGCAATTCAAGAATTTTGAGGTATTGTTTGTCCTTCCTTGAAACACATTCCTTGGGACTTTCAAACAACAGGCCCTGCTGTGTTTACAGCACAGAAGCTATAGGCATAAGTACTCGTCATGCTTGAAAGCAAAAGAGGGCAAGAGAAAAAGCTAAGTGTGTCCTGCAGACCTGCTGTTCTAACAGTGGTCCCATTTCCCCATTATTGTGATTCCATTGATAAAAGGCTCTTCCTATTCTCATAAATGAGACAAGAAATTCTTATCTTCAGGATAAAAAAAGTGGCAGGTTGACAAGAAAAAGACTTTCCCCAATATTGCTTCTCATAGAATGTGGAATGATAATCATTACACAGAAATGGGACAACAGAGAAGTAAGAACTCCTCCAACAGCTCTTGACTACAGAGAAGTAAGAACTCCTCCAACAGCTCTTGACTCTCTCCCACTTTCTGTTTCAGGGGCAGTGGGAGATTGGAAGAACTACTTCACTGTAGCTCAGAATGAAAGATTTGATGAAGATTACAAGAAAAACATGGCCAATACCAGTCTAGTTTTCCAATTCTAGTGAAGGGGAAAAACAAACTTGGACACATATTTGAAAGTTTTATTTCAAGATCAAAGGAGACCAGGTTCAAGTTCCGGCAATGGTTGAGTTCTGTTTTTATTGTGTTTGCTCTGTCTCACTGCACTAAAAAAAAAGTTATAGAGAGATAGCAGAGGCTGGGGCAAGGTGGAAAATAGTAGCTGGGCTGTAAGTAAAGTAAAGGAGGAAGAGTTTAATATTCAGCTAGCTGAAACTGAGGTATGACTGCTAATTATCACAATATTTAAGTTTTCCATAAATCATGTGCTTATTAGCATTAAAAATGTTTCTGCATTCAGATAAAATACACAAAGGATTTTAGATTATGTTGCATTGAACGAATAGTTAAATACAAGTCTAAAATGTATAAACAGTGACTGTTTTCCAGGAATTTTTTTGTACCTAAGTAGCCATCATGGGACTCAGTTTTCCAATTCACTTCAGGGTTTTTAGTGTAGTACATATGCCCCAATCTTTCTCATTATAGCCTTTTTGTCTACCCATTAGATATGGAGAGAGGAAATCCTAGAGTCATATTTTGATTCACTTCTCTCTAGTGCTTCCACAATCATATGTTTACCTCTCTCATTTCTTTTTTTTATTATTATTACATTTTATTAGTTTTAATGAACATTTACAGAGATTTTGGGTTTTCATTCATTCATTGTTGCACTGTTTTCTCCACCCTCCTCCCCAGTTCGTTCTTCTTTCCCCCCCCAGTGTCTGTTTTAATTGTCCAATTGCCACAGTGCTTGTCAAAGCCAGTTCTGATTAATCTCCTTTGTCAGTGTGTCCCTTGTCATTCCCTATCACTCTTCCCTGAGAGAGACTTCACCCTGATTCATAAGGAAAAGGGGATGGCGTATTCTCTTAGCTACTTCCTGCTGAAAAGGGACGCTGTGGGTTTCAGGGTGAATGTCTTCTCTCACTACTCTAAAGGGCCCCCTTGGCAGTAGGAAACACATAGACTATTATGGAGATTGATTTTGGAATTTAGATGCACTGTTATCAATTGTGCTTAGCCATACATGTTCATATCCTTGAAGATGTATCATGGAAGTATTACAGCCTAGAAGATACAAATTTAACTAACAAGTTAAAAGTGCATGAGTCAAAAATTGAAAAGCAATAATATTCTGAGTAGAGGTTCTAATAGTGGCACAAATCAAGTTACAGAGGTAAGGTGGTTCCATTGCCATCCTTACTCTAACTTAATTCTTTTTTTTAAATTTAAATTTGTTATTAATTTCAATGAAAATTTACAGAGGCTTTGGATTTCCATTCATTCATTGTTGTGGATTTGTCCCCTCCCAAGGCTCCCCCCCACCAGATATTACCCTCTTGGAAAAGTAAAAGAAAAGATTCTTTCATTATTTTACAAACCCTCCCCCAGGTCCACTCTACCATGTAGCCATCGCTCTAGACTCCTGTCATGACAGAAATACCTAATCACATATCTCTTTTAAACAGTTTTCTCCCTTCTCTGTTTCAGAGCAGCATACATTATTGAACCCATCTTACTCAGTCTCTTCCCAACCCCAAGGACAGTCCCATTCTACAACAGTGGCATCATGTAATATTTGTCCCTTTGTGACTGGGATATTTCACTCAGCATAGGGTCACTATGAGTCAGAAACGACTCGATGGCACATAACAACAACAACAACAACAATGTTCTCCAGAGTCAACCATTTTGAGTAATATTGCATGAGTTCCTTGTTTTTTAATGCAGAATAGTATTTCATTGTGCGAATATACCACAGCTTCTCTATCCATTCGTTTGTTGATGGGCACTTAGGTTGTTTCCAACTCCTTGCTATTGTGACCAAAGCTGCAATAAACATGGGTGTGCATATATCTGCTTGGGTGTCAGTTATGGTCTCTTCTGGGTATATTCCCAATAGTGGTATTGTGGAGTCAAATGGTATCTCTATTTGCAACTTTTTGAGAAAGCGCCATACCGCTTTCCACAGGGGTTGCACCATTTTACACTCCCACCAACAGTGAATAAGGGTTCCAGTTTCTCCACAACCTCGCCAGCATTTATTGCTTGCTGTTCTGTTAAATTTTGCTATTTTGACTGGGGTGAGATGATATCTCATAGTTGTTTTACTTTGCACCTCTCTTAGGGCTAGGGATTTTGAGCATTTCTTCATGTGCTTGTTAGCCATCTGAATGTCGTCTTCGGTGAAGTGCTTGTTCATATCCTGTGCCCATTTTTCTATTGGATTCTTTACCTTTATCTTGTTGTGGTACCTCTCTTATTTCTAAGTAATTATTTTCTCTTTCTGGAACTAATCTGCTAGTTCAGAACATTTTACCTCTTGCCTAAACTGATACAAATTCTTTTCTCAGCTCACCACTTTTATCAAGATTAATGTTCTAAAACATGACAGATCATGTTGCTCTTTAGCTTCAAAACCTTCAACAATTCTGAACTTTCACAACTTGAGAGATAAAGTCTAAATGTTTTTGTCATGAATTCAAATGCAGCTATATTTGACTTGAACTTTCCTTTCAGCTTGCAAACATCTTATTTTCACCAAATGAGCCAACTCACTGGCCTCTAATCATATCTTGCAGGTTCCTACCCTTCCAGTTTGCTTATAATATGCCTATACCTGAAACACTTTTCCTTCCCTCTTTTCTCCCTAACTAAACCACAGAATGTGCTCTGGCAACCATTTCAATTCCCTACCTTCTTTCTACAAATACTTAGACACAAAGAGATTGTCAGTTTTTCTGAAGTCCTCTAGACTTGGTGGAAAATCTTCTGTATTAAGATTAAAGTGTATTAGGACATATCTTGCATTTCTATATTGTATTTCTTGTGCTTATTTAACTTTTAACTTTTTTCATTTTCTCCAAAATAAGGACCTTGTTATACTTCATTACATCTAAACAGCAAATGTTGTTCTTTTTAGGTACCATCAAGTGTGACTCATAGTGACCCTATGAATAATAAATATGAACGTTGTCTTATCCTGTGTCATCCTCATCATCTCTAACACATTTGAACCCACTACTGCAGTCACTGTGCTATGTATCTCATTGAAAATCTTTCTTTCACTGGCCCTCTATCTTTCCAAGCAGAACGTCCCCCTCAAAGGAATAGCTTCCCCTAGCAAAATGTTCACAATATGAGAGAAAAGCTTTGCCATCTTTGCCTACAAGGAACATTCTGGTTTCACTTTTTCCCCAGATATATTTGTTCTTTTGGCAGTATGTAGCATATTCAACACTTTTCTCAAACATCACAACTCAAAAGCAATAATTCTTCTTCTGTCATCCATATTGATTGTCCAGCTCTTACATGCTTAGAAAATTACAGAAAGGATCATGGCCTGAATCCAGTGTACCTTAGTCCTCACATTACATCTTTGTTCTTCCATATTTTGGAGAGATCCCTGTCCAATAAGTGAGAAAATGTATCAGTCAAGAAAATGCTAAAAAAAACCCTAACTTTTAATATAACAAATAAAATAAGCATTTGCTGTCCAGTCAATTTCAACTAATGGCAATCCATGTATTGTAGAGTAAATCTAACTGGTCTGCCACAGGATTTTCATAACTGTTACCTTTAAAAAACACATCACCAAATCTTTCTTCTGATATACCTCTGGGAGGGTTCAAATTATCAGTCTTTCAATTTGCAGCCTAGCATGGTATTTGTATATCATGTAGGGGCTTTATCCCATGTAGATGGTCCCTGTTGTTATTCATGGTGATGAGTACCATTGAGTTGGAATCAACCCATAGCCAACCCTACAGTGGATTTTCAGAGGCTGTTAATTGCATGGGAAGAGACTGCCCATCCCTCTCCTGCAGAGCAGCTGGTGGATTCAAACCACATGCTTTCAGAATTGTAGTGCTGTTTCTTACCACTAGGCAATCAGGGTTCAGATGTCAGATGGCCCCACTAGCCACAAAGAGTTACTAGCCATGTATGATTCCTTCAATTTAAATTCATTAAAAGGCATTCACTCATGAGCTAGACAATATTAATTGCTTAATCACCACTTAGTACAACTGGCTATATGTGCCTACATTCACGCACTCATTCACTATTTTCAAGTCAGTCCCAATTCATCATGACTCTCTATCTGGCTTCCAAGTCTATAACTTGCAATGGGATGAGACTACCTATCTTTCTCACTATGGAGAATTTGGTGGCCTCGTGGCAAAAAGCTACACTGCAATCCCAAAGGTAAATGGTTCAAGGCCACCAGCTACTCCACAAGAGGTGGATGGGCAATCCCCCTCTTGTGTGATTAACTGCCTCTGAAAATGGGTCAGTTTTGACCCTACAGTACACAACAACAATTCAGTATCTGGTGAACTTCTAGAGACATACAGCCTTTGGATTATCAGTGCAATTCATAAACTACACCAACACAGCTCCCTTGTGTCCATACTAGACAGTACAGACTACAAACCATCATCAGAGAATGTTCCTTTATATTTTTTTGCAATAATTCATTGAGCATGGTCTTATTCTCATTTTACAGAATAGAGAAATAAAACTGAAGTTCAGAGATATTAGACAAACTGCTTGTTCATATACCTGAAATATGGTCAGATCCTAGAGATACCATTTGACCCAGCAATTCCACTACTGGTAATATACCCTAAAGAGACCATAAACAACATCCAAGTAGATATATGCACACCCATGTTTATTGCAGCTTTGTTCACAATAGCAAGGAGTTGGAAACAACCTAAGTGCCCATCAACAAACGAATGGGTAGAGAAGCTGTAGTATAGTCACACAATGGAATACTACGCTGCATTGAAAAACAAGGAACTCATGCAATATTAAAACTGGGTGACCCTGGAGGACATGATGCTGAGTGAAATATCTCAGTCACAAAGGGACAAATGCTATAAGGTGCCACTGTTGTAGAATGAGGCTGACATCGGGGTGGGGGTAAGACTGAGAAAAACTGGATAAATTATGTTTACTGCATTGAAGTCTATAAGGGAGAGAATAGTTTAAAAGTATTATATTTTAGGGGCATTATGTTTATCATAAGAGTATGGAATGAGGGTTACAGAGTGGATTATATTTGGGGTGGAGATGAGGGTGGGGGTGTGCGGGGGGGATTGTGTACCAATGAAGGAGTTTTTCTTTTGCTTTTCAAGGAGAGGAGAGAACGGGGGGTGAGGGGAGAGGGGAGAAAAGTACAACAATGAATGAGTGGAATTCCAAAATCTCTGTAGATGTTCATTGAAATTAAAAAAAAAAGAAAAGGAAAAAAAACGGTCAGATCCTGCTTCAAACAGTTCCAGGGTCTCAGGGGCTCATTTTTTATTTTTTTCTTTTTTATCTGCTCTTAAGTTGTTCTCTCCTTTCCTGTTCCTGTTTCGGTGTTGCTACAAATGTCAATAATCATCATTAACTAACTGAAGATTTCCTTTCCAGTTCCTGAGATAGTGAAAACCCAAACTTGCAAGTTGTCAGCCTTTCCCGCCCAGGGTAAAGTGAACATGAACCTTAAAAACAGTTTGCTTTAAGGATTATGCCATTCTCATTATCTGGATGCTTTGTGTCACTACGTCCTGTCTACTTTGTCTTTGTACATTCACTTCTGGTATATAAACTACATCTCTACAAAATGGGGCGGGGGGGGGGGGAAGGGGAACCAAACCCACTGCTCAGCTCAATGAGACCTTACTGGGTTTCTAAGCCTTTTAAATCTTAGCAAGTACAGACTTAGCTTTTTTAGTGCCTCCCTTTTTTTCTCTTAGAGCAGCTGATGAATTCAAACCTCCATGCTTCAGGCTATGGTTTCCCCTAAAACTGGACATTGTAGGGATCTGAAAGAAGCTGATGTGGATACTGATGCCTTATGTGGCTATGTTCCAACTCTCAGCTGATATTCACAGTACCACTCTCCAAGATTCCAACATGAACCCTCTGCCCTGTTGCCTTGGATAAAACCAATAGGCACAGATAACTTAGGGAAAAGTTGACATAAATTTGGGCCATGACTCTTGGACTTCAGACTTTACATTCATGTTCTGCCTTTTACATTCTTCTGGGTCACCCTCCACACTCCAAGCAGGCAAAATTAATCCCTATATTTTGAATACTTATTCAAGCCCCAATCATGCCACTCATTAACCTACCTTCATCCTCGCTCTTCTCTAATTCTTTGAAACTAGATTGTTAATAGTGTTTCACTGTTGATTCCAACTCATAGTAAACATACAGGACAGAGTTGCCCCATAGAGTTACCTAGGTCTTAATTTTTAAGAAAATAAGCCCTGAGGTCACAGTCATTAAAGGCCAGGTTATTAACCTGAAAGTTAGTAGTTCCATCCTAACAGCTGCTATTCAGAACGGGGTGGGGGGGGGCTGTTTACAGCCTTAGACACACTATGAGGCTATTTTGTCCTGTTCTATAGGGTCTCTATAAATAAGATCAACTTAACAGCAATGAGGTTGGGTTGGGATTGGTTTGGTTTGGTTTGGTTTGGTTTAGTTCAGACTTTAGGGGAGCAGATCATCAGTACTCCCACAGAACAGATGTTAAGTGTGGACTACCATCTATTTGAGTAGCGGTTGAATACTTAACTGTTGCATCACAATGGCTCCTTAACTAAGTAACATATTCAGGTTTAATTCAAGATAATTCTCATTTCAGCAAAACATTGCATTAATATACTTAGACACTGGAACCCTTATGATTTATTGTCTGTGGGTACAAGATGCACATGTGTGCTTTGTCACACCTGTCATACCACAGACCTCTGTGGAGAAGGTACTGGCCCAAACTAATAAAATAATAATGAAAATTAAAACACATGTAATAGTGAATTATATATGTTAACTTGCAAGACTTCAATGCCCAATTGTTTGGTCAAACATTATTATTGTTGTTGTTATGTGCCATCGAGTCACCTGCAACTCATAGCGACCTTATGTGCAATTGTCCTAAACCCTGCTCTATCCTGTGCCAAACTGTCTCTGACACATCTACCCCCATTACCCTAGCCACTGAATCAATCCATCTTATCAAGGATTTTCCTCTCCTGTGCTGTCCCTCCACCATCCAAATCATGGCATCGCTCTCCAAGGACTGGTCCCTCACTGCAACATATCGAAAGAAGGTCAAACGATGCTTCAGAATCCTTGCCTCCAAGGAGTAGCCTGGTTTAATCCTCTCTAGGATATAACTGTTTGTTCTCTTAGCAGTCCATGCTATGTTCAATACTCTTCTCCAGCACCACAGCTCAAAGACATCGATTCTTCTACCATCCCTAGTCATTGTCCATCTTTCTCATGCATAGCAAGTGATTGCAAAGACCATGGCCTGTATCAGGCACACCTTAGTCTCCAGGCTAACATTGTTGCTCTTCAGTACTCTGGAAAGGTGCCTGACAGCAGATTTTCCAAATTCAATTTTTCTTTTGATTTCCTGGCTGCTGGTACCGAGAGTGTTGATTATGGAGCCAAGCAAACTAAAGCTATTAACAATCTCAATCTCTTCACCATCTATCATGATGCCGCCAATCGGCCCAGTGGTGAGAATTTTTGTTGACTTGATGTTAAACTTCATACTGAAGGCTGTAGTCCTTGACCATCTGCAGCAAATGTTTTAGGTCCTCCTCAGTTTCAGCAAGCAGGGTTGTTTCATCTGCATAATGCAGGTTGTTGATTAGTCTTCCTCCAATCCTGATGCCACATTCCTACTCAAAGAGCCCAGCCTCCTTGGATGATCTGTTCTGCATATAGATTGAAAAGGTATGGAGATAGGACACATCCCTGAAGTACACCCTTCCTAATTTTGAACCATGCAGTGTTTCCTTGCTCTGTTCTGACAAATGCCTCCTGGTACAAGTATAGGCTTTGCATAAGCACAATTAAATTCCCAATTATTTCTCACAAGAAGTAACCACTAAAGATTTTACCAAGATTCTACCTACATTTTTTATTGATTAATCCCTAAAATTATATATATTGGCAAGTACAAAATAAACTAATCTGAAATGCCTTGCTATTTCTGCATCCATTAGAAAAATAATGTGCAAACTTCCTTTCTCCCCCTACCACATTTTTTCTTTATTTTTCTTTGAATTCCCTATCTCTTTCTATCTCACTGGACTATTAGATTCATCAGAGTAAAATGTTTGTCTCATCATGGATATTCAGTAAAAAGTCAACTATTTTTCCCATATATGCTGGTTCCATGTTTTGACGTATGCATTCCCAAACCTTTAGACTCACAGACATTCTCTCAGGTACTTTCACTTAGTTACTAAAGACCAGACTGGAATCCTAGTGGCATAGTCCACAGGAAGGCTCACTGCTAACGCAAAGGCAGCACCTCTCTGGCAATTCAAATCCACCAGTGGCTCCCGAGCAGAAAGACTGACAATTTCTCACCAAGTCATTTGCATCCTTCAAAAATTCACTCACAACAGTAATAAGTTTGAGTTTGAAAGGTCACACTAAAGTTAATCTGTCTCTTCTGTCTCAATTCTCTGAGGTCAACCACTAGAACACCAAATTTTCTTGGGCTTGTTGCTGTTCTTGTTGTGGTTGTTACATGTCATCCATTTGTCTGTAACTTATACTGACCTGAGGAAAATCATATCTGAACCTTACCTCATCCTGTCCTCACAATCTCCAATACACTCAAGCCCATTGTTGCAGTCACTGTATCAAATCCATCTTCCTGTTAGTCTTCCTGTCTTATGCTGAGCCTCCATCCTTCCAAGTGTGATATCCTTCCCCAAGGACTGGCTCCTCCTGCAACATGCCCAAGTATGTTTCACCATCCTTGCCTCCATGGAGAACCCTGGTGTCACTTTCTCCTGTTTGTTCTCTTGGTAATCCATGGTCAGTACTTATCTCTAACATCAAATCTCAAAAGCATTTTTCTTCTGATATTCTTAGTCAGTGTCCAACTATCAGATCATAGCAAGCAATTGAGAAGACCACAGATGGGTCATGTGCACCTTAGACTTTAAACTGACATCATTACTCTTTAGAACTCTGAAGAAGTCCTTGACTGGTTTTTTTTGGGTTTGTTTGGTTTTGGTTTTTTTTTCAATGGAACTTGGAGAATGGGAGGGTGTTCCCTCTGCTCTCTGGCACTCTCCTCCTCACACAGTGGAAAGAATTTGATTGACTGCTGAATTCCTGTCTTCAGGTAAGAAAACAGTAAGTTTGGGGATTTTGGTGGTTTTTAAAAAACTACTGAGATCTGGTTGTTTAGTAATAAGGAGTTCCCCTGCCCACCCAAAAGCAGGCAGTTCTAATTCACCAGCTGCTTCAAGGAAGGAAAATGAGTAATCTCTTCCCATGCAACTTACTGCCTTTGAAAACCTGGTAGAGGGTCGGCCATGAGTCAATTCTAATTTGACAGTACATAACACTTAGGCCAGAGTCCCAGAGCTGTTTGTGACCTCTACATTGGCTTACAATTCCTCTTCTAGTATTTCTAAGAAGCACCGTCATAACTAGAAAAGGACAGTATTCAGCTGCCTTTTACTACAAGCCAATTGAAAGACTGAATTTTTTTAAATGAACTTTAATTAGGTGATGCTTACTAGAGATTAGACAGCATTGATGCTTCTTGTTAGGTGCTGTTAAGTACAACCCATAACAACATTATGAACAATACATCTGAACTCCTTCCTATCCTGTGCCATCCTCACACATCCTAACACACTAGAGCCCATTAAGGCAGTCACTGTTGTCAATCCACCTGGTTGAGGATCTTCCTCTCCTTTGCCAACCTCCTGATTTTTCTGAGCATCATGTTCCTCTCCAAGGACTTAGCCCCTCCTAGCAATATGCCTGAAGTATATAAGGTGAAGCATTGTCATCTTTGCCTCCAAAGAACACTCTGGCTGCACTTTCTCCAAGACATAATTGTTTATTCATTTAGAAGTCCATGGGATGTTCAGTTCTCTTTTCCAAAACCACAGCTCTAAGGCATCAATTCTTCTTCTGTCATCCTTATTCATTGTTTAGCTCTCAGGTGCATAGCAAGTGACTGGAAAGACCATGGCCTGAATCAGACACATCTTAGTCCTCAAACTGACATCATTACTCCTCAAGAATTTGGTGAGGTCCCTAACTGCAGACTTTCCCAGTGTAATATGCCTCCTGATTTCCTGACTGCTGGTACCAAGGGTGTTAATTATAGATCCAACTAAGATGAAGTTGTCGACATTTTCAATCATTTCTCCATCTATCATATTGCCTATCAGTCCAGTGGTAAGAATCTTTGACTGTGTAGATCAAAATAAGTTATAGCTAACATTGAGAAGAATGGAAATCCCAGAGCACTTAATTGTATCATATGAAACCTAGACCTTGAAAGAAAGGCATGTATCAGGGTTGTATTCTCTCTCCATACCTATTCAATCTGTATGCTGAGCAAATTATTCAAGAAACTGCCCTCTATGAAGAAGAATGTGACATCAATAATTTGCATTATGTATATGACACAACCTTGCTTGCTGAAGTGAGGAAGACTTGAAGCACTTGTTGCAGAAGATCAAAGAACATAGCCTTCAATATGGATTGCATTTTAATGTCAAGAACACAAAAATTCTTCCATGTGAAAGATCATTTTTCTGACGTCTCAGGATCAAGCCAGGCTTTTTATGGGAGTAGTTAAGGGGAAAGGCATGTGGGTAGGGTCCAGGAGGGAAATGTCTACTGGTCTGATAAGGTTGTTTGTTCCTTGATGTCTCTTCCCATGATAGTTGATAATATGTTTGGGGCAGATGGGTATCAGGCTTCCTTGCATTTTTCAAATTATTTCCTGGGTTTTCATGCTAAGATGACTTGATCACAAATATTTAGTTCTTAGAACAACAAAGCTAGCTAAGCAATCAGATTAATTAGGTTTACACAAGCAACTTTTTACTACCGTCTAATTTTAGACAATCATTTACTATCATCCTAAACTTAGGCAACTGTTTACTACATAAACCTTAAAGCAGGTTAAACTTATGGAAAGCAGATGGTAGCAGGAGCACATCACATATATCACAGCCTCTGAATCATGTTCTTCCACAGTTCCTTCTAGTCTTTATAGACTAGAAATTTAATTTGCAAATTAACAAAGAAGGTGCTGTTTTAGGTTCTCATTTTCTGTAGCTGATATCAGAGTATGCTTTATTGTTAGTGAGAAGTAACTCCAATAAGACCATTGTCCTGATTTCTGAGTACAGATGCCTTTAAACAAGATGATAGCTATGATGATGGAGATAATAAAGCAAACTAACATGGAATCCTTCTGTCCACCCACATCCATGACACCTAGGATCAGATCTATGACTTCCAAGCCTAGCTGCAGTAGTACAATGACTAAACATGTGATTATTAACCAAGAAGTCAGTGATTTGAATTCATCAGTAGCTCTGTGGAAGAAAGATGTGGCAGTCTGCTTCTGTAAAGATTAGCCTTGGAAACTCTCTGGGACAGTGTGTGTACTATTTTAGAGTAACTGCTTTTAAAGTTGCAGGAACTTTTTCCCACTAGCAAGAATGACAAAGTGAGAGACCAGCGATGCAAGAAAAAAATTTATTAGAGATGACCTGTGCAAACGAGAAGACATGCAAGATCTCTGCTATGAGCACATGTTTCTCCAAACGAAGGAGAGAGTAAACTTTTTTAAACTCTGAGGAAGAGGAAAAACATCAAGTTTATTTATGATAGGAGGTGAGGTTTCAGAAATAAGAAACTGGCCTATGACCCAGAAAGGAACACCATATTTATGACAAGAGGAGAGTTTCAAAACTGGTCCATAGTAAAGAGATCATGGTAATCAGGTAGATTTACAGTGCACTTAGCATGTAACTTTGTACAAAGGTTAACTCTTGGTCACAAGAATAGCTTCTGAGCATGCTTTGGAAGTCTATTTGGCTTTAACTGGTTTGCTCTGGACCTTAGCTTCAGTAAAACTGACAAGGAATTTTATGATATGCTAAGATGTGATGCTGCAGAAGAGTATTGAATATACCATGGATTACTAAGAGAATGAACAAGTTCATCCCAGAGAGGGTGAAACCAGGCTGCTCCTTGGAGGCAAGGATTCTAAAGCTTCATCTGACATACTTTGGACATGTTGCAAGGAGGGACCAGGCCTTGGCAAGGAACGTCATGTTTGGGGGAGTGGAGGGACAGCACAGAAGAGGAAGACTCTTGATGAGATGGATTGATTCATTGACTGGGGTAATGGGGGTGAGTGTGTTAGAGACAAGATTGGCACAGGATAGAGCAGGGTTTAGAGCTCTTGTACATAGGGTCACTATGAATCATAGGCAACTCCATGGCACATAAAAAAACAAGACCTCAGGATCAGAGGAAGACTTATCAGCAACTTGCTTTATGCAATAATTGTTTAACAACTTTGCTTACTGAAAGTGAAGAGGACTTGGAATGCTTTCTGCAGAAAATCAAAGACCAAAATCTTAAATATGGATTGTATGTCACCATCAAGAAGAAGGAATTTCTCACTACTGGGGAAATAGGCAACATCATGATAGTGGGAGAGAAGACTGATGTCAAATAATTCATTTTACCTGGATCTACAAGCAATATCCTTAGTACCAGCAGTCAGTAAATAAAAGATGTTTTACATTAGGAAGATTTGCTACTCCAAGGTGTTAAGGAGTAATGGTGTCAGTTTAAAAACAGAGGTGCACATGATCAAAGCCACTATCTTGTCAATTGGAATGCATCTGAAAATTGGACAATGATTAAGGGTGACACAAGAATCAATGCCTTAGAGTTGTGGTATTGGAGAAGAGTACTGAATATCTCATGGACTGCCAAAAGAACTAAAAGACCTGACAGCAGATGCTGCCCACACTGGGGAGCTGATGCCATGCCAGGAGTGATGTGACGCTGGATTTTGAGTGGGGGAATACTTTGTGGAGGGTCACTGCTGTTTGCCTGGAACATATGGGACCCCTTACGCTCAATCAGAGGGGAGCGAAACAGCTGGAGCTCATGCTGAAAGTAAAACCAAGGCTTCCTGGTTTTTCAATCGGGTCTCTGCACTCCATCTTGCATCTCCTCACATCCAGTCCATTAACTGCCTTTAGTCCAGAGCAGCTTGGGCTGGTCTACTTGCAACAGTTACCTGACACAGAAGACTGCTTTCACAGGCCTGTTCTCTATCAAACTGAAGCAGATCTTCCCTTGGGTCAGAAAGCAGGAAGAAACCCAGACAGGTTAGCTGTCCCACCTGTTTCTGGAGCAGTGACGTCAGATCAAGAACCTGCTATCACCTCAGACATGAAAAACTTTACCACAGCAATGTAACATTGGAAGCAGGCTACCTTGTCCTCTACACAAGCCCAAAGCAAGATGTCACAAAAAAAAAAAACAGTATCAATGAAGTGAGAAAGTCTGATGAAACTTTCTGACACCGATTTTAAAAGAACAATGACTAAATATTTTCAGTAGGTGAAAGATAAACTTGGGGGAGCTCTGGTGGCCTAGTGGCAAGGAGCTGCAACTGCAATTCCAGAGGCGAACGGTTCGAATCCACCAGATGCTCTGCCGGG
>NW_006399780.1:8967938-8969325 GCF_000299155.1 Elephantulus edwardii | reverse complement strand
TCTCGGCGAGCTCTGGTGGCCTAGTGGTAGGAAACTGCACTGCAATCCCAGAGGTGCGCGGTTCAAATCCACCAAGATGCTCTGCTGAAGAAGGAGGAACAATCGCCTCCTGTACCGGTCAGATCCAATTTGACGATACACACATAAAAAGAAAAGATGATAGATAGATAGATAGATAGATAGATAGATAGATAGATAGATAGATAGATAAAAATTATTTTTAAAAAAACCAAAAACTAAAAACTCTCATTACTGTCAAGTCAGAACTGACTCATAGTTGACTCTCCAATAGGATTTCTGAAGCTATAACGTCCATGAGAAGCAGTTGTCCATTTTTCTCCTGCAGATTTGCTGTTGGGTTCAAACTACCAGAAGGTGTGGCCTTTGGGTTAGTAATACAACTCCCCAGGGCCTATGCAACCAAGAGGCTAATAACTTATTTCTTTGGCTCAGAAATTAAACCAGATTCTGATCTGTTGGAAAGAATTGCCTTTTATTCAAAGATTCTCAGCTTGAAGTTGGGACTGCAATATATATATATAGGACTGTCATATCCTGTCCGTGGGGAAAAAAATGTATTCTATGAAGGAGAATAAAAGTGAAAATGATATTTGGTGAGCAGAAGAGTGATGTGGCTGAGACTACTATCTAATCTTTACACTTTTTCCTTGTTGTTCTTCTGGCCACAGGAAGACTACAATTTTCTGTCTCACAATTAAATTACACCTATAAACCTCCTTTACAAAATGTCTTTTTCTGTTCCTCAGTTTACTGGTTGACTATTAGTGTCTAATGTAAGAATGAAAACCACAAGGAAAAAATAGTATTTAACAGTGGGAAAATAATAGGATCAAGATTCAAAGTCAAATTTCATTGATTCCAAAGCTTAATAGGTGGCTTTTTGAGCAATTGAATAAAGTGACTTTGATGTTTAGTAGACAACTCAAATTTATCCACCTAAGGGGAATTTATTAAAAACTTTCATGTCCAAAATTGGACTTATAAGTTTCTTGATATTCCATATAAAGATGAGGTTTGGTTTTTCCATTTATGCAAATAAGGTTATTGACATTTTGACCAGGAGGATTATGTTGAATTTCTAGATTACTCTGGACATCTCAGTAATATTAAGTCTTCTAACTGATGAATGAAGACCAGGTGAACTGTGGGAGGATATTAAGAATAATATCCAGGAAGAATGCAAAATGCCATTACAAAGACAAAGGAGTAAGAAAAGACTGAGATGGATTCCAAAAAAGAAACAATATTGCACTAGAATGCATAGAAGTCAAAGAAAAGGGAAGTGTCAGGAAGTTAAGGAGCTGAACAAATTTCAGAGGACTGCTTGGGAAGACAAAGCAAAGTATTATAAAGAAATGTGCAAAAA
>NW_006399780.1:8963411-8966268 GCF_000299155.1 Elephantulus edwardii | reverse complement strand
GAAAGCAATGTGCAAAGAGCTAGAGTCAGAAAATTAAAAAGGGCCAGACTCAGCACTTTTCAAGTCAAAAGACCTGAAGAACAAATCAAGCCCTATGTGGCAATACATAAGGATGATATTAGCAGAATGTTGAATGATCCAGGAAGTACCAAAAGAATATGGAAGGAGTACACAGAGTCACTACCACAAAGAATTGGCTGACACAGAAGAATTTTACAAAACAACATATGATGAGGCAGTGATGATAGAAGAGGAAGTTCAAGCTGTTCTGAGGGAATTAGCAAAATATAAGGCCCAGGAATTGATGGACTACCAAGTGACAACAAACAGATGCAGCCCTGGATGTGCTCACTAGATTGTACCAAGAAATCTGGAGGACAACTACCTGGTCAACTGACTAGAAGGGATTAATATTTATTCCCATTTAAAAAAAAAAAGGTGACCAAACAGACTGTTTTCCAAGAGTCTAAAAAATGATCCAACATATTATTGTTATCAAACAATATCAATAATATCACAAGAAAGCAAAATCCTGCTGAAGATTATCCAAAAATGGCTGGAACAGTACTGTCAGAAATACAAGCTGGGTTTAGAAGAGGTCACTGCAGTAGGGACATCATTGCCGATGTCAGATGAATCTTGGCTGAAAGCAAACATACCAGAAGAATGTCTACTTGTGCATTATTTACTATACAAAAACATTTGACCGTATGGATCTCAACAAATTGTGGCTAACATTGAGAAAACAAGGAATCCCAAAACACTTGATTGTGCTCATATAAAACCTATACTTAGACAAGGACGCAGTTGTATGAACAGAACAAGGAAACACTGCATGGTTCAAAATCAAGAAATGACTGCATCAAGGATACATCCTTTCTCCATACCTTTTCAAACTATATGCAGAACAGATCATTCTAGAAGTTGGATTCTATGAGGAGGAATATAGCTTCAGGATTGGAGGAAGACTCATCAAAACACACGTTATGCAGATAACACAATCTTGCTTGCCGAAACTGAGGAGGAGCTGAAGCGTTCGCTGCAGAAGATCAAGGATTGCAGTCTTCAATATGGATTGCAGCTTAACATAAAGAAGACAAAGATTCTCACCACTGGGACAATTGGCAGCATCATGACAGATGGAGAAGAGTTTGAGACTGTTAACAATTTCAGCTTGTTCATATTCACAAACAACACTCTTGGTACCAACAGTCAGTAAATCAAAGAAGGAATTGCATTGAGAAAGTCTGCTATCAAGGACCTCTCCAGAGTCCTGAAGGGCAACAATGTCAGTCTAGCGACTAAGGTGTGCCTGAATCAGGCCATGGTCTTTGCAATTACTTGCTATGTGTCAGAGAACTGGAAAATTACTAAAGATGACAGAAGAAGAATTGATGCCTTTGAGTTGTGGTGCTGGAGAAGAGCCTTGAACATCCATGGACTGTCAAGAGAACTAACAGGCCTTTCCTGGAGAGAGTGAAATCAAGTTGCTCCCTGGAGGCAAAGAATTTGAAGCTCAATCTAATATACTTTGGATATGTAGCCAGAGGGACCAGTCTTTGAGAAGAACATTTTGGAAGGATGAAGGGTCAGAAGAGGAAAGGAAGACCCTGTGGATGAGATGGATTGACACAGTAACTGTTGTAATGAATGTAGGTGTGTCAGAGACAGTGAGATTATTTTAGGATATAGCAGAGTTCAGGGCTATTGTTCATAGGGTTACTATGAGTCCCAGTAGACTTCAACAATACATAACTACAACAATGTATAAACATGGAATATATTTCTGTTTATTTAAGTCTTCATATTTTTCAAGTGTTTTCTAATTTTCATTATATAAGATCTTCCTATCACTTACTAGACTTATGACTATATTATTATTTATTCCCATATTTATTCTTAGATACAATTTTACACAGAATCATTTCTGTAATTTTTCTTTCCAATTTCTCATTGTTAATGTATGTTGCTGTTATATCCCATTGAGTCTACTGGGACTCATAGCAACTCTAAAAACAATCTTATGATCAAAACCCTGCCTTAAAGATGGAATCAATATTTCTTCTATCATCCTTAGATATTGTCTGGTTCTCTGAAGCATAGCAAGTAATTGCAAAGACTGTATCAGGTGCACGATAGTATCCAATGGACATTGTTGTTTTTCAGAACTGTAGAGAGGTCCCTGCCAACAGACTTTTCTGATGCTATTTGTCTTTTGATTTCCTGACTGCTTGTGCCAAGAGTGTAGATTGTGGAACCAAGCAAGCTAAAGTGGTTAACAATCTCACCCTCTCCTCCAACTAACATGAAGCTGCCAATCGGCCAATTAGTGAGAATCTTTGTTTTCTTGATGTTGACCTTCAATGGGGGGGGGGAGAGAATAAATAGAAACAGAAAAAGAAAATTTATGGCTCCCAATTTATCTCTGATAGAGATAGACTCTCTAAGTCAAATCAACACAAAGCACTAGAGCTGACTGGAAGAGAATCTGTCATGCTTCCAAAATACCATGTCCATGAAGGATACATAATCTTTCAGCATACAACTCTTTCAGTTATAGATTATAAAGCTTTCAAACATTGCTTAAAGAGCTTCACACCTCCTTTTCCACCACTACACTGATGTCAAACTCTCCACCTCTTTTTTTGCATTGGGAATCTTGAAAATATTAGACAATTTGCCTCACTTTTGAATAAATGTTTGTAATGCCTCCACATAAAATCTTTAATGTCTATTACAAAAATAAATTGACACCACAAGATAAAGGTAAACAATCCAATTGAAAAACTGGGCATGGGATATGAACAGACACTTCCAAAGAAGACATTCAGATAGCAAACAAGCACATGAAGAAATG
>NW_006399780.1:8936167-8962906 GCF_000299155.1 Elephantulus edwardii | reverse complement strand
TTGTAAAATAGGACTGACATCGGAGTTGGGAGGAGACTGAGAAAGATGGGATAAATAATGTCTTCTGCATTGAAACAGATGAGAGAAAACTGTTTAAAAGCAATATGTGTTTAGTTATTATTGTCATGACAGGAGTCCAGAATGAAGGCTGCAAAGTGGAGTGGACATGCAGGGAGGGATTATATAACAATGAAAGAATATTTCCTTTGCTTTTCAAAAAGAAGAGTGTACTGGGGGGAGGGGTGGGCAGGGAGAAAAGTGCAACAATGAGTGAATGGAAATCCAAAGTCTCTGTAAATTTTTATTAAAATTAATAATAAACAAAAATGAATAAAACATGAAAAAATATAAATTGGCATGGTTGGCTACACTGGGCTCTAAGAAATATAGCAAACTTGAACAAAAATAAATCTTACTGTTATACTCTCAGTATAGTACAGATTATATCCCATAGTCAGAAGACTTAAATAATAATGCCAAAACTCAAAATTCACTGCCATCAAGTCAGTTCCAATGCATAGCAAGAATAGGAGATTATCTATCTTTCTCCCGAGGATCCACTAGTGGATTTTTTTTCTACCTGAGATCCCTCCATGGACTAGCCATCAGCTATCTCTGTTCGATCAAGTTAGAACCAACTCATAGCTGACCAGGAGGCTGTAAATTGCACAAGAGGAGAATGTCCATCATTTTCTGGAGAAAGTCCTTTGGCTGGTAGATTTGGACCTCTACAGAGGTGTTGCCTTTGGGTTAGGAGTACAACATCATAAAGATTACTACGCCACCAGGGCTCCCCTAATAACACCAAAGTCCTATTGAAAGGTCAATGCTTTGAACGGTGCGATGACATAGTTCATAGCTGCTAAGCTAAACACACTGCCTTCCTGGTCCCAAGGCATCAATGACTCTGAGGGAGAAAGATGGACAGTCTCCTTCTGTGTAAATTACAACCTTGGAAGCCCACTAGATGGTCTGCAGTTGAGGCAGCTCGAACTTGAATAACAATGAGAAGGCTATGAGCTGCTAATAAACTATCAGCCACTTGACGATGATATGACATGTTAAGTACACTTCATCAGATCTTTTTAGGACTTTTTTTTACATATTTTTAGGTTCCATAGCAAAGAAGTTCTTAATATTGTTTTATTAAGGTTAATTAACAATATTTCAGGACACCTTGATAATTTTTTTTAAGTCACTGCCTAGAGTCCTTGGAATGCAAGGCAAAATTTGAGTATATAAAACCACTTGCTACTTTCACTAGATTTAAAAATGTCCTGTGGCATCCAATCCAGCAGGTGGCAGGCTATCCACTCAGGGAAAGAATAGAACCAAAGTCCTCCTTAGAAGCAAGGATGGACAGATTTAGTCTCACAAATTTTAAGTAAGTTATCAAGAGGGTCCAGTCCCTGGAGAAAGACATTATGCTCAAAAAAATAGGTCAGCAAAGAAGACAATGACTTTCTTTGAAATAGATTGTCACAGTGACTGCAACAATAGGCTTGAACACAGCAGAGACTGTGAGGATGACACAGGATCAAGTAGAGTTTCATAGGCTGCAGCGAGTCAGAACCAACTCAATGACACTTGTTAGCAACAATAAAATATAAAGCACTCTGATGATTAGTGTGTCGGCTATAAAAGCACAGTTGGATTTGAACCAGGGAATCTCATAATCTCTGGTACACACATGTATTCACCTCTTTTTCCTTCTCCATTTGACCATCAGTGGCAAAACCAGGAAAGCCAAGTGATTTTCTTTGACAATTTCTGTCACCAATAGCATCTGCATATTTATTTTCCTTGTTAAGCTTTTATTTAATCACAGAATGTACTGGATATATTTTATCTTAAAATCCATAAATTAATGTATTTAATCCTTCAGCAAATCTGTATTAACATGCCTACTATATAGCCAATGATGTCCTACCTGGCACTTGAGATAAAGCAGCAAATGGAGCAAGGATTTCTGCCCTCAGAAATCCTTCATTCTAGTGAGGAAAAGAGATGTTAAACTAATAAATTGATAATTTTAATTCATGATATATGACACAAAGAAAATAGAGTCCATGGCTACAGTATTCTTGGGACGAAGATAATTTTAGTGAGGACAATTAGTGAAGGATTTCAGAAACGTGAAAGACTATAAACAAAGGCAGGAAGAGAAAAGGTGGACAAGGCCATGAGAGTTTCTTTTTATTTTAAATGTGTTGAGAAAGCACTGGAGAACTTGTGGCAGGAGAATGGCATCATCTGACTTTGGTTTTAAAAGCAACACTCTAGTAGCTGTGCAGAAATAAAGTGTAAGCATCAAAAATAAAATCTCTACCCAGTCATATCCATACAAGATCTGACAGTGGCTGGCGTTACAGGAGTGATGATGGAGATTACATATGGAAAAAAAATCCCTATATATTTCGAAGGCAGTCCCAGTAAGAGTTGCTGGTGAATTAGACATGAGATGGCCAGAGGTGATCAACGATGATTCCTAGGTTTTTATCTGAGACTGTAAGATATCCACTTCATTCAAGCCATGCTTCCCAGGATTTTTGTCTGCAGTCTCCCATTCTATTCTGATTCAATGCACAGCTATCAAAGATGACAGCCACTACCACCCACTCATTGGTGTGAAAGTACACCACCCCTCTAACATCCCCTTGTAGGTGTCACAGTAACATATAATGTGATGCAATGACCACACACCTTTTCCCACTCAGCTTGATCGCCAGGCCTGTCACCACATGGACAGAGATATCTCTGCATGACTCTCACACATCAGATAGAGTTGTCCATAAACCATCAAAGACCTTGTATTTTGATCTGAAAATAAGTACTTTTCATTCTGAAAAAATATTCTTCTCTATGAAATGCACTTTCTTCCTTTCTTCTCCAAGTTCTATTCAGATGTCAGGACCTGATTTAATTTTCATTTAATGTCCTCCACCACCACCACTACCCCATCAAATATCCTATAGAATCAATTAAGTGCATTGGTAAAAAAACAGAGATTTAGAAATCTACCAACCAGGTTATATATTCTGGATATTTTATATGATCTTTGTAACATATTCCTGTCTGTTTTTTACAACTCTTTAAAAATATAAAGACTCATATGTGGTCTACAAATCATAGCTGGCAAAATCCTGGCTAAAAAATATGGACCATCTAGGCTTGGATCCTGTCTCTATCATTATGTAATGGTGCAAATTTAAGCCTAATTACTCAGACTCTTTGCCTCAAATTTTGTTGTAGGGCAATTCTCCACAGATCAATCACATTTCAACATATAAACAGAGGCATTCACTAGCTTTGTTTAAGACTATTTTTTAATAGATGTCTGTGTGGGATACAGTATAAGTAGATAAAATGTCTCCTATTATATTAAAGGGATGACAAAGATACTATCTTCCAATAGGGACCACAGGCAGAACAGGTTTGCTTGCAGTTCATTGTAAAAGATATGAATTTACAAAGTTTCAAGATGTCAAAGCTATGTCAAACCCAACATGTGCATAATATCTAAGTGGCAGCCAACACAGACAAGAAATCCATGCTGCCTGCTGTGCCACATTATCAAAGCCCATTGTCTCTGAACTAAGAGTTTCATATATTTGGCCAAATTCTAAGTATTTTTAATGTATTAAAGCCAATCTGTACTTGGCTCACAACAATAGCACATAAGTTTCAGTTATTCTTAAATTTATATAATGAATCCTCTGTCCTTTAAGATATAACATGAAGAGAATATAAAAACATTGGCACTCACACACATTTTGTTGGTGGGATTGCAAAATGGTACAATCATTCTGGAAGGCTATTTGATATTTCCTCAAAAAGCTGAACATAGAAATTCCTTATGACCCAGCTAGTCTACTGCTAGGAATATATGCAGAGGAAAACAGAACTGAGACACAGATATTTGAACACAAATGTTCATAGCAGCATTATTCACAAAAGCAAGAACATGCAAACAGTCCAAAATCCATCAACAAATGACTGGATTGAGAAACTGTACATGCTGACATTCTACACAGCACTCAGGAGCAACAATTTCAAAAAATACTATACAACATGGGAGAGGCTAGAGAGCATTATGCTGAATGAGCTAACCTGGGGTAACAAATATAGAATGAACAAATACTGCATAAGATTATTATTGTAAAAACAGATGACTAGTAAGATGTGTATGAATATCCAAAGGGGGATGGGAAGGGCAGAAGGCTGAGGGTGGGGAATGGAGGAAATCATGGGGTTTCAGAGATTAGTGGATGGAGGGAAGAGGTGAAGGAATTAGGAAAGAGCCAATAGAGAGCAGAAGAGATAGGGTAATAGTGGACATAGGTCAATGCTGATTAATCATATAAGACAGAATGTAGGAATGAGTATTTGAAATACAGTGTGAATGGGGGGGAAATTTTAACATTCTAAAAATTATTCCCTGTCCTTCATAGTTATTGTTGTTGTTGTTATTGTATGCCATCAAGTTGAGTACAACTCATAGTTACCCAACAACCAACCAATCTGAACACTGTCCTATCCCATACCATTCTCATAACCTCTGACACACTCAAGCCCATTGCCACACTCACCATTGTCAATCCACTTGGTTGAGGGTCTTCCTCTCTTTTGTCAATCCTCTACCTTCCCAACCACGATGTCCCTCCCCAAGGACTAACCTCTCCTAGCAATATGCACAAAAGTATGTGAGATGAAACTTCATCACCTTTGCCTCCAAGGAGCATTCTAGCTGTATCTCCTTCAAATGCTCCAGCAAGGATTTTTGTTTTCTTGATGTTGAGATGCAATCCATATTGAAGGCTGCAGTATTTAACCTTCTGCATCATGTACTTCAAGTTTTAAGTGCTTCTGAGGTACTACTGACCTTCAGGAGTCCAAAGGTTAATTAGGATTAAGATAATAAGCAAAAAATATTAAAATGAATGCATTAATAGAATTGTGATAATTTATTTCATAGTAACTCTGTGGACTCTTGAGGGGCACAGGTAACTTGAAGGCACTTAAAACAGTAATTTAATGAAATAGTGAATATCTCCTAGAGTTTTTCTTTTGTGGAAGAGCTGAAATTGGGAAAGAAAAATGGAAGAAATCTCTCAGCATTTCTCAAGCTGAATGAACTGGGCGGAGGGGGAGGAATTAAGCCTTGAGTTGAAATACTAGATATGGTGGGCAAAATTTTGAATGACCCAGAAAGTATAAAAAGAAGATGGACCACTGTACCAAAAAGAATTGGTTGAAACAGAAAAATTTCAGGAAATATCACATGATAAAAAAACACCAATGGGAATAAAAGAAGAAGTTGAAGCTGCATTGAAGGCATTGGCAAAAAATAAAGCCACAGGAATCAATGGGATGCCAAATGATATGTTTCAAATGACAGATTCAGTCCTAGACAAGCTCACCAGTTTTTACCAGGAAACTTGGAGGACAGCTACTTCACTGACTGACCGAAGGAGATCCATATTTGTTCCCATTCCCAGGAAAGGTGATCCAACAGAATGTGGAAATTGTCAAAGAATATCATTAATATCACATGCAAAAACATTAACATAGAAGATAATTTTTAAATGACTGGAAGAGTACATAGAGAATTTTCAGAAGTTCGGGCTAGATTTGGAAAAGGCCATGGCCCCAGAGATATCACTGCTGATGACAGATGGATCCTGACTGAAACAAAGAATACCAGAAGAATGTCTATTTGTGCTTTATTGACTATGCTAAGGCATTTGACTATGTGAATCATAACAAATTATGGCTAACATTCAGAAGAACAGGAATCCCAGAACACGTAATTGTGCACATGTGAAACCTATGTCTAGACCAAGGTGCTATTGTGAAAAGAGAACACTACCTAGTTTAAGAAAATGCACATCAGGGTTTTATCTTTTCTCCATACCTATTCAATCTGAATGCTGAGAAAATTATTCAAGAATTTGGAATTTAAGAAGAAGAATATGGCATGAGGATTGGAAGAAGACTCATGAATAACCCATGTCATGCAAATGGCACAACCTTGCTTGTTGAAAGTGAAGAGGACTTGAAGCACTTGCTGCAGATGATCAAAGAATACTGCCTTCAATATAGACTGCATCTCAATATCAAGAAAACAAAAATTCTCACCACTGGACCAATAGGGAATATCATGATAGATGGAGAAAGGATTGAGACTGTCAACAACTTATCTTCCTTTGAGCCACAATCAACACCTTTGGTACCAGTAATTGGTAGATCAGAAAACATATTGCACTGGGAAAATCAGGGACATCTCAAAAATATTTAGGAGCAATGGTGTCAGTTTGAGGACTAAGGTGTGCCCTTAGACCTAATTCAGGATAGACTATGATCTTTTCAAATACTTGCTATACATCTGAAAGCTGGACAGTAAAGAAGGATAAAAGAATAATTGACGCCTTTGAGTTGTGCTGTTGGATTACTGAATACCTCATGGACTATCAAATGAATAAGTAAATATGTCTTGGAGAAGGTACAACCAGAGTGCACCTTGGAGGCAAAGATGACAAATCTTTGTCTCACATACTTTGAGTATTCCTTGGAGAGGAATATCATGCTTAAAAAGATGGAGGGTCAGTGAAAGAGAGGAAAACCTTCAACAAGATGAATTGACACAGTAACTACCGCAAGGAGCTCAAGTGTGTCAGAGATTGTGAGGATGGCACAGGCCTGGTCATGGTTCAGATCTGGTGCACATAGAGTCACTATGAGTTTGTTGTACTCAACTCAACAATAGCCATTTTTC
Source organism: Elephantulus edwardii (assembly GCF_000299155.1). Taxonomy (NCBI): domain Eukaryota; kingdom Metazoa; phylum Chordata; class Mammalia; order Macroscelidea; family Macroscelididae; genus Elephantulus; species Elephantulus edwardii. The sequence continues at coordinate 8,956,131 of NW_006399780.1, read as the reverse complement.
TTTCATAATTCATTAGTATCATATTCTAGTTTACTTATCTGGTTTTCAGTCATGCCAACTCTATTACTCACAACTTATGCTCCATGTGCTTCTTTTTCAGAGTAGCTTTGCAGCTACAATATTATCTTTTTTTCCTGTTTTTCTTTTTTTTTTTTTTTAGGAAAAATGCTCAATTCAATATATATCCATCAAGAACCTCCTGCTTGTACCATGTGCACTGACTGTGGATCCAAGTAAGATGAAGTCATTGATATTGTTCTGTAGTGTCCACACTCAGTTGGGTCACCCTTCTTTGGGATGGGAACAAATATTGACCTCTTCCAGTCAGTTGGCCAAGTGGTTGTTCTCCAGATTTCTTGGCACAACTTGGTGAGCACATCCACGGCAGCATCTGTTAGGTGAAATATGTCAATTGGTATACCATCTATTCCGGGGGCCTTATTTTTTTGCTATTTCCTTCAAAGCAGCTTGAACTTCTGCCTTCATCACCATAGGCTCTGGCTCAAATGCTATTTCATTAAATTCTTCTGTATCTGCCAATTCCTTTCGGTACAATGACTCAATATATTCCTTCCATCTTCTTTTGATACCTCCTGGATCATTTAACATTCTGCCTAAAGCATCCTTGATTGTAGCAACTCAAGGTTTGAATTTGTGCTTCAGTTCCTTGAGCTTAAGGAATGCTGAACTAGTTCGGCCCTTTTGATTTTCTAAATTTTTTGTTTCATTTTCTTCAGCCACTCCATGACTTCATTATCCTACATATATTCATGATTCTCAGGTATGTACCAAAATCTCAGCCTTGACATAATAAGTTGCTATTTGGAAATACCACTAGCACCTCAAATTGAGTTCATCTAAAACTGAATTTATTAGCCATGTTGTTTTCTTATTCATCTTTTCAATTGCCAGGACCAACATGTTCCTTCATTCCCCATAACACATCCCAAGCACAAGACTTTGACCGTCTTCTAACTACTACATGAGCTACTAAGTTAATTCCATTTGTATTGACACTATAAGACAAAGTAGAAGTTCCCATAGGGTTTTCTAGGCTGTAATTTAGGACTGATTTTTTCCATATGCTGGATTTTATCATTCTTCTTTACTCTAGATAGAAAAAACTAATAGTTACAAAAGCTTCCTTTTTACATTTCCTAAGTCATCTTTCATTCAGCCTTTCTTTCATTTTGTTTTATCCCGGAGGAATTCGTTCAAATACTTATCCCTCCCTCATGCATCCCATGTGCGCCAGGGGAAACTTGTCTCCAACTCCCTTGCTTTAGGTGTTACCCCAATTGGCAATGAGCAGTTTAGGAAGCATCATAGAATTTATGTGGACCAATATGACTCATGGATGGGTTTTCAGGGAATTCTAGTTGGCAGGAAATGCCTCACTCATCTAGGCATGGCCATCTCTTTTTAGTGGATCTTTCAGGAAGAGACACAGAGTTTAGAACTGCTGCAGCAATTTCTCTGCTTATTCCTCAGAATAAAAAAATAAAGTAACACAAAGGATTTAAGGTAAATAATGTTGCAATCACTTGAATTCATTCCTTGTCTATCCAGACTATGAATCACCTCTAAGATTCAACCAATAGTACAGATATACAGAACACGGGTCAAGAAAAGAAGTTAAATAGTCTCCTACACAAACATGAAATTAGTTAAGACTTCTAAGTGATAAAATACTACTCTAAACTCACCAATTTAACCTAGGAATCAGCACTCCAAAAAAGAAATGCACTAGCCAAACTTGGGGAGGGGGAATGTTTTAATTTCAATTTTTTCATTTGAATTACTCTAAATTTGAAAACTATATAATCAGACTTTCCTTCTTTCACCATGTGATTTTTAAAAGAGGGAAACATGAAAAATATTTCTTTTAGAATTTATATTCAGAAACATAACAAAAACAGCTTGGCCTTTTTTTCCAGGGTCAAGCAGACCTCAACTGCATATAAACTAGTCAGCAACAATCAATATGAAACCAAGTCTATGTTATGTATTGCACAATCTCATCTTTATCTTTATTGCAAGAATGTGGTGTCCTGTGCAGAACAGCAAAAACCTGAATAACAGGTTCTTATGAGATTCAGGTATCTAACCTTAGTCCTTAGGCAGGACTAACAAAAGGAAGAAATTTAAGGAGCATTTTCCTTTAGATTAGTAGAAAATCCTGGAGCAAAATGTTGTGGAGATATAGTTTGGGTATTTAGATAAGAATCCTGATTCAGTGGATTAAACATTTGATGTCTAAATAAAAGCTGAGTGGTTCAAATCCACCAGCTGCTCTGGGAAAAAAAGATGAGGCAGTCTGTTTTGTAAAAAAATGACAGTTTTGGAGATCCTATCCTGTAGTTCTATTCCATTCTACAGTGTTTCTATGAATTGGAAGCAACACCACAACAGCAAGTTTGGTTTGGGGTATAATTATCTAACAGGTTTAGAACCTTCTTCACCAAAAGACTGTTGTTGTGTACCTTAGAGTCAGAACTGACCCATAGCTGACCTTCCGGCAGGTTTTCACAGGCAGTTAATCACATGGGAGGAGATTGCTCATCCTTCTGCAGAGCCGCTGGTGGCCTCAAACCCTGTGCCTTCAGGACTGAAGTGCAGCTTCTTGCCACTAGGCCACGAGAGCTCCACCAATCGACTAAAACCATCCTTATTTTTAATACTTAATTCACTATTTGATACTATCATCCAAATTTATGCACCAATAAGTAGAGCCAAAGAGGAGGAAATAGACAATTTCTACCAACTGTTGCACTCAAAAATCGATCGAACATGTAACGAAGATGCATTAATAATAATGGGTGACTGGAATGAGAAAGTTGAAACCAAGAAGAAGGATCAGTAGTCAGAAAATATGGACTTGGTGACAGAAATTAGGCTAAGGATAGAATGCTAGAATTCCACACAATTATTTATTCATAGCAAATACCTGTTATAAGAAATATAAACACAGGTAATACACATGGATTTCACCTGATGGTATCACAGGACTCAGATCAATTACATTTGTGAAAGGAATAGTTGGAGAAGTTCAATATCAACAGTGAAAGCAAGGCCAGCTGCTGATTATAGAGCAGATAATCAACTGCTCATATGCAAATTCAAATTAAACCTAAAGAAAGCTAAATCATATCCACAGGAATAAAACTTTTACCTTAAGTCTATACCCACTGAATATAAAAACCAACTCTGGAACAGGTTCGAGGCTTTGAACACTAATGAACAAAGACCAGATGAGCTTTAGGAAGATACCAAGAATATCATCCTTGAAGAATGCAAAAGGTCTTAACAAAGAAGGAAGAAGAAAAGACAAATATGGATGTCAAAAGAGCCTCTAAATATTGCAAAAAAGAGCCAAGAAGCCAAAGTAAAGGGAAGAAATGAAGAAGTTAAGGAGCTGACTAGAAGATTTCAAAGGACAGCTTGGGAAGACAAGGCAAAGTATTATAATAAAATGTGCAAGGACCTGGAGTCAGAAAATCAAAAGGGCTATATTCACTCAGCATTTTTTTTTTTTACATTTAGTTGGTCTTATTACTGGTGTGGTTTTTTTTTCTTTTTCAAGTGTTTTTAATTAATGAATTAATTTTAAAGAAAGTTTACAGAGACTTTGGATTTCCATGTTGAACTTTTTTCCCTGCCCAACCTCCCCCAGTTCACTCTACTCTTTGAAAAGTACAAGAAAAATTCTTTCATTGTTATACAATCCCTCCCCCCAAGTCCACTCCACTATGCAGAAGGAACTAAAGAACAAATTCAAGCCACAAGTTGCAATGCCTAAGGATGATATGGGCAAAATACTGAAAGATGTAGAAAGCATTAAAAGAATATGGAAGGAATATACAGACTCATTGTACCAAAAAGAAGTGGCTCACACAGAGAATTTTGAAAAACAACATATGATAAAGAGGCAATGGTGATGAAGAAGGAAGTTCAGGCTGCTCTAAAGGAGCTGGCAAAAAATAAAGCCCTAGTGGTTGATAGAATAACAGTTGATGTATTTCAACAAACAGATGCTGCTCGGGATGTGCTCACAAACTTGTGCCAAGAAATATAGAGGACAACTGCCTGGCCAACTGACTAGAAGAGATCCAAATTTATTCCCATTCTAAGAAAAATGTGACCTGACAGATTATGGAAATTATTGAACAATATCTCTAATATCACACACTATCAAAATCCTCCTGAGGATTATCCAGAAATGATTGGAACAGTATATTGACAGAGAACTACCAGAAATGCAAGCTGGTCCAAATCAATGACAATAAGAAAGGTGCAAATCAAAACCACAATGCGATACCAGCTCACTCCAATAGCATGGTAAAGTTAAACAGGACAGCAAATAATAAATGTTGGAGAGGATGTGGTGAGAGAGGAATTCTTATATATTGTTGGTGGGATTGTAAAATGGTACAACTACCCTGAAAGGCAGTTTGGCACTTCCTCAAAAACTTGAACATAGAAATTCTGTATAACCCAGTATTTCATTGCTTAGAATATACTAAAAAAAAAAAAAAAAAAAAAAAAAACTAAAGCTCAAACAGAAACTTGTAAACCAACGTTCATAGCAGCATTAGTCACCATTGCAAGAACATGGAAACAGCCCAGATGTCCAACCACAAATTAATGGATTGAGAAGTTGTGAGACATTCATATAGTGGAATACTACACCGCACACAGGAAAAATGATTTTGTAAATGACTACCTAACTTGGGAGGGACTCGAGAGCCTTACACTGAGTGAACTAACTCAGTACCACAAGGACAAATATAGTATAAAACTACTATTGTAGAATGAGTATGAGGATCCAAGGTGGAAGCAGAGGGGTAAAGAAAGGGCGGGTTAATCATAGGGTTGCACAGTTTGATGGGTGGGGTGGTGAAGGAAATCAGAAGAATCATTTGTGGAAAACAATGTGTTCACACTCTGTAAATAAATCAGTATAAAATATTAAAGAAAAATATAAGCTACATTCAGAAGAGGTTGTGGTACTAGAGGCATTATTGCCAATGTCAGATGGATCTCGGCAGACAGCAAAGAGTACTAGAAGAATGTGTATATGTGTTTCATTGACTATGCAAAGGTATTTGACTGTGTGTATCACAACAAATGTGGCTAACCTGGAGGAAAATGGGAATCTCAGACCACTTGATTGTGCTTATGCAAAATCTATACACAAAGCAATTCTTACAACAGAATAGGGAAACATTGCATGGTTCAAAATCAGGAAAGGAGTGTGTCAGGGATGCATCCTATCTCCATACCTTTTCAATCTTTATGCATGCAGAACAGATCATTCGGGACACAGGGCTTTATGAGGAAGAGTGGCTTTAGGATTAGAGGAAGAGTCATCAACAACCTCTGTTATGCAAATAACACAGCCTTGCTTGCTGAAACTGAAGAAGACCTGAAGTCCTTGCTCCAGACAGTCAAGGAATGCAGACTTCAATACAACATCAAGAAGACAAAGATTCTCACCACTGAGCCAATTGCCAGCAGCATGATAGATGGAGAAGACATTGTTAGCAATTACACCTTGTAAAAAAAAAATTACACCTTGCTCAGCTCCACAATCAATCATTCTTAACACCAGCAGTTAGGAAATCAAAAGACTAATTGTATTGGGAAAATCTGCTGTCAGGTACCTCTCCAGAGTACTGAAAAGCAACGATGTCACTCTAAAGACCAAGGTGCACCTAATCCAGGCCATGGCCTTTGCAATTACTTGCTATATGTAAGAGAGCTGGACAATTACTAAGAATAACATAAGAAGATCTGATGCCTTCAAACTGTGGTGCTGGAGAAGAATCTTGAACATACCATTGACTGCAAAGAAAACAAATAGGTCTGTCTTGGAGAGGGTGAAATCAAGTTTCTCCTTGGAGGCTAGGATTTCTAAGCTCCATTTCACATACTGTGGGCACGTGGCCAGGAGAGACTGGTCCTTAGAGAAGGACGTCATGCTTGGAAGGGTGGAGGAACAACGCAGCAGAGAACGACCCCAGATTAGATGCATTGAGAGAATAACTGGGGCAACGAGGGTTGATGTGTTAGAATTAGTGAGACTGGCTCAGGATAGAGCAGGGTTCAGAACTGCTATACAAAAAATTGCTATGGGTTGCAGTGAACTCAACAGCACATAACAACAACAACAACAACATTTGTTTGATTCTAGAGATTGCATTCAGCCTGTGCTGCTATCTATTAGATTTCTCTCATAAAGATTTACAGCCACAGAAATCTAATGAAGAGTTACCAAAAAGTGGAATTAACTCAAGGGCAGTGAATTTGCTTTGAGATAAATAATAAAGTAAAAAAAATATTTTATTAAAGATTTAAAGTTCATGCTCCTAACCTCAGAAATTCCAAAGAATTAAAACTATAAGTTTATAAAGCCATGTCTTCCTTTATTTTGAGCCAGCCAGTGTATTTGTATATACTTGATCAAAACTAAAAGATTCCTGAAACACTGTGTGTGAAATTCCTGCTATGAAAAAACCATACCAGCTTAAAGAAGGGCACTTAAAGGACAAGAGTGACTATGCAAAGTAGTAATTAAACTGATCTTTGGTTCTGAGTCACTTTATTACTCTATGGCTTTGTAATTTATTTAATCTTCCTGAAGCTGTTTCCTCATCTGTAAAACAAGAATAATATCAGCTATCAAGACAAGACCTACTAATATCTACTACCTTCACATTTAATGGTGAAATACTCATATCTAGGATTTGCTCTAAAATATTATGGGGGTCAGGGAGCATGTATCGGCAGATAGATAAATTAAATAAGAGTAGCCATGAGTCGATACTGGTTGAAGGTAAATGATTTAGTACATGAACATTCATGCTTTTTGTATGTCTGAGTTTCTACAACAGAAAAATGAAAATGTATGCACAATAGTTTAAAAGAATAATAAAACAAATGTGGAGTTAGACAAGGATTTAATTTTAGTTCCTCTATTTCCAAACTTTGTGGCATTATGCAAGCTACAAGACCAGTCTGAATGTCAGTTTCTTCTTCTATGAAAAGATTATAATAATAATAATACCTACCCAGAGTATTTGCCAGGATTAAACAAAATGGAATTAAAAGTCTATATACCAGTCATGATGCAGTGTCTGGAAAAGACTAAATATTTTTAAAATGTTATTTCCCCCAATAACACTGATACTTTTCCTAGGTTTACTAGATTTTTAAAAATTATTTTCTTTGATGAGAGGGGATTTTACTTATCTAGGTTTGTAGTAGGGCATAATGTAGGCTATAATATAGAGAAAGGACCTGACTTTCTAAACATAAAATGAGGTCGAGACAACATCTAGACTCTAGTCAACATTGACATTTTGCAGTTCTAACTAGAAAACTGTTTTAGTTATCATGCTATTGTTGTTAGGTGCCTCTGAGTCAACTACAACTCACAGCTACCCTGTGAACAATAGATTTGAACCCTACCCTATTCCGTGCCATTTTCATCATCTCTGATATAGATGAGCTCATTGATAGAGTTATTGCATCAATCCATCTTGTTGAAAGATTTCTTTTTTAATTTTTTTAAATTTTATTATTTTGTGGGTGTTGTGTGTGCCGTCAAATCAGATCTGACACGTGCAGGAGGAGATTGTTGCTCCTTCTCCAGCAGAGTATCTGGTGGATTTGAACTACGCACCTCTGAGATTGCAGTGCAGCTTCTTGCCACTAGGCCACCAGAGCTCACCTTTTTTGTTGCTGGGGTTTTTTAATTTTTATTTTTTTTAAGATTTCTCTCTTTTTGCTGACCCTCCTCCTTCATAAGCATATCTTCTCCTCCTAACAAAGTCTGGCCCCTCCTAACAACATGCCCAAAGTATGTGAGATAGTTTCACCATCCTTGCTTCTAAGGAGCAATCTAGCTGTACTTTTTCTCTAAGATATATTTGTTTGTTATTTTGGCTTTCCATGGGATATTCAGCACTCCAGAACCACAATTCTAAAGGCATCAATTCTTCTATCATCCTTCTTTATTGTCCAGCTCTCAGATGCATAGCCAAATTCAAAATACCATGACTTTAATCAGGTACACTTTAAACTGGCATCATTGTTCTTCAGGACTTTGGAGAAGTTCCGGACTTTCCTAATTATTAATATGTCTCCTGATCTCCTGACTGCTGGTACCAAAAGGTTGACTGTGGACCCAAGGAGGATGAAACTGTTGACAACTTCAATCCTTTCTCCATCTAGTATAGTGTTGCTTATTGGTCCACTGGTAAGGATTTTTGTCTCCTTCATATTGAGATGCAATCCATATTGATTAAAGTTTGTTAAGTTCTCTTCAGTCTCAGTTAGCGAGGTTGTGCCAATGCAGATTCTTGTGATTTCTTCCAAGCTTGATACTACCATTTTTTTCTTCATAAACTCCAGCTTACTAGATGATTTTCTCTGCATACAAATTGAAAAGGTATTGGGAAAGGATACATCCCTGTTGTACACTCTTCCCAATTTTTAATATAGAGTGTTCTCTTGCTCTGTTCAGACAACAGATTCTTGGTCTAGGAATAGGTTTTAAATGAGCACAACAAAGTGTTCTGGGATTCCCATTCTTCTCAATATCAGCCATAGCTTGTTTGATCAACACCTCAATGTTTTTGAATAGTCAGTAAACCACAAATAGACATTCTTCTTGTACTATCTCATTTCAGTCAATATCCATCTGACATCAGCAGTTATGTCATTAGAGCTATGACCTCTTTTAAACACAGCTTGAACTTCTGACAGTTTTCTGTCATTGTACTGTTCTGGTTGGTTTGGGGTGAAAGCAATATTTTGTTTGCATGTGATATTTGTGACAGTGTTTGATAATTTCCACATTCCATTGGATCTCCTTTCTTGCAAATGAGGACACATATGGATGTCTTCCAGTCAGTTGGCCAGGTAGCTGTCTTCCAAATTTCCCATTACAAACTGATGAGGCAGTTCAAGGCTACATCTCTAGCTTGAAAGGGTATCAGTTCTAGGAAAAAGCCTGGTCTCTTGAATTTTGGAGGAAAAATCTTTGTTTCCTTCAGTATTAGTAGTCCATTGTGTGATGTATGACAGCTTTTCTACCTATTTGTTCAATGATGGGCACTTGGGTTACTTTTATCTCTTTTGTATTGTGAATAATGCAACAATAAACACAGATGTGCATATATGATTGTACATTATATGTATGAGAACAGTTTGGTAAAAGTGAAGCTTTGTGGGGGTGGGGGAGAAAGACAGGGGGAGAAAATGTGCAATAATGAATAATTTTTAAAAACATTTTAATAGCATATAATAAAAATTTATGTAAAATATTGTTTCTTAGTCTTCCATGCATTTATTCCAGGACCTATTCTAATAAGATTTACATTTAGGAAATAACTGAAAGAATGAACCAGTAGAAAGAATGGCACATATAATGTCAAGATGTTTTTGTTGTTTTCAACAGTGAATTAAAAAAATCTGAAATCTTTAATATTATATGTTAGCTTCTCCAGAAAGGAACATTTTCAGCTGCAAGCAGCAATGATTGCCCTGCCAACAGTGGTTGAAACAAACAAGATTATTTTTTACCTCCTGACTGAATAGTTGGAAGAACAATTTCATGTCTCTCTAATTTTATTATCCTTTCTCATAATTAAGAAATGAATGCCAGAGCTTGAGAGAGAAGGCAATGTTCGCTCCATGTTCCTTTCCTTAATAAAGCAAAATGTTTCCCAGAAACTCATTTCCCAACAGACTTCCTGTTTTATCTTATCACCCAGAAGTGGATCGCAGGGCCAACCTAGTTTAAGGCTTATTCCAACCATGAGACTGAGCATAAGGCCACCCTATTTCCAGTGTTGGAGGTCTCATGGCAAGGAAAAGAGAGAATGATAAACAAGCAGTCAACAATGTCTGTTAATATGCTTTTGTAAATTTGTGGAAGCCCCTAATTATTCCACTGAGTCACTGTTTTTCTTTTTATTGGACCTCTTGCCAACAAGCACAGAGACATTTAGATCCACACTAATGACTCACCCTGCTAATGACCTACCTAATTTTGTTGTTGTCATTGTTACATGCTGTGGAGTTGACTGCAACTCATAGCAACCCTATGCACAATAACTCTGATCTCTGCACTATTTTAAGCCAATCTCACCATCCCTGACACACTTACCCCCATTTTCCCAGTTATTGTGTCACTATATCTCATTCAGGATTTTTCTTTCCTGTGCTGTACCTCCACCCTTGCAAGTATAATGTCCTTCTCCAAGGACTGGTCCCTCCTGGCAACATGCCCAAAGTATAGGAGACAGAGTTTCAAAATCCTTGCCTCCAAGGAGCAACTTGGTTTCACCCTCTCCTGGACAGACCTGTTTGCTCTCTTGACAGTCCAAGATAAGCTCAATACTCTTCTCCAGCACCATAACTCAAAGGCATAGATTCGTCTCGGTCATCCTTAATCATTGTTCAACTCTAATTACAAAGACCATGGCCTGGTTCAGGCACATCTTAGTCTCGAGATTGACACTGCTGTTTTTCTGCTGTTGTTATTGTCTTAGAGACAAGCATGACTCATAGCAACCCTATGAACAAAAGACATGAAGCCTTTCTATAACTATGGTCATTTAGTTTTCATTTATCATTCATAGAGTTTCCAGAGGCATTTGTTTAGGAAGGGGATGCCACTCCTGCTTCCAAGTTGCTTTTCTAGTACCTCCTTAATTACACTAATCTTCATCTATCTTGAACTTCAACTCCATGGAATCCTAATCATTTAGAAATATTGTCATCAATACTCTGAAATATAAGCTTTCTGTTCTTATAATATTCCTACTTTCTCTTCATAATCTTATGTTCAAAATCTAGTCTCATACTCTTATAAAACCATTTATTAAAAAAACAATCAGTTATTTGCCTTGATTGCATGTCAACTTTATCAATCCCTCTCATTATTTCTTTGTAATAATCTGATTTGCTTTTGACTATTGTCTTTACCCAATCAGAACTCTATAATATGTCTGTCCTTATATGAATGGCTCAAATTGTCATAATGGGATCTGTTCTATTTTTTAATAGTTTACTAAGTCTATTTTGTGAAAATCTAAATTGTATAGCACCCCTCTGCCCTACAATCCATTTTCCCATCCTGCTTTAGAGCTCTTAAGATTTGTTAGATAAAAACTATAAAATTATGCAATTGAGTCCATGACTCTGCTCTACCTAACTTCACTTGGAAACTTTATAGTCCTTTCATTCTCATTCATCAATTCTTTATCAAACTTCTAAAGCAACTGATTCAAGCATTTACCACTCCTTCTAGGTTCAAATTCCTTACTCAAAAAGAAATTTGCCTCTCAATTTACTGAAATAAAATGAAATGCAAAGTACTCTCCACTTACTTTCAGTAAGGGGTATGGATATCCTCCAAACTTCAGACTCGTATACAACTGCGTTCTTGAGAAGTTATTAATATTCTATTAATATAGAATAATTCTATTCTAATAATAGGAATATTTTATTCCTCTGAGATAAAGTGGCAAAGAGCTGTGATGCCAACCCAAAGGTTGTGGATGTTAAGTGCCATTAAGCTGTAGACAACCCATGGTGACCCTATGAACAAAAGACCTGAGCACTTGTATAACTTTCATTGTTTCTCCAAGTTCATAGGGTTTCCAGAGGCAAGCTATTTTGGAAGTGGATGCAACTCCCGCTTTCAAGCTTGTTTTAATTGGGGAGCTCCACCAAACACTGGCTACCATGGGTAACCATTATCACATTTGACATATCAGTGTCACAGTGTTTAGCATCACAGCAACCACGAGTTATCTCTGTATTGCAAATGGCCAGACCAGTGATACACCACATAGAAAAATGTTTAACCAAAAACATTTAAAACCAGGCCTGAGAGCCGTAGACTAAAATCACCCACCTTTGGCTTTGGTAGCATCGCTTTCTGCCACTGAGCTATGTTGTTGTTGTTGTTGTTGTGTGCCATCAAATCATAGACGACTCATAGTGACCTTATAAATGAAAGACCTGAACACTTATATAACTTTCATCATTTCTTCAGGGTTCCCAGAGGCATGGTTTGAATCCTTCAGCTACTCTGAGAGAAAGATGGGCAATCTCCTCCCATGTGGTTTACAGAGGGTCAATTCTGGATTGGTTTGGACTCAATGGTATACAAAACATAACCTTCCTTCTGTTGTTGTTGAAGGAAAAGAATATACCTTTTATTCAGCATTGTACCTTCCAACAGAATGTACCATAACAATTTTGGATCTTCTCCCCAAGTCTGCTCCTCTTCTTATAGACTTTGTTAGTTTACTTAATGAGCAACATCATTCTCAGCATTGGTTAAAGATGCTACCATTGGTTTTAAATTTCCAACATTTCCCAGTTAGGCGTATATAACTGCTAAATAGATTCTCATTATCAAGGTGATTTTGGAGAAGTACTAGGACAGGAAATGAGAGATTTAACAACAAAAGCCTATACAACATGCTTCCTAGTTCTATCTAAAAAAAGTTACTAAAGTCTACAAAATGCTAACAGCAATATTAGAGACTGGAGTAAGAGTGGGGCAGAAAGGAGTTGAATGGCAAATGACAAGGAAAGAAAGTTTGCTATTTTGCCTTGCTTGCAAGCTAACTGGGAGCCCAGGTAACCCAGTGGGTTGAGAATAGGGCTGTATGCTAACCAAAGTTCTGACAGTTTCAATCCACTGGCTGCACAGTGAGAGAACAAAAAAAGGCAGTTTTGTCCTATAAATATGTATGGCCTCAGAAACACTGTGGGGTAATTCTACTGTGTCCTACACATTTGCTGTAAATTAAAATCAGCTTAAGGTCAGTGGTTAAAGCTAAATTTAAAAATGTGTCATAATTTCACAGATTCTAACAAATGACAAGTTAGCTCCAGTGGCCCAATGGTAAAAATCAGGCTATTAGAATTCACTACCTGCTTTGAGGGAGAAAGATAGGTAATCTCTTCTTATGTGATTGAGAGCCTCTGAAAGCTTGTTAGAGAACAAGCTATGAACCAGTCCTGACTTAACAGCATATAACAATAAGAGCAAAAGATTTAAGTACATATAAACAAAAGGGTGCAATGTTGATTTGCCAAGGGAAGTGAGGCCATGTGATAAGGCCTCCTATTTAAAAACCCATTAGGGCCCTTGGGCCTGTGGCTCTCAGGCCTGGTTTAAATTTTTTTTTGTCAAACATCCTTCTAGGTGGTATAGCACTGGTCTGTGTATTGCTGTACAGAGGTAACTCGTGGTTGCTGTGATGCTAAACACTGTGACACTCATGTGCCAAATGTGATAATGGTCACCCATGGTGGACAGTGTTTGGTGGAGGTTCTGATTGAAACAAACTTGGAAGCAGGAGTGGCATCCACTTCTGAAATGGCTTGCCTCCAGAAACTCTATTAACAGTGCTCCGGTCTTTCATTCATAGGGTCGCTATGAGTCATCTACAACTTGACGGCGCTTAACAATAACAACAACTCACAGCAATAGTTATAATAACAGCATAGTCTTGTGCTAATTCCCTAAGTCTCAATATTCATGGGCAAAATGACTATTAATTCTCAGCATAAGGTTGTATTATAACAAAAAAGTACAAGTTTAAAGAATTTTAAGTCCATAAGGAATGTGTCATACAAGTATATAAAAAAAAAATATGTAGCCTGTGAAAATACAAAAGGAAAAGGATGAAATGAGAAACTTTAAAAAAAGTTTTAAAAGACCAAAATCACAATCTCTATGCCCTGGGTCCCTCTTTTTCACAATGACCTCTCACTTACTTTCCATTGCCACACTGCAATGTTGCTGGGGACTTGATCCCTCCCTTCAAATTCTGACTATTAAGTGTTGAGTTAAAAAAAAAAAACCAAAAAGAAAACAAAAAACAAACCTCCTTTGATTCTTCTGATCATAGCTACAATAAGACTCCATTTTTTTAATTTTTATTGTATTATCTTTATGTGTACCATCAAATCAGATCTGACTGGTAGAGGAGAAGATTACCCCCTCCTTCTCCAGCAGAGCATCTGGTGGATTTGAACTGGATTGCAGTGCAGCCATCTTGCCACTAGGCCACCAGAGCTCCCTAAGACTCCATTTTTAAAGATAACAAATGTCTAAATGAAATGTTATTTTAAAAAACTATGGGAAAGGCAAGAAACTTAAGAGGCAGGCTAATTTGCAAAGATTACAGTTTGCTCTAACATAGCTCATTAACTCTGACGGTCACTGGCTTCTGTTTGGAGGCTACTTAGATAATGATATTCCATCCTAACAGATAACATAATATTGCTTCAGCTCCCAGGCTCTCCCTGTATCCATAGGCCAGGCAAACACATTTCTGCATAGACATTTTCCAGTTAAGATCAAGACTACATTTTTTAAAAACTACTGTACACTTAGAATCCTTTCTTTCCACTCCAACTTCCTACAGACAGTTGCTGATTTACAATGTCTTTTACTTACAACAAGCCTCAATAATGACCACCTGCTTTTATTATGTTTTTTTCCCCCTTTTTACTTTTTTAGCCACAACAAATTGTGGCTCACCTTAAGAAGAATTGGAATAACAGAACACTTACTTGTAACTCATGCAAAATCTATACTTGGACCAGGAAGGAGTAGTCAGAACAGAGCACAGAAACACTGCATGATTCAGGATCAGGAAAGATGTGTGTCATGTCTCCATTCCTTTTTGATCTATATGCAGAACAGATCATTCAAGAGGCTTAACTTTATGAGGAGGAATGTAGCCTGACAACCTGCATTATAAACACAACTTTGCTTGCTGAAACTGAGGAGGACATGAGGCATTTGCTACAGAAGGTCAATGAATGTACTCTTCAATATGGATTGAAGATCAACAGCAAGAAAATAAAGATTCTCACTACTGGGCCAATTAACAGCTACATGATGGACAGAGAAGGGATTGAGATTGTTGATAACTTCAGCTTGCTTGACTCCGTAATCAGCAATCTTGACATCAGCTATCAGAAAATCAAAAGATTAATTACACTGGAAAGTCTGCTGTCAGGGATCTCTCTAAAGTAATAAAGAGCAAAGATGTCCGTCTGGAAACTAAGGTATGCCTGATCCAGGCCATGAACATATCAATTACTTGCAATGCATCTAAATGCTGGACAATAACTAAGGATGATAGAAGAAGGCTTGATGCTTTTGCATTGTGTATCTAGAGAAAAGTCTTAAACACACCATGAACTGCCAGGAGAATAAATAGGTCTGTCCTGGAGAGGGTGAAACCAGACTGCTCACTAGAGGCAAGGTTTTGAGGCTCCGTCTCTCATTCTTTGGGCATGTGGACAAGAAGGACCGGTCTTTGAAGGGAAACATCATGCTTGGAAAGGTAGAGGGACAGTGCAGGAGAGGAAGACCCAAGATGAGATGGATTGACTCAGTGATTCAATCACTGGGATTAGGTCTGTTGGAGATGATGAGATTGGCTCAGGACAGGGCAGGTTTCAGAGCTAATGTACATAGGGTCACTATAACTCAATAGCACATAACAAAAACATGCTTTATTTTAGGATTTGTGTGTGTGTGTGTGTGTGTGTGTGTGTTGTTGGTTTTTGGTTTGGGTTGTTTTATGATGTCGGGTTTTGGGGGATTTTTGGCCTATTTTGCTATATCTTATCATTTCTAATATATACTGCACACAGTGTTAAAATACCTCTGTAAGTTTATCTGTAATGTTTCCAAACCCTAAAGATTTTCTTTCTGAAATTACTAACACTAAGGGACATCAAAATGAGCTCTGCTCTTGGACCCTCACTTCCAACATGACAAAGAAAAGGAGATATAATGGTCTTGCCAAAAAGGGCCATGGTCACGTGCAGCCTATTAACTGCACAAACTGTGCCAGGTGCGTGCCCAAAGACAAGGAAATTAAGAAGTTCGTAATTCGAAATACAGCAGAGGCAGCTGCCGTCAGGGACATTTCTGAAGTGAGTGTCTTCGATGCATATGTGCTTCCAAAACTATGTGAAACTGCACTACCGTGTGAGTTGTGCCATTCACAGCATGGTGGTGAGGAACCATTCTCATGAAACCCAGAAGGACCGAACACCTCCACCTAGATTAGACCTGCAGGTGCTGCCCCATGACCACCACAAAGCCCATGTAAGGATTTGATTCCTTAAAGACTGAAGAAAAAACTCATCTGAAAATAAAATGGAAATTATACCTTTTTTTTTTTTAAAAAAAAAAAGGCGTTCTGGTGGCCTAATAACAAGATGCTGCGCTGCAATCCTGAAGGCATGTGGTTTGAGGCCATCAGCTGCTCCATGGGAGAAAGATGGACAGTCTCATCCTGTGGGATTAACTGCCTCTGAAAACGTGCTGGAGTGTGAGCTATCGGCGAGTTCTGACTTGACAGTACACAACAACAACAAGGGACATCATGCTTGGAAAGATGGAGGGACAGCGAAGGGCAGGAAAATCCCCAATGAGATGGACTGACATGATGACTTCAGCAACGGGTTTCAGTGTCTCAAAGATGATGAAAATGGTACAGAATATGGCAAAGGTCAGGTTGGCTGTTCATAGGGTCACAATGAGTCATATTCCACTCCACCACACCTAACAACAACCACAATAATAGAAGGCAATAATATTGAAAACTGGAAAAAAAGAGAGGCAGCACAAGAGAGCTGACTTACATTAGAACCACTTATGACCAAATTGTCTGAATGGAACTGTCACAAGTACCAGGCCCTTCCCTAAATTCTGCAGACGTATCAATGATACATCTAAGCTCTGATATCCCTAAACTCTGCAGATGTATCAATGTACAAAAAAGACAGGAACTTTTTTCCATTTATTTATTTCATGGTATTAGTAGAAAACAATATCAGAATGTTTTACATATCACAATAATAAAAATTGATAATAATAAAATAATAAAATAAAATTAATAATAATAACATAATAACAAAAATAAAAATTTATTTAGGAATATCATATTTGTGTTTAAGAAGGTTGAAATGTACTTGCTATATATCTGAAGGCTGGACAATGAATAAGGATGACATAAGAAAAACTGATGCCTTTGAGTTGCAGTATTGGAGAAAAGTACTGAGTATCTCATGGATTGCCAAAAGAACAAACACATATGTCTTGGGAAAAGCTAAGCCAAGCAGAGAGCTCCTTCAAGGCAAGAATGGCAAAATTTCACCTCACATACTTTGGGCATGTTGCTAGGAAAGGCTATTCCTTGGAAAGGGGCATCATGCTTAGAAAGAGAGGAAGACTCTTAATGAGGTGGACAGACATAATGACAGCAGAAGTAAAGTCAAATGTATCAGAGAGGAGGATGACACAGGATACGACAGTTTTCAGATCTGTTGTTCATAAGGTTGCTATGAGTTATACTTGACTCTAGGGCACCTAAAAACAACAATATATGCATGTACACAACTGAGTAAACATATTTCTACCATGAATTAAGGTTTTTAAAAATTCAAAGCCAGTAAATGTAGGTGTAAGGAAGTGAAGTATGGTTAAAGTATCAAATAGTGTGTCCAGATTAAGGCCTCTCTGGCATGGCATTGCAAGAAAGATCTGAATCAAAGGAAATGAGCCATGAAGACACATGGGGGAGAAGTCATGCAAGCAGAGGGAACATCAGGTGCAAATGTCTACAGTATGAATATAAGCTTAGGTAATTGAAGCTCCGTCTCACATACCTTGGGCATGTTGCCAGGAGGGATAAGTCTTTGGAGAAGGACATCATGCTTGAAAGGGCGGAAGGAGAACACAAGAAAAGAATGCCCTGAATTGACTCAGTATCTGGGGTGTTGGGGGTAAATGTGTCAGAGACAGTGAGATTGGCTCAGGACAGGGTTCAGAGCTATTGTACATTGGGTCGCTATGGATCATGAGTGACTAGTCGGCACGTAACAATAAGGAAAAGATGCACAGAAGAAGACTGTCCATCTTTCTCTCATGAAGCTGCTGGTGAATTTAATTGCCAGAGAGGTGCAGTCTTTGGATTAGTAGCAAAACTCCCTATGCACTAGCCACGGAGCTTTCTAGTATCGCTTTAAACTAGGTCAATATAATAGATAATGCATTTTCCCCAGCATTTCATGATTAAAGAGCTATAACTTCTTAAAAATACTCACACAACAGAGATTGAACTTGCTCATGGGCTAACAGAAAAAGATCAAGTGTCAGGAAATGAATAGACAATTTATCAAGGAAGACATTCAGATGGCAAACAAATACATGAAGAAAGGTTCAAAATCCCTAGCTATCAGAGAGATACAAATCAAAACAACTATGAGATATCATATCACCCCAGCAACAATAGCAAAGTTCAACAGGGCAACAAACAACAAATGCTGGTGAGGTTATGGAGAGATTGGAACTCTTACTCACTGCTGATAGGGATGTAAAATGATAAAGCTGCTGTTGGAAGGTAGTCTGGCACTTTCTCACAAAGTTGGAAATAGAAACACCATTCGACCCAGCAATTCCACTACTGTGAATATACCCTAAAGAAACCAAAGTCATTACTCAAACAGATGTATGCACACCCATGTATACTGCTACATTATTCACAATAGCAAAGAGATGGAAGCCACTCAAGTGCCTATCAACAAATTAATGGAGAGGAAAACTATGGAACATTCACACAATGGAATACTATGCAGCATTAAAAACAATGAAATAGTAAAACATTACAGAACATGGGGGAGTCTCGAGGACACTATGCTAAGTAAAATATCTCAGTCACAAAAGGGCAAATACCGCATACTGCATAACATCAATGTTACAAAATAGATCAGACATGAGGGGGTTGGGAAGGGAATGGTGAGAGAGTGGGTACATAATGAACACTGTATTAGAACAGATGAGGGGAAGAAAAGGAATATATGATTATGTGTTGTATGTATCAGACCAATCTAGACCAAGGGGTGCACTGCAGGGTGGGCTGGGGGAGGTGGAAGGGGAGGAGAGGAAAATATGTGAAACAATGAAATTTTTTAAAAAATATTTCAAAGAAGAGAAAGTGTCCCTTTGGAACGCCACTAGGTAAGAGGAGCATTTTAAGGAGGAAACTCAGGAGAAATTTTTTTACAAAGATTTAAAAGGAGATCAAGTGTCCCTTTGGAACTGCATTAAGAGGAACATTTTAAGGAGGAAACTCAGGACACAATGCTCCCATCTTTGTTATCTAAACCAAGTAAGAAGAAAGGACATTATCTAGTCAGGACAGTGAGGATGATGTTTCACTTAGGGCCTTGAAATATGGTCAAATTGTATTATGTGAGTAGAAGCTGATTAGCCTAAGGCAGTCTCCATCTAATAAACAATGTGCCCTGGATCACAGCACTCAGTTTTACCAACTAACATGTATCCCAATAGCGTAATTTCATAGCTTGTTCAAAGTAGCTTATTTCCTTCTTTAACATTGTCCTATATTTTCTGTTTAGTTATTCTGTTATTTCATAACTGGAAATAAATGTATTCCTTAAAGAGATAACAATTAGGCTTATTGTTGTATGTTGTCAAGTTGGGTTTTCAGAAACAGTTAATCGCACTGGAGAAGACTGCCCATCCTTCTCCCAGTGAGCAGCTGGTGAACTCAAACTGCGTGCCTTCAGGATTGCAGCACAGCTTCTTTCCACTAGGCCACCAGATCTTTAGGCTCATTATACTAATATAAAGCTTAAAACTATAAACTAACCTAAGGTTCAAAGTGAAATTTAGAAGAAATTTTTTTCCCTAAAATTAAACAAAATCCAAGGCAACCAAAATATGACTTTGAGTCTATCCCACCTGAATTTTAGAACCATCTCAGGAACAGATTTGAGGTTTTGAACACTAATGAACGAAGGCCAGATGAGTTGTGGGAGGATATCAAGGGTATCATCCAGGAAGAGTGCAAACGGTCATTGCAAAGACAGAAGAGGAA
>NW_006399780.1:8933274-8934322 GCF_000299155.1 Elephantulus edwardii | reverse complement strand
GCACATAACAACAACAACAACAAAATTTAACTGAGATCTTTGTTCTGGGATTTAAAATATCAGGATACTTCAAAGTGCTCACAATTAAATCATAAATTTTAGTTTAATTAAGAGTTGCTATTGTTGTTGTGGCATGTGCTGTCGAGTTGACTATGATTCATAGTGAACCTATGAACAATAGCTCTGAACTCTGACCTATCTTAAGAGTAGATATCAAAGTATTAAAAACTTGAACTATGTTTAGGAGTTGTCAGTATTCACTCTGAACCAGTAAAATTAGGAAACAAACATCTACTTTAAGGAAAAGTACCCCAGGAACTAGGACATTATGCCTGTCTCTACTGTCTCAGAGAAGCAAATGCTTGCAAATTGATAACAAGAAAGGCACATGGTATTAAAAGGGAAATGTACAGTAGATTTGCTAGGCAGCTGAGAAATCTGTTAAGGATACATTGATCCTCTCCTCCCTGGGGATTTCCCACAGTTCTCTACCTGCCACTGTAACTCTTCCCTCCTCCAACACAAGCATAGACAACATCATTAAACACAATACTGTGGATTAAAGGACTATGTTAGGAAAAATCAAAAGGAAGAAAACAAATTTTATTTTTTGTTTATAGTATGAGGAAAAACTGCATCCTACTTTGAAAACATCAACTTTTCTGTTCATGTAGTTAAATTCCTGGAATGTAACTTGCCTTTCTTATTGAGAAAAACTTTCACAGGGTCAGAGTAAACATAATATTTTTTTCTCGCTACCTTGTTGTAAATTATTTTTCTCTCAAGTTACTATGCTACTAATAAAAATTGTAATACATTTCCCTTAAATTTGGCATTGTTATTTTGTTGTTGCTACATGCTGTCAAGTCAGCTCATAGCTAACCCTCTATCTGATTTTCAGAGGCTGTAAATTGTGCAAGAAGAGATTGCCCACCATCCTCCTGCAGAGCAGTTGGTGAATCTAAACCACATACCTTTGGGTTGACAGGGCAGTTCCATACCACTGAGATGCCAGAGATCCCTAGTCAAGTCAATTACTAATCAACTA
>NW_006399780.1:8930075-8932094 GCF_000299155.1 Elephantulus edwardii | reverse complement strand
GAAGTTCTCTGCTGATGTACTCCTCATAGTATCCCTATAATCAAAAGATCTGGACCTCTCCCTATCCTTCACCAGTCTTAAAGAGAAAGAATTTGGCTTTCAAGTTCTTCTTAACTTTCCTAAATAATTAAGTCTCTAGGTTATTACCAGATGGTGATTTTCTCCAACTTCACTGTTTATGTTCTTGAGACCACCATAAAAAAGACAGATCAAATAAAAGTTGCGTGGGTTTTTTTCTCTTTTCACTCCCTGGAGTTGTGAGTTAGAAAAGCTAAGCAGTGACAGTCAGTGGTCAGCGGCTTTATTTTTACTTACTATGAGAGATGATGATATTTAACTTCAGTCAGGCAAAACAAAATTTGAAGAGATTAAGAGCTCAATTGTTACCATCAGCTCAATTACTATTCATTTTATTACATATGCTACATGTTACAAAACTGGTCAGAGACTTTTCTTGATTTTAAGTTTTATGGAAGCAGATCACCAGGGCTTTCTCTCAGGATGCCCAAAGTGGGTTCAAACCATCAACATTTTAGGTTACCATTCAATCATGATCTGCACCATCCGTGGACTTTTTACTGTCTCATAGAAGAGTTTGGAGTGTGGGAGGTATGAATAATGCAATGTCTTACTAAATAACTTGCAGTTGAGCCCAGTTAGGATTTATGGGGCTTCTGTGCAATATTTGAATTTTTAAGTCAAAGTAAACAGTATAAATACACTCTAAAGACTACTAGGGATGACTGTTTTATTGGGCAAGCTAGAACACTGAGTAGAGTTCATGCACAAACTGTACCTACACAAAGAGACAGCTGTTCCAACAGAACAAGGAAATAAACCTGATTTAAAATGAGAAAATGGGTGTATCAGCGTTGATTCCATTTACAATATTTATCAATCTGTATGCTGAGCAAATAATCCAAGAAGCTGGACTATATGAAGAAGAAGAAAATGGATGCATTAACCTGTAATGTGTAATGTGTAAAATGCAGATTACACAATCTTGTCTGTTGAAAAGTAAAGAGGTCGTAAGCACTTAATGAAAATCAAAGACTACACGTTTCACTAGAAAGCTCTGGTGGTCTGGTGGCAAGGAGCTGCACTGCAATCCCTAAGATATGCAGTTCGAGTCCACCAGCAGCTCCATGGGAGAAGAACTGGCAGACAATCTCCTCCCATGTGATTAACTCTGACATATATGGTCAGCAGATAGGTTGGTTCCAACTCGACAGTGTACAACAACACCACAACTCTCAGTAGGAATTATACTTTAACAAAGGAAAAGAAAAATCTTCACAGTGGGATTAATAAGTAACATCATGATGTTGTTTTTGTTGTTATGTGCCATTGAGTCACTTGTGACTCAAAGCAACCCTATATGCAAGAGCCCTAAACTCTGCTCTATGCTATGCCAACTTCCCCATCTCCGACACACTCATTCCCACCACCCCATCACAGAATTGATCCATCTCATCGAGGGTCTTCCTCTCCTGTGCCATCCCTCCACTCTCCCAAACATGATATCTCTCTCCAATGACCAGTCCCTCCTTGCAACATGCCCAAAATATGTCAGACGAAGCTTCAGAATCCTTGCCTCCAAGCAGCATTCTGGCTTCACCCTCTCCAGGACAAACCTGTTTGTTCTCCTAGCAGTCTATGTTACTCAACACTCCTGTCCAGCACCACAGCTCAAAGGCTTCAATTCTGTTTCTGTCAACTCTAGTTACTGTCCAACTCTCCTATGCATAGCATGTAATTGCGAAGACTATAGCCTGGATCAGGCGCACCTTAGTTTCCAGCCTGACATCATTGCTCTTCAATACTCTTGAGAGGTCCCTCACAGCAGAATTTCCCAATGCAATTTTTCTCTTGATTTCCTGGCTGCTGTTATCAAGAAAACTAAAACTGTGAACTATCTCAATCTCTTCCACCATCCATACTGATGCTGCCATTTGGCCCAGTGGTGAGAATCTTTGTCTTTTGAGCCTCAATCCATATTGAAGGCTGCAGTCCTTGACC
>NW_006399780.1:8927705-8929380 GCF_000299155.1 Elephantulus edwardii | reverse complement strand
TTGGTATGCCATCAAATCCTGGATCCTTGTTTTTTGCCAATTCCTTCAGAGCAACTTAAACTTCCTCCTTCATCACCACAGGCTCTTGCTCATCTGTTATTTCATGAAATTCTTCTATGTCAGCCAATTCCTTCTGATACAATGATTCTGTGTGCTCTTTCCACCTTCTTTTAATGCTTCCTGGATCATTTAAGATTCTACCCAAAGTATCCTTAAGTATTGCATCATGATGAGTGCAAAAAAATTGACATTGTCAATATTTCATTGATGCCAATCAATGCTCACGAAAGAAGACAAGAAATCAAACCACACAAAAGAAAGAAGACAAGAAATCAAACCACAAAAAAAATCAAACTATATCTACACATTGCCTTGAGCAAATATTCTGTAAAAGACCTCTAGATTATTGTGGTTATTGTTTGGGGAGCCCTGTTAGCTAAGTGGTAAGGGGTAAGGGCTGCCAAAAAAAGAAAGCAATTCATATCCACCAACAACTAAATAGGAGAAAGATGAGCAAACTCAACCATAGAGAGTGATAAAACTTCCATGCTTGATATGCAGAACCAGAAGTTGAGTACACCTTTTACAAACTTTGTTACTTGTTTACTGATTCTTAAGCTGTTATCAGTAATTTAACTGTTTGGTCTGAGATTTGGAGAACTGAGGACTGTCATATGAAAGATACTTCCCTTAGGAGTTGTGAACTGTGAAAAAAAAATGCAGCTATTAATTGAACTTTCTGGGACCTTTTGTAGATGCCTACATTAAAGACCAGCTCTCTGAGATCAACTAGAATCAAGTGGCTTATTTAGTCTGAATTGCCCAGATTGCTACTACTGTTGTTGTTAGGTGTCATATACCTTACTGCAACCCTATGAATGATAGACCTGTATCCAGTCCTATTGTGTGCCATCGTGACCATCTATGATACACTTGAACCCACTGCAGCAGTCACCATGTCAATCCATCTCAATGGTGGGCTTCCTCTATTTCCCTCACCCTCGACCCTTCTAAGAATGACACCCTTTTTCAAGGAATAGTCTCTCTTAGTAACATATCCAAAGTATGAGAGATGAAGCTTTGCCATGCTTGCCTCCAAAGAGTACCCTGGCTGTACCTTTTCCAAGACATACCTGTTCTTTTGGTGGTCCTCGGGATATTCAGTACTCTTCTCCAATACTCAATTCAACCACAACTCAAAATCAGTTCTTCTGTCATCTTTACTCATCATCCAGTTCTCAGATACATATCAAGTAATCACAAAGACCATGCCCTGAATTAGGCACATTTTAGTCATCAAACTAAGACATCATTGTTCTTCAGTATTTCGGAGAAATCCCTGACAGCTGACTTGCTTGGACCAAGTTTTATCTCTTTTATCTCCTGGGTGTTGATGCCAAGAGTGTTGAATGTGGACCCAAGCAAGAAGAAATCATTAACAGTTTCAATCCTTTCTCCATCAATCATGACATTGCCCAACTGGCCCAGTGGTAAGGACTCTCATCTTCTTGATGTTAAGATGCCATCCCTATCGAAGGTTGTAGTCTTTGATTTTCTGCTATAAGCACTTCAGGACCCCCTCGCTTTCAGCAAGCAAGGTTGTGTCATCTGAATAGTGCAGGTTGTTGTTTGTTGTTGTTGTAATGTGCCATCGAGTCGCTTGCGACTCATAGCG
>NW_006399780.1:8925838-8927250 GCF_000299155.1 Elephantulus edwardii | reverse complement strand
GAAGAGGTCCCTAAAAAAAAAAAAAAAGGTGGTTGTTCAGTCTTCCTCAAATTCTCACATTCTTCTTCTTAGAGTCTAGCTTCATGCATTATTTGCTCAGCATACAGACTGAATAGGTATGGAGAAAGGATACCCACCTGACGCACCTTCTTCCTGATTTTAAATCATGCCATGTTCCCTTGTTCCATTTCCTTCTTGGTCTAGGTTTATATTTCATAGGAGGACAATTAAGTGTCCTTGGATTCCCACTCTTCTCAATGTCAGTCATAGTTTGTTGTGATCCACACAGTCAAAAATGTCTTTACACAATCAATAAAGCACAAATAGAGATTTTTCTGGTATTCTCTGCTTTCAGCCAGGATCCATCAGACAACAGCAATGACATCCCTGGTGCTATGGCCTCTTCTAAATCAGGCTTGAACTTCTGGCATCTTCCTGTCACTGTACCGTTCCAGCCAGTTTTGGATGATCTTCAGCATTATTTTTCTTGCATGTGATATTTATAATATTTCTTGACAATTTCCACATTTTAGATCACCATTCTTGGGTATGGGAACAAATTTGGATCTCTTCCAGTCATTCAGGGAGGCAGCTGTCCTCCAAATTTCTTGGCATAGAGTGGTGAGCATGCCCAGGGTTGCATATCTTAGCTGAAAAATGTCAGTCAATATCCCATGTATTCCTGGAGCTTTTTTTCCATTTCTTCAGTGCAGCTTGAACTTCTTCCTTTGTTATTATTAGGTCTTGTTCATATGGTGCTTTCTGAAATTTTTCCATGTTAACCAGTTATTTTTGGTGTATTCCTTCCATCTTCTTTTAATGCTTCCTAGAACATTTAAGATTTGCCCATGACACTTTTCAGAATTGCAGCTTGAGGCTTGAATTTGTTTTTCCAATCCTCTCAGCTTGAGAAATGCTAAATTCTTCCTTTTTTATTCTCTGGCTCCAGCTCCTTGCACATTTCATTATAATACATTGTTTTGTCTTCTCAAGATGCCCTTTGGCATCTCTTTCCTTTGTTTTGACTTCTCACACTCTGATGCCTTTTTCATAATTTCTTCTGACATCCATCTTGGCTTTTTTTTTTTTCTTTCTCCTCTGACTTTGTAATAACTTTTTATTCTCTTCATGGATGATCCTTTTTTTTTATTCCTCAGCTTCTCTGGTCTTTGATCATTAGTGATCAATGCCTCATATCTGTTATTAAGACAAATTTTTAATTCAGGTGTAATAGACTCAAGGTCATATTTTGCTTCTTGTGTTATTTGTTTTCATCTTCCTCAGAATTACACTGGGTAAAAGAATCTCTATTGAATAAATCATTGAATGTGCAGAACTCTATCATTCTATCTCCAGCCTCATTTCTCTCACCGAGCCCATATTTTCCAGCTACTGAACCTTCTTCTCTGTTC
>NW_006399780.1:8887888-8923148 GCF_000299155.1 Elephantulus edwardii | reverse complement strand
TGTTCTACAGATTTTTGTATGTTTTTCCCTTTCACTGAGTATGGTATATCCTCTTTACTTAAACAGCTTCTTAAATACATGAATTTTTTTTATTTATACGTATGTTGTGTAAATTCTTATTATTTTTAGACTTCTGACTTTCTGTGTAATATGGCTTAATTAAATGTTGAGTAGAGAATACATTCTGTGTACTTTCAATTCTTTTAAATATGCTGAGATTTCTACTAAAACTTCGTACATGATTTATTCTGGTCTATATTCCATTGTGTGGTGGTTAAGGCTGGCCCCAATTCTCAGTAGTTTGGCAGTTATTATGTCCTTATCCTCATGATGAGATCTGCTAATCTCAAAAAGTTAATACTGGGTGTTTTCATTTAAATGACAAAACTGTAACGGTGAAAAAAATAAAGCTGTGGTTGGCAGAGGTTAGAGATGGAAGGTGTAACTACAAAAGAGAAAGGAAAAGGCAATCTTACCACTTGTTCATTAAAAAGAAAAGTTTAAAATTGGTAAAAAACAATAGTCTTCAAAACTCTCAAGGTTATAAGAAAAAAGGAATTTGACTGTGTGGAACATAACAAATTATGGCTAACACCCTTGGAACGAACAATGAGGAGACAAAGTGGCATATTGTATTGGGGAAATCTGCTGTCAAGGACATCTCTAAATTACTAAGGAGCAATGATGTCAGTTTGAAGACGCAGGTGTGTCTGGCTCAGGCCATGGTCTTTCCCAGTACTTATTAAGCATCTGGAAGCTGGAGAGTAAATAAGGATGATAGAAGAATTGATGACTTCGAACTGTGGTGTTGACTACTGAGAAGACTATTGAATATCTATCTCATCTATTTTCAAAAGAACAAACAGGTATATTTGTGAAAAGTGCAGCCAGAGTGTTCCTTGGAGGCAAACATGAAAAAGCTCCATCTCTTGTACTTTGGGCATGTTGCTAGGAGATGCTATTTCTTGGGGAAGGACATAATGCTTGAAAAGATAGCCAGCAAGAGGAAGACCCTGGATGAGATGGATTGACACAATGACTGCAACAATGGGCACAAGTGAATCAGAAATGATGAGGATAGCACAAGATAGCACAGGCTTTGAATTTTGTTCATGGAGTCGCTATGAATCATACTTGACTAGATGACACCTAACAACAACAGCACATCCAGCAGGAACCAAAGCAATAGCACCAGGAAGTGGTCAGTCTCATGAGACTTGGAGCATATATAGCAAGGACTGAGTAAGAGAAAACATCTTATTCCCTCATCCCATGAGACGGGACCATCATTGTCACTCTGAGAATTTTAAGGATCTCATTTTACTTGGATCAACAATCAATACTCAACACAGTCAAGAAATCAAAAGGCACATAAGATTAGAAAAATCTGCTGTCAAGGACTTTCTTAATATGCAAGAATGTCTGTTTAAAGACTAAGTAAGGTACAGCTGACCCAAGTCATGTCATTTTTCAGTTGCTTAATTTGCATTTGAAAGTTTGATAATGAATAAGGAAGACTGAAAAAGTGAAGCTTTTGAATGGTAGTATGAACAAAAAAATATTGAGTACACTATAGATTGCCAAAAGAATGAAGAAGGAAAAAAATGTCCTGCAAGAAGTGCTTACAAAGTGCTAGTTAGAGGTGAGGAAGATGACACTTTGTTTCACATACTTTGGTCA
This sequence comes from Elephantulus edwardii, assembly GCF_000299155.1. Lineage (NCBI taxonomy): Eukaryota > Metazoa > Chordata > Mammalia > Macroscelidea > Macroscelididae > Elephantulus > Elephantulus edwardii. The sequence continues at coordinate 8,921,468 of NW_006399780.1, read as the reverse complement.
TGTTGTCAGGATGGACTATTCCATGATGAAGGATATCATACTAGGAATATCAGAGATCATCAAATAAAAGAGAGCTCTTCAAGGAGATGGACTGACTTAATGATAGAACAATGGGTTTAAGCACAGTGAAGATTGTGCAGGTAATGCAGGAATAGCCAGGGATGCATTCCATTGTGCATAGGGTCACCCTGAGTTGGAAGCATTTCATTGGTACCTAAAACCAACCTGTAAATACCGCAATCACGTAAAAAGTTTGCATTTGCAATATGACATTAAAATACTTTCATCTGAAAAATTGGCAAGTTTATAAATTTCCTTTACTTTTTTCACAATGGTTCCTACATTGGGTTCATTTATCTTTAATTGTAGGCAACTCAAACTGTATCCTCAACCTATCAAGTAATTCAAGTTCTCCTTGTTATAACATGCCTTTTCTCTGCTTCTTGGGAGTGCTTTCAGCATCAGTAGTGGAACACTGTATGAACTCCATGGTATTATTAGAGTTTACACTAAAATTTACACTAAAATCACACAAAACATTACAAAAATTGAGAGACCACCTTTTACTGCAATACACAATGTACTAGAGAGATTAACTCAAAAACACTTAGCATCACATGATGTTGCTTGTTTTATTTTTGTTGTTTTTTAAAAAAATCTCCATGAAACCAAGCTTCTCCTTGGTGGTAAGGATTTTGAAACTCTGTATCACATCTTTGGACATGTTACCAGGAGGGACTAGTCCTTGTAGGAAGACATCATGCCTGGAAAGGTGGAGAGGCAGCACAGGAGAGGAAGACCTGGATAAGATGGAGTGACACAGTAACTCGGGTTATGGGGGTAGTCAGTGTTGTAGCAGTAATGTGTTGGAGTCGATGAGATTGACTTGAGATAGATCGGAGTTCAGAACTATTATACATAGGGTTGCTATGAGTCACAGGTGACTTGATACACAACAGCTTAGCATCTAACAACAACATATAAATTGACCTACACAGTTTAAGCCTATATTATTCAAAGGTCAACTGTATAAGGAGCTGAATAATATATTCAGATTACCTTAATTAATAGGGATTTGTTGTAAACACTAATGAACATTTAAAGAAGGCAGAAAAACATTTTGATAGATTGGAAGCTTCCTGGAAGAAATCAAATATCAGTCAGTCCTTTAGTGACTCATAGTAAAATCTAAAGATTACACACTCAGAAATGAAGATTTTTCTCTTTATCCTAACATAGTGCTTCTGTGTGTCTCTGTATCAACTCACTGATAGACTATCTTACTTCCTACAAAATGTCGGCTAGCTCAAGCCCCTTCTTGAATAAAGCTCTCCTGGGAAATCTTCTCTTAGTCTAGCATAGTCTAGAGAGTGTCAGTAAAAGATCACTCATTTCTAATCCGATCAGTTTCTGGGTGAATTCACAGGGCACCATGCTTAGAACTGTAATGTATTGTCTCTGACATTTGTATTATAAATCTTCACAATGTACTTGTGGCAGGAAGCCCTAGTGTGTAACACTTTAAGCTGATAACCAAAAGGTCAGGGTTTTTGGAAGTTACCAGTTGATGCAGAAAAGGCCTGGCAGTCTGTTTCTGAAAAGACTACAAACAAAAATGCTCTATGAAACAGTTCTAAGTGTCCTGTAGGGTGCCCAGAGTCAAAATCAAAGGGATAATGAAGAACCTACCTGTGAGTGTAATTCCATTTGGGAATACAGATTTCTCTGTGTGTTAATAAGGTTAGATTAGTGTAGGATATGTCTTAAAACAGTAATTTTTGAGATCTAAAATGAGCAGAAAAGGAAGCAAGCAGAGCCAGGGGAGATAGATGCCAAGTATCGATCTCTAGGGGCCACTAAGAATGCTAGAGAAGCTAAGGCAAAGATGTACTCCCCTAACGTCTGTACCCTGAATTTTTACCTCTAGACTCCTAAACTGTGAGAAAATGTCTGTTTATTAAAACCACCCATTTATAGTATTTGTTATAGGAGCACTAAGAGACTAAGTAAAAACATGCCAAAAAAACTCCCCAGAAGCAGTTTCCACAGGCACTTTGTAGTTTTCCCTAAGCCCTTTTTGCAGAGCCTGTCCCCAGTGGTGTAGTTGGTTACCCATTGAACTACTAACCAAAAGGCCAACAGTGTGACTCCATCAGCAGCACCTCTGGAGATCTGGACAGTCAGCTGTCATAAACATGGAGTCCCCATGAGGTGGAATCGACAGCAGTGGGTTGGGTTTGGGGGTTTGGTCTTCCAGCACACATCTGTTATTTCATTTAATAGCTTCTCCAACCTCACAACATTTTCTAAATATGGAAGAAAAAAGCCCTGGATGGCAATTCACTCAAATTCTCACATCTAACAAATAACACTGTCAAGATTCAAACCTACCAAAGAGTGTGACCTTAACCTGGGAGGGACTGGAGGGCATTATGCTGGGTGAACTCGGTCCCACAAGAACAAATACTGTATAAAATCATTACTGTAGAATGAGTATGAGGATCCAAGGGGGGGTAGGGTAGAAATAGAGGGCTGAGGATGGGAGGGTGGGGTGTTAATCATGGGGTTGCACAAGTCAATGGGTACCTGAGCTGAAGGAAATGGGAAGGACCTTTTGTGAAAAACAATGTATTCAAATTTTGAAAATAAATGAGAATAATTTTTTTTTAAAAAGAGTAAGTTGTTCTTCCTAGATACTAAAACTTGATGTCTCAAAAAATAAACCCATCACCTTGTCTAATTAAAAAAAAAAAAAAAAAAAAAAAACCCACAAAAAAACAACACGCCAACAGGCGAGCTCTGGTGGCCTAGTGTCAAGAAGCTACACTGCAATCTCAGAAGTGCGTAGTTCGAATCCCCCAGTTGCTCTGCTGGAGAAAGAGGGGCAATCTCCTCCTCTACCAGTCAGATCTGATTTGATAACACACACACACACACGCGCGCACACACACACACACACACACACACACACACAGTAATAATAATAAAAGTTTTTTAAAGTTTGCTAAAAAAATAAAACCACCAAGATTGTGACTCAAATTCCAAATTATGCATAACTGCCTCTCCCACACCACAGCAGCTGATAAAATCCTAGTCCTAGAATTTTAGAAAACCATTGCATTTAAGTTTGCGCCTTAATCTAGCTCATGGCCTTGAGATTTGAGTTACTCCTTGTGTGACATATGTTTGAGGTTCGTCGCCCTGGGTTAATTAGCACTTTACAGTATTTTATATGGTGTACTGTACATTACATTTGGCGTAAAGACAGCCATACACAAAGCAAACATTACCCAGGCAAAACCCTCCGACCCCACGGGAGCGACGCCAAAACAGGCGCCCCCAGGCGGGGCGGGGCGCGCACGAGGGACCGCCTTCCGGATTCAGGAAGCGGAAGCTGAGTGCGCCACCTGGGCCGGGAGGCGGGGCCGAGACACAGTCGGCGGGACCGCGGCCCGTAACCATGGAAACACGGGCGGCGAGGCGGGCCCCGAGAGAAACACAACCTTTGACCTGCGATTGAGCCTACGTCAGAGGCGGCAGCCGAAGCCTTGATTGCAAACGGAAGTGGGACGGGGGCGGCGCAGGCAGCGGTGCTGCGGAGCGGTGGTGTCCAGCTATGGAGGTAATAGTGAAGTGGCGCGTGCGGGGCCGGGAACGGGACCGACCTGGTCCTGCTCGTAGCCGTGTCATTACTGCCGTTGCAATTTCAGACGTGGGGATTGGCCCCCCATGAGCGACACAGCAGCATGCCCTGACGCCCCACGCCTCTCCTCGGTCTTTACCTTCCCTGGATATTGGCGCTCTTGATTGCCTGCCCCTGTACAGACCTTTTCCTGTATTGCTTGCTAAAGCCGTCCTTAATTCAGTTTCTCATGTAAAGAATTTTCCTGCCGCAAATCCCACACGAAAGAGTTTACCTGTAAAGGTTTCGTGAGTTTCGTCTCAAAAAGTTATTCATGCCACTTAGGTTTGCTTTTATTTTGCAGGAACCTGTTCAAGATGGGGTGGCTTCGCCAGCTACCCCAGGAACTGGAAAATCTAAGGTGAAGAGAATACCTGACTGATAGACTGCTTGAAGAGTGGAAGGGTGATGAATTGGAAAACTTTGGCATGGGGATTAGAGATGGTTTACTTAAATTACCTGATAAGGAAAGAGTTAGCTATTTGTTTACTTCCTGCCACTGGGTCAGCACTACTAAGGGATCTTGCAGTTTTTCAAACATTAGAACAAAGTCTCATTTATGAGGCTGTTTAGTGGTGAGCCTGAGTCATACAAATACTGAGTTCAGCTACAAGTCCTCCCGGCCTGGCATGTCACTTGGAAAAATAAGCAGTTAAAACCTCATGGAGTACGATACAATTCTGACATAGGTTGCCCCGAGTCACTGTCTGAGCCTTATTAGTGGTAGAGAAAAGAGTGGTAACATAATGTAGGACTCAAGATAGTCTCTTCTTGTGCTCTGTACCAGAAGAGGCTTTGGGCAAGTCACTGCCTTTCTAGGCCTCACTCAATTCCTAAACTCTGAATACATAGTCTTAAATTACATCAATTGATATGATTTCACACACTATCATATATTCATTGATTCTAAAAGAAGTTATAAACATGTTAGTAGCTAAAGTTCATTACATGCTTATTATGTTTCAAGCAGGGAGCTCTGGTGACTTAGTGGTAAGGAGTTACGCTGCCAACCCAAAGGCACATGGTTCGAATCTACAGACGGCTCCACAGGAGAAAGATGAAAACCCACTGGAAGGTCACCAATGAGTGGGTACATTACAACAACAAATTTCACGCTCTTGCATAAGCACTTAGTTACTTCTTAAGCTTCATGTTGTTGTTATGTGCCCTAGATTCAGAATTGACTAAGAGCTGAACTTCCTTCAGGTTTTCAGAGGCTGTAAATCTCATGGGAGGGGTCTGCCCATCTTTGTCTTGCAGAGCATCTGGTGGAGCAAGCCATTTGCCTCTACATTTGCAACTCCTTACCAATAGGGCCTCAGGCTCCCTAGTAACCATCAAATAGCTACTATTTTTATCCCATTTTATGAATGAGAAAACTGAGCCTAAGAGAGTTAAGTACTTTTGCCAAGAAATAAGCCCTCATTATTTTTCTTTATTTTCTTCTCTGAGTGTTGTAGATGGTTAAATATACCAGGTTACTAACCAAAGGTTACTAGTTCAGGTCTGCCCAGAGGCACTCTTCTACTCTGAAATACAGGAGTCACCATGAGACAGAATCAAGCAAGCAGCTGGTTGAATTGTTAGTTGCCTAATAATTAAAGTCATGTGCTAATTTTAGAAGTGTAGTATAAAAGTGTTTGACACAAAGATCTATTCAGTTGAATATTTTTATCTTTAGGTAGACATTGTATTTTGTGATACAAAACAAACATGAAATATAACAAATTGGTAACATCACATTTTTCAGCTGGAAACACTGCCAAAGGAAGATCTTATCAAGTTTGCCAAGAAGCAGGTGATGCTAATACAGAAAGCTAAATCAAGGTGTACAGGTATTGGGTTGAAAATATTTCTCTTGACCACCAATCTCATTTATTCATAGATAAAAATACTCTGGTATTAGTCATATATTATCCTGTGTTTGCTTTCTAGTGATTCTAAATATAGTTTTAGATGGAATAGTAGTAGCTATAATTTTAAATTTAACCATTTATCTTTGATGTTTTTTTATTATCACGTTGCTTTAATGTCCAGTTTATTTGAGTTGTTAAAATAGGGAAATATGACTTGTAAACTTTGACTCAAATGAAAAAGCAATGAAAGAAACTCATGTGTGCATAAATAAGCTAGAGGAAGAGGAAGATTACAACAGTTGTTGAGTTAATTGGTTTTTCTTCATGAGAATTAGATCTTCAAAATAAGGTGTTCGAGGGTTTTTTTCCCTCTCTAAAATTGGCAGTTGAAATATTAGTAGCACAAGATTGTGAGCCTGAAAGGATAACAAGAATAAAAATAAAAAGTGTTTCATCCACATCATTTTTAAAGTATAGTTATTGGCAGAAGTTGACTGATCCTCAGTTGAATTTCTTTTCATTCCTAAAAGAAAAAGATTTTCCTATTCTTTTTAATATATTTAGTATTCTTCCTTAAGTTGAGAAACTCTCAAATTTCCAAGGGTATATAATTATTGTAAAACTCAAGAAATATTTTCCCAAGGGAAATGTGAAGTTTTGCTTTTGGAAGTGAGATCAGCTTATGATGGAGATAGTAATTTCTTTTGAAAGGTGTATTAGACTCAAGATCTAGACCTGTGAATTGATAAAATATTAATGTTAATGCTTAATTTGGAACTAGTTATTACTTTTATATTACACCATAAGGACATTTACAGATGAAATGATGTCTGGGATTTGCTTTAAAATTATTGGATGTGTAAGGAAAGGGTTTGAAGGAGATGAGTACAGATCTCGATAAAGTAAGATTAGTCCTGAAATAATTGCTAAGTAGGGTGATAGGAGTTAGAGATTAATCATACCATTCTCTGTATTCTATATGTTTGAAGTTTTCCATTGTAAAAAGGAAAAAGAAAGCGTAATATTATTATATAGATAAAAATTCTTTCTCAAAATACTCTAATTTAGAGTGATTTTTCAGACCATATTTAATGACTTGGATATCTTCATTTCAAAAATGAATTTGTTTCTTTTCAAAAAATAATTTTTAGAATTGGAAAAAGAAATTGAAGAACTTAAATCAAAACCTGTTGCTGGAGGAGCTGATGATATTATTAAGGTAATGAAATTATTATGAATGTGGGTTTAATTTGTATGTGTTTACTTAGAGAAAATGTATAATAGGAAAGTGAATTTTTTTTAGTATTGCCAGCCTGTTAGAGTGCTACCCAGCTTTCAGTCGTTGTTTTACAACTTTATCTCTGGTTTTGGTTAAGTTTTTGTTTGACCTTTGGTTCACTGTAAAAGCAGAGGGAGGTAAATGACCTCGAAGTCATTTTCTAAAATGAATATTATCCTTCTTTCTTCTCTCCTTCCCACACACTCTGTAATTATGGTTATTTTCAAAGTCTCAATCCTGCTTTTTTCTCCTACAGAAAACCCAGCCATTTTCCTGACTTTTATAATTACTCTTGTGGCTTGATAATATCTAGATCATTCTCGCTTGACTTGTTATTGTTAGGGATTGTCAAGTCGAGTCTGACTCAGACCCTATAAATTTCAGATCTGAACCCTGCTCTATTCTCTGCCATCCTCATCATCTCCCTCACACTACATCCTATTGTTACAGTTACTGTGTCAGTCCATCTTGTGGAAGATCTTCCCCTCTTTCACTATCCCTCCACTTTTCCAATAATGATGTCTTTTTCCAAGACTTGTCCCTCCTAACACTATGCTCAAAGTATATGAGACAAAGCTTCATCATTCTCCACTCTAAGGAGCATCCTGGCTGCACTCTCGCCAAGATAGATTTGTTCATTATTTTTGTAGTTGTGGGATATTTAGTGCTCTTCTGCAGCACTACAAATCAAAGGCATCAATTCTTCTGTCTTCATTCACTGTTTAACTCTCAGATGCATAGCATGTAATTGAAAAAGCCTTGGCTTCAATCAGACATGCCTTAGTCTTTAAATGACGTCTTTGCTCCTCAGCACTTTGGAGAGGTCCTAACTGCAAGCTTTCTTAATGCAGCATGTCTTGATTTCCTAATTACTGGTAGTACTGGTTGTTGATCGTAGATCGAAGTAAGATTAAATCATTGACAATTTCTGTCAGTTTCATGAGGCTGCCTGTTGGCCAAGTCTTGAGGACTTTTGTTTTCTTGAGGTTGACATGTAATCTTTACTGAAGCATACATAACTAGGTACCCAGATTTCATAGTTTTCTTTCTAGCCACTTAGAGAAAGCTTTGTATGTTTCTCTTATCTCCTCAGACACTCACTTAACAAAACCGCTTATCTCATTGTCCCTCTTCCATTCTCTAGTAGTGTCAATGACATCACAGTTTTCCTGCTTATGACTAGAAATTCTTTAACTTTCTGCATCCTTCATACTATATACATAGGGAGCTCTGGTGACCTAATGGTAAGAATCTGCATTACTGTCCTGAAGGCATGTGATTCAAATCCACCATCTGCTCCTTGGGAGAAGGATCTCCTCACATGTGATTTAACTACTTTTGAAAACTCGCTGTGGATCATTTCCAACTTGATGCTACACTCAGCAAGAACACTATGCATGTGTCGTTTCCCAGAGACTTGCTGTTTTTTTCCCTAAGGACAGTGATCCAGTTTATCCTCTTCTTCATTTTTGTGGCTCCAGATGAAACTCATCACATAATACATATTTCAATAACGTCCGCACTGGGCTCTCTTTTTATTCTTACATGTTCCTTAAAGTTCACTGAATATTACTTGTTCCCTGTTTTTGTTGTTGTTGTTGTTGTTGTTGTTGTTTTTATTGAGATTTTAATGAAAGTTTATAGAGAACTTGGATTTCCATTCATTGATTGTTGCACATTTTCCACCCTGCTGCCCACACCCCCCTAGTTAGTTTTTCTCTTTGGGAAAAAAATTCTTTCACTGTTATACAGTTGTCCCCCCTCCCGCCACGGTCTACTTTACTATGCAGCTCTTATTCTGGACTCTTATCATGCCAATACTACCTAATCATATATTCCTTTTATAGAGTTCTCTCCCTTGTCTGTTTCAGTGCATTGTGCATTATCCCCTCTTTTCTTAATTTTCCCCAACCCCCATATCAATCTTGTTTTATAATAGTGGCATTATGCAATATTTGTCCTTTTGTGACCAATATATTTCACTCAGCATAATGTCCTCCAGGGTCACCCAGTTTGTGTAATATTTCATGAGCTCATTGATTTTCAGTGCTGCATAACATTCCATTGTGCGAATATACCACAGCTTCTCTAGCCATTCATTTGTTGATGGACACTTGGGTGGTTTCCAACTCTTTTCTATTGTGAACAAAGCAGCAGTAAACATGAGTGTGCATATTTCTGCTTGGGTGACAGTTCTAGTGTCTTTAGGGTATATTCCCAGTAGTAGAATTGCTGAGTCAAATGATATTTCTATTTACAAGTTTTTGAGAAAGTGCCATACCACCTTCCACAGTGGTTGCACCATTTTACACTCCCACCAACAGTGAATATGTGTTCCAGTTTCTCCACAACCTCGCCAGCATTTGTTGCCTGCTGCTCTATTGAGTGAATTGGACAGTTTGGCCATTATGCCAGATTAAGATTGAGCAGGTTCACAACGGCAATTGGGATTCTCACTACCACCAAAAAGCAGCAGCAGAGAATGCAGTGCACATTCTTTGGGGTCCAAAATTCCTGCAACAGGCAGACCAGGACCTGCATGAGCGCACCATCCGCCACCATAGAGAACAAGAGCCTGACATGAGACAGAGCTGACCACAGACTACTGTCCCACACAGCCATTCGGAACATCATCCAACTATGCTGGAAGACTAGAAGGAAAAGGCCATAATTAGTCACCATTGGGCCAATTGGCAGCATCAGTATGGTTGGTGAAGAGATTGAGATAGTTAACAGTTTTCGTTTGCTTGGCTCCACAGTCAACACTCTTGGTACCAGCAGCTAGGAAGTCAAGAGATGAATTGCATTGGGAAAGTCAGGTGTCAGGGACTTCTCCAGAGTACTGATGAGCAGCGAGTCTGGATACCAAGGTGTGCCTGATCCAGGCCATAGTCTTCACAATTGCTTACTATGTGTCAGAGAGCTGGACAGTGACCAGGGATGAAAGAGAATTGGTGCCTTTGAGCTGTGGTGCTAGAGAAGAGTGTTGGGTATACCATGGACTGCTAGAACAAATAGATTCATTCTAGAGAGGGTGAAGCCAGCCTGCTCATTGGAGGCAAGGATACTGAGGCTTCATCCAACATACTTTGGGAATGTTGCAAGGAGAGACCTGCGTTTGGAGAGGGACATTATGCTTGGAAGGATGGAGGGATGGAGAAAGAGAGGGAGACCCCCGATAAGATGGATTGATCAAGTGACTGGCGTAATGAAAGTGGGTTTGTCAAAGACAGTAAAGTTGGCACAGAATAGAGCAGGCTTCAGGGCTGTTGTACATAGGGTCGCTATGAGTCACAACTCGAAGGCACATAACAACAAGAGCTTTGTAACACTGGCCTAAACCTGCAGTACTTAAGGACCTGTGTGTGAGCACACTTAAGCTGTCCCAGCTGAGAAATTGTATACTGCCAACCTAAATTGTAACCTGATGTCGTGTACTGTCAAGTTGAAACCAACCCATAGCTGACCCTCTAGTGGATTTTCGGAGGCAGTTAATCACACAGGAGGAGATTGCCTATCCTTCCCCCATGGAACCGTGTGCCTTCTAGATTGCAGCAACGCTTTTTACCACTAGGCCACCAGAGCTCCCTAATAAACCTGTAGTCATGGGTATGGTTTTGTGAGGTCTATGTGTTGGTTACAGAGGATTTTGGACTCAGTAGTAGAGCGGTGCAGTTGGTGTTAGAGTTAGTAAAAGTAGGTTCTGGAGCCAAGGGAACGTGGCTGACCTCATGGGAATTGGTTTTGTGTTGTGGATGTTCTTGATAGGGACAGTTTACTCTATTGGTGTTAGTAGAGGTTAGAAATAACCATCCTCACACCACCCACGCTCTTTTACACTCATGGTAGTCTTCAAAGAGACAACCTTGCTTTTTGAAGAGTAGTGTCTTGGCAGCAGATTTTCCCATTGCGGTACCTTTTTTGATTTATTATCTACTCTTTTTTTCTATTAATGTTGATAGTAGAAGCCAGTGAAATTAACTAATTGACAACTTGAGGTTTCATTTGTCTTAATGTTGTTTACGAGACCACTTACTAGAGTTTGTTTTCTTTATGTTGAGTTATAATCCATACTGCTTATGGTTTCTACAGTAAGTACTTCAAATCTTTCTTTTTCCTACAAAACACCATTATGCCCTCTGCATATCACAGGTTATTGATGAATCTTCCTTTAATCTTGATGCTGCATTCATATATTCATATAGTCCAGCTTCTCAGATTATTTGCTCAGCACACAGATTTAATAGGTATAATGAACAGATAGAATCCTAATACACACTCTTCCTGATCTTAAGCTCTGTTCTGTTCTTTTCAAAAGACAACATCTTGATCTATGTATAGATTCCACATGAGCACAGTGAAGTGTTCTTGGATTCTCATTCTTCTCACTGTTAGCCAGAATTTATTATGATCTGCACATTTGAGTCCCTTTGCGTAGTCAGTGAAAATACGAATAAGATGATCTTTTGTATGGAAGAGATCTATATTAATTATCATTCCCAAAAAGTGATGCAAGAGAATATGGAAATTTTTGAACAACATCACTAATATCACATGCAAGCAAAATCTTTATGGATATTATCCACAACTGGCTAGAACAGTACATCAACAGAGAAGTGTCAGTAAAACAAACTGGTAGATGAGGCCAGGGCGGTAGGGATATCATTGCTGATGTCCGATAAATCTTGACTAAAAGCAGAGAGTACCAGAAGGATATCTATTTGTGTTCTGTTGACTTCATACAGGCATTTGATTCTGAGGATCACAACACATTGACTAACACTGAGAAGAATGGGAATGTCACTTGATTGTGCTCATGCCACACCTATATCTACACCAATAAACTCTCATCCAAACAGCAGTAGAACATGTGTGGTTCATAAAGAAAGGAGTGTGTCAGGGATGTGTCCTTTCTCCATTCTAGAGGCTGAGCTTTGTGGAAAAGAATATGACATCAGAGGTGGAATAAGACTCCTTAACAGCCTGCATTATGCAGATGGCACAACCTTGAGAACTTGAGGCGCTTGCTGCAGAAAATAAAGGACTACAACCTTCAATATGGTTGTATCTCAACATAAAACAGAAATCTTCACTGTCATAATAGGCAGCATTATGATAGAGAAAGATTGAAGTTATTAATGATTTCATCTTGCTCATAATCAACATCATTGGTACTTGAGGTCAGGAAATAAAGATGAGTTTCATTGGGAAAATCTCCTGTCAAAGACCTCTCCAGAGTGCTAAAGAACAACAGTGCCAGTCTAGAGGTTAAGGTGTGTTTGATCCAGACTATGGTCTTCTCAGTTGATTGCTGTGCTTCTGAAAGCTGGACAGTAACTAAGAACAACAGAACAATCAATGCCTTTGAATTATCTGGAGAAGAGTGTTGATCATACCATGAACTGCCAAGAAAATAAACAGATCTGTCCATAAGAGGGTGAAACCAGGTTTCTCCTGAAATCAGGAGGCTAAGATTTTGAAGCTCTGTCTCATATACTTTGGGCATTTTGTTAGGAGGGACCAGTCCTTGGAGAAGAAGAACATGCTTGAAGGGGTGGAAGCTCAGCACAGGAGAGGAAGACCCTGGATAAGATGGATTTACACAGTGATTGTGGCAATAGGTCAAGTGTGTCAGAGATGGTGAGTTTGGCTCAGGATAGGGTAAGGTTCATAGCTGTTCATAGGGTCATTATGAGTGTACTCAACTCAATAGCACATGTAGTCAACTCAGCGGCACATAACAGCATAGCACGGTAGTCTCTGCTTATAAACTGTTCCTTTTTTGGTAAAGTTATTCCTAAAATAATACCATCTTTTTAACTATATTTTGTAATTGTTACTTTATACCGGAAATAAAACTGTCTTTGCATGTTAATTTTAATATCCAGCTATTTTACCAAATTTTTGTTTCTAATTATCTGTAGATCCATCTAGATTTTTTTTCCTAATTTTTATATAACTATTTCTATTCTGCTAACAATAGTTAATTATTGTCTTTTCAACTCATATATTTCTTAGGTGTTTTTAAACACTTTATCTTACTAGAATCTCATTTCTTTTCTCTTAGTAGAATCCCCATAGAATGTTAATTAGAAATGGTAATCGTACATTAATGCTTTGTGTAGAATTTTTGCATCTAGAAACTCAACTATAAAACCCTCTCTAGGCCTTCCTATTTTCTTTATTGAACAACTTTTAACATTTCTTTGATTTTGTCAGCAGCCCTAAACCTCTTCAGGCTGCTAACAGAAAGGCAGTGGCTAGAATCCACCACATATTCCATGGAAGAAAGGAGACGGTCCTCTCTTGTAAAGATTTACAACTTGAGAAACTTGATGGAGGGTTACTATGAGTCAGAACCAAGTTCACAACAATGCGGTTTTGGTTCTTTAATTTCTTAAGAAATCACAATATGTATTATACTTTGAAATTTTTTGCTTGGGCCAGTAAATGTTTATTTTGCCAAGTATTTGTATCCTCTTCATTTATTTTCTTTATTATTGGCAAACGGTTGTTCATAATAGTTCTTTACTTTAATGTCTTGATTTATTTTTACTGTGTCCACTCTTTCTTCATAGTGGTTTTGTTCTTAATAGTGTTGGTGGAAATTTTCAGTGTTAGAAACTTGTCAGAAAACTGTGTTTTGACTTGGTGAGCTGTCCTGTTTCACTAACATTGACAAAGGGCATTGGTTATTTCTGTTTGTGTGTTTGTTTTTTGTTTTTCTAGCCATACCCTGTACAGATTGTTAGTCAGTTCCCATTCTGTGAGCCCCAAATTTATACTTCTTTTCAGTAGTACTGGTACCTGTGATTCCTGAGCCATTAGATTTCTGAAGTATCTTTTGCCATCTTCTCATAGTTATTTCTCTGTGCAGTCCTTTAAGTTGTAGCTTTCTACTTGTAATACAATTTTCTTCTTTTTCTACTTTCAGTTTTCTAAAAATGCATTGAAATTCTACTTTTTTTGTTTGTTTGTTTTAATGATTATTTTTAAACCTTTTAGAGTTTTGAAAGAAGTAAGGTGGTGGTTACACCATTTCTAACTTCAGAGAAATAATTGTTTCAAAATAGGCATTGACTGAGCGGCTGGATGCTATTCTCTTGGAAAAAGCAGAGACTGAGCAACAGTGTGTATCTCTAAAGAAAGAAAATACTAAGATGAAGGAAGAGGTTATGGTAAGAATTTATTTTTTTCTTAAGTAACCAACATCAATAGTATAATCATGAATTTTAGAGCTAATACCTCAAAAAACATTTGCTACAGTTTTACATTTTATAAATGAGGAAACTCAGAGACTGAGATTTTAGAATTAACAAAACTTAAAACTTGTTATCTGTATAGAGATAGGATTAACATTTACCTGATTGTTTCATTTTTCTTATAGTTGTAATATGGGGACCCTAATGGCTTTTGCAGATAGTTGCACTGCTAACACAAAGGCCATGCATTTCCAGTGGTTCAAATCCAAGATAACCAGTCTTTTCTCATTACCTCTGAAAACCAGTGATGAGTTACTATGAGTCAGAACCAACCCAAGACAATGTGTGAGATGGCTGTAAAATTATTCTTTCATTTAAAAAAAAAAATTTTAAAAATTTAATTTCATATGATGGACATTATATATTTGCTTTCAGGATATTTCTTATTTTCCCATCTCTAGCTTAAATGTCTTAAAAAAAAAAACCCAAACATTTCTTAATTAGTTCAATAGCCATTATTTAAAGTCTAATGACCTAAGTAGTATCATCAGATTTCCCATATTTTAGCTATAGTCAAATATCCAGTATACTGTTGGTATCTGGGAAAGAGAAATGGGATATGGGACACAGGTGCATGAGCTTGTCTCTGAAAGGTCCAGAGTGAGTGAGAATAGCATAGCCCCAAAGCAGAAAGCAGATAAAGAGCCCATAACCCACCCCAGAGCCACACCAGCAGCAAAGAGGTTCGTTTATTCATTGTTTACTCACAGTTGTGATACCAAAAATGGGGTTTACTAGGGAAGTAAGTTGGAGAGTGGGGGAGGCAAAGAATATCATTCAATACAAATCCACGAAAAACCCCAGTAGTCCCAAGGCACATTTCCTCAATTAGTCCAGGCTCTGGTTTCAGTTCAGCAAGCAGCTTTTTCTTCCATCATCAAAGGCAAGAACAGGAAAACCTTTACCTGTGGCCAGAACATATGCAAGAAAGCTCAGGTCACACCTTGCCACAGTTTCTCCACCAGCATTACTAGGATCTGCTCTTAACAAGGTGCTGCCACAAGTCTTGCTTCTCAGCGTGGGAAGCATTTTCTCTTATCCTGGTCTCACAGCTGTTGATTATTAGCAAGACCATATGTCTGCAGTTACAGTAGCAGGAGACCAGAGGGGCCTAACTGTAAAGACTTTTTAAAAAAAGCCAACTTTTAGGCTAACACCACTGTATCTGTTGTCATATTTATAATAAAAAAAGTTGGCAGAATTCTTCATAACTCACCATCTGTTTCTTTGTGTTCTTTTTTTTGGTCATTTCTTTCTCATTAGCCTAAGGCTAGTAATTTCTGATGGCCTATTGTTTTGTTGTGGGGTTTGTTGCTTGTTTTGGGGGGTTTTTTTTCTTAACTATTATCTATATGCTTATTTTTCTTTTTAAAGGATTCTGTAAGTAAGGTGGAAGATATGCACAAGGAGTTTGAAGAATCTCATCAAAAATATGTAAAAGAAATTGAAAGTTTGAAAAATGAATTATTAGCAGTACATTCTAAACACAGTGAAGATAAAGATAGCTTGCAGAAGGAATTGGAAGAAGCAGTGAAAAAGCAGTTAGAACTTTGTGAACAACTTAAATTTCAGAGCGATTCTGAAAATAATGTTAAAAACCTCCAAGATGAGATACAGAAAATTAGGCCTGCCTTTGAAGAGCAAATTTTACATCTCCAAAAGCAGTTAGAAACTACCACTAGTGAAAAGAAGCAAGAAATTGATAACCTCCAAAAAGTCATTGAGACTAATTCTCAGGATTACCAAAGAAATATTAATAGTTTACAGCAAGAATTTTTGCAGTTGAAAGCTACCCACCAAGAAGAACTGGAAAGTTTGATATGCCAAATGGAAACCTCTGCTAAAGAACACGAAGCAGAAGTAAGAAAGTTAAATCAACTAAAGGAAAACTTAGAAAAACAGTATGAGGCAAATGAGAAAAACATTCAGGAGAACTATCAATGTGAATTAGAAAACTTAAGGAAAGCCTTAAATGGAAACCAAGAAAAACAGATGTGCCCTGTGCTTTTGCAAGAAGATACTGTTGCAGAACAAGTAGTGAATGAAAAGATCAAAAACTTAGAAGATACTTTAAAAGAACTAGAATCCCAACATAGTATCATGAAAGATGAAGTTACATACATGAATAATCTCAAATTAAAACTTGAAATGGATGCCCAGCATATAAAGGATGAGTTTTTCCATGAACGTGAAGACTTAGAATTTAAAATAAATGAACTGTTACTAGCTAAAGAAGAACAGAGTGGGGTAATTGAAAAACTAAAATCTGAGGTAGAAGATTCAAATAAACAGTTCTGTTGTATTGTAGAACAACATAAAAAAGAAGTACAGAGTCTTAAAGAACAACATCAAGAAGAAATAGCACAATTAAATGAAACGTTTCTGTCGGATTCTGAAAAAGAAAAATTAACATTAATGTTTGAAATACAAGGTCTTAAGGAGCGATGTGAAAGTCTACAGCAAGAAAAGGAAGACGCAATCTTAAATTATGAGAGTTTGAGAGAAATGATGGAAATTTTACAAACAGAACTGGGGGAGTCTGCTGGAAAAATAAGTCAAGAATTTGAATCAATGAAACAACAGCAGGCATCTGATGTCCATGAACTGCAGCAGAAGCTCAGAACTGCTTTTAATGAAAAAGACGCCCTTCTTGAAACTGTGAATTGTCTCCGGGGGGAAAAGGAAAAATTACTAGCGCAACAAGAAGTACTACCACAACTTGAAAATACCGTAAAGAACCTTCAGGAAAAGAATGAAGAGTATTTAATAAGTCTCAATCATAAAAATACCATTGTACAAGAATTAGAAGCAAAGATAAGTTCTCTAAGTGAGGAAAAAGATAGCTTAATAAGTAAAATTAAAAATTCTTTTGAAGAGGTGGATGATCTCCATAAACAATGTGAAAGAGGAGAAGAATTGGTTACAGAGTTAAGGGAGAAAGTCACACAAACTACCCAGCACAATAGTGAACTGAAACAAAAGATAAATGAATTAACAGAAGAACTAGAAAAGACTTTAAAAGAAAAGGACCAAAATAACCAGGAACTAGAAAAACTTGTGATTCAAATGACAATGCTCTATCAAGACCAAGAAGTGTTGTCATCTGAAGTGAAGTCTCTTTCTGAGGAAAAGAATAGACTGAGTTCAGAGAAGAGCCAGTTGTGTAGCAATTTGGAATCTCTTCTATCTGAAAAAGAAGGGAATGTGAACTTACAAAAACAGATTGCCGAGTTAGAAAAGAAATTTCAGTTAACAGTTGAAGAGCGAGATAATTTAAGTAAACTATTAGAAAATGAGCAACTTCAGAAGTTATTTGTAAAAACTCAGTTAAATGGTTTTCTTGAGGAAATAGGGTCAAAACTTACAGAAGAAAATAGAGAAGATGATGTTGCAGATGTCCTACAAGTTGTACGTGAATCTTTAGCAAAAATAAATGAGGAAAAACATAACTTAGTGTCTCAGTATAATGAAAGGATATTAGAGTTGGAAAAAGAGATTGAGTGTGGTCAAGAGGAGCACATAGCTCAGCGTAAGGAACTTAGGGCTTTGCTACAAGACTGTGAGCAAGAGAAAGTGCTTCTGAAGAAAGAGTTAGAAGAAGCCTTGTCAGAAAAACAAGCTTTGCAGTTTGATCTTGTAGCAATGAAGAATGCTAATGAAAAATCAAGGCTTGAAAACCAGGATCTGTTAATTAAAATTGAAGAAGCATCTCAAAAATTATTATATAGTAAAAATGAAGTCCGTAATGAAAAAGAAACCTCATTTATCAAGGAACATGAAGATCTAAGACCATTATTAGAAGAAAAAGAATCTGAATTACAACATGTAATAGCAGAACTGGCACTACTAAAGGTACTATTTAAATTTTACTTGTTAAATTTGATTTTATTTGAATAAGTTCTTGATCCTTGAGTACTTTATGTACCGTAATACATATATGCTAATAATATGTATAAAAAACTTAGGGATTTAGTATCTGTATACTTTTAAGTTCACATTTATGCTCAAGTGGCAAATTTCTATAAAGATCGTTTAAATAATTACACAGGTTATCAGTAAAAACATAACTTAAAAAATACTTGTATTTCATTATATTCAAATATACTATTCATACTATTTTTTAACATATAAGTAAAATTGTAGTCTGTTTAAATATTTCCTTTCAGTTAAAATTTTAGGTTTTCTCCAAAAATTATGAGAATTTGGTAAATTTTAATCACTTATTCTTATTAAAGAATACATTTTAAAATGTTACCTTAGGTTTGGATATTACTTTTTGTTTTACAATAGATGCTACTTACATAAGGTTAGCATTAAATAGTCTTCTGAAGAAAAGAGACTCTTTACCAAAATTACTTTTTCTATAAATTCTCTGATTCTGATTTTTCTCATAACATGTCCAGTTCATCCTGTGTAATGAAGGAAGTTCAATTTGTTGTTTGTTTCTCTTGTAAAATCTAGGACTCCTTAGAGAAATCATCTTCTGTAAAAAATGATCACACTTCAGTAAAAGAACTGGAAGAAAAAATAGGTAACTGGCTTTTCATATGTTATATCTGATTAGATAGATTCTTGATAGCATTAAAATAGATTGGCCAAATATTTCTTTTCCTTTTCAGAGCCCTCATTTCCTATTGTTTAAAGAACTTTGGGATTCCATTTATAAATGATTCTATTGTTGCTTTTGGCTTTTCATTCATTCATTCATTCAGCAGACTTTCTTTTGGTACCTAATTCTGGATACCTAATAGAAAGATCATTAAGTATAGACCATGTCTTCCAAGAAACCACCTGTTGGATGTAATTGTAATCACAGTAGTTTTATTATGGACAGTATTTGACACTGGCAGGGAAGGAAGGCATATATTTTTGAATTTAGAAGTATCACAGAATAGTTCATACTTGATCTAGATATTGAAAAATTGGAAACTTGATATAAGAATAGTTTTTTAGTAAGAGGAAGCAATAGGTGCTTGTTTATCAAGTATGCATGGGGGATTTATGTGTGTTAATAAATATCACATTTAGAGGCATATTAAGTACTAGTGTTTCTAAGACATAGGTAGTTTATTTTGTTTATTTTTAACAGTAATATTTTTGTTATTGTTGTGTGCCATGTAGTTGGAACTAACTTGCAGCTGCTGACCCTCCCGTGGGTATCCAGAGGCCATAAATTGCAAGGGAAGAAAGTGCCTATTTTACTCCGTCAGTGCAGCTGATGGATTTGAACTGCTTACCTTTGGTTTGGAATCTTAGCTCCTTACCATTAAGCCACCAGAGCTCCTTAAAGAGTTCTTTTATTGCCATTTAACAATGAGAAATAAAGATATTGGAGTGTTACATATTCCTCAACTTCAATCCCAGTTACACTGGTGGTAAGAGTGGAGAGAAGTTTAGAATTAGGTCTCATTTCTAGAATGAGTGATTGAACTTTTATTATCCAAATAGAAGGAAAATGCAGAATGTTATAAAGATGATACAATTTTTGGAGTTTGACACACCTTAGGTGTTGTTTTTTTTTTTTGGTGTATGTGTGTTTTAATGAAAATTTACAGAGACTTTGGATTTCCATTGATTCATTGTTGCACCTTTCTCCTTGCCCACCCCTCCCCCCTAATTCATTTTTCTCTTTGAAAAATAAAAGAAAAAATCTTTCATTGTTACACAATCCCTCCACCCAAGTCCAGTCCACTCTGCCACCTTTGATCTAGACTCCTGTCAGGACAATAATACTTAATCATATGTTTCAATGCAGTACATTACTTATCCCATCTTTCTCATTCTACCCCCAACCCCAATGTCAGTCCTGTTTTACAACACTGGCACTATGCAGTATTTGTCCTTTTGTGACTGATATATTTCACTCAACATAATGTCCTCCGGGGTCACCCACTTTAAATAATATTGCATGAGTTCCTTATTTTTCAATGCAGCATAGTATTCCATTGTGTGAATATACCATAGCTTCTCTATCCATTCTTTTGTTGATGGGCACTTAGATTGTTTCCAACTCTTTGCTATTGTGAACAAACCCGTGATAAACATGGCTGTGCATATATCTGCTTAGGTGGCAGTTATGGTTTCTTTGGGGTATATTCCCAGTAGTGGAATTGCTGGGTCAAATGGTATTTCTATTTGCAACTTTTTTAGAAAGCGCCATACTGCCTTCCATAGTGGTTGACCATTTTACATTTCCACCAACAATGAATAAGGGTTCCAGTTTCTCCACAACCTCGCCAACATTTATTGCTTGCTGTTCTGTTACATTTTGCTATAACCTCGCCAGCATTTATTGCTTGCTGTTCTGTTACATTTTGCTATTCTTACTGGGGTTAGATGACATCTCATAGTTGTTTTGCTTTGCATCTCTCTTAGAGCTAGGGATTTTGAACATTTCTTCGTGTGCTTGTTTGCCATCTGAATGTCTTCTTTGATGAAGTGTCTATTCATATCCTGTGCCCATTTTTCAATTGGATTGTTTATCTTACTGTGTTGCTCAAGTATTTTATAAATTCTAGATAAAAGTCCCTTATCTGACGTCATTACAAACTACTTTTTCCCCATCTAAAAACTTCTCCAACAGGGTAAAAAGACACACCTTAGTTTTAATCTGCACATACTTGCATCTCCAGTTGATCACTTCCATATGGTGGTGTTACCCTACATTTTAGGACTTGAATGAAAATTAAAACAGCAGATAGTAAGTACTTACCTTCCATCAGACAGGATATATTCAATAAATAACCCATTGCTGTCTAGTTTGTTCTGACTCACAGTGACCTTGTGATAGAAAATAACGCTGTCACTGTAGAGTTTCCAAGTTTGTAACCTTTACGGAAGCAAGCTGCCACAACAGTCCTGAGGAGTGACTGGTAGATTCAAACCACTAACCTTTCTATTAGTAGCTAAGCATTTAACCATGGCTCCATCAAAACACCTTAGTGCTATACTTGAGTCCATCGTTGCAACTGTTGTATTGAACCATCTCATTGAGGGTCTTTTCTCTGACCATGTACTTTACCAAACATGACCTCTTGGAATTGACTGCTTCATAATATGTCCAAAGTACATGAGCCAAAGTCTCTTTCTGTTCTCCCTTGTAAGAATTCTGATTGTACTTCTTTCAAAACAGATATCTTTCTTTTTCTGACAGTCCATGAAAATATCCCCTATTCTTTGCCAGAACCATAATTCAAAGATTTCAGTTGTCAGTCATCTTTATTCATTGCCAAACTTTTGCACACATATGAGGTGATTGAAAAACATAGTGGTCTAGGAACCTCTCCAGAGAACTGAGAAGCAACAGTGTCAGTCTAGAGCCTAAAGTGCATCTGATCCAGACCACGGCCTTTGCAATTACTTATGATACATTAGGGAGCTGGACAGTGAAGAAATATGACAAGAACTGATACCTTTGAGTTGTGCTAGAGAAGAGTCTTGAACACACCACGGACCATCAAGAGAACCAAGTTTCTCCTTGGAAGCTAGGATTTTGAAGCTCCATCTTACATACTTTGGGCACGTGGCAAGGAGGGACCAGTCCTGGGAGAAGGACATCATGCTTGGAAGGATGGAGAGTCAGAACAGGAAAAGAAGACCCAGGATGTGGTGGATTGATACAGTAACTAAAGTAATGGGAGTAGGTATATCAGAATCAGTGAGACTGGTTCTGGAGAGGGCAGGCTTTAGAGCTGTTGTACATAGGGTTGCTGAGTCACAAGCAACTTGACAGCATGTAACAAAAACAAATCAAGCGCAGCTTAGTTTTTAAAGTGATTATTTTGCTCTTTAGTATTCTAAAGAGGTCCTTGGCATCAGATTTATCCAATGTAAAACATCTGATTTCTCAACTACAGCTTCCATAAACATTGATTGTAGATCTCAGTGAAATGAAATCCTTGACAATTTTTCTACATTTATCAGATATAGAAAATTCTTTACTACATTTATCATGGCGTTGCTTATTGGTCCAGTTGTGAGAGTTTTGTTTTCTTTATGTTGAGTTGTAATCCATACTGACAACTGTAGTTAACGTTTGAAGAGCATTCTGTCTTATACCTTATATTTGCCTACATCATCTGGGGCTTAGAATAACCCCATAGGGTAAAACAGTATCCCCATAATATAATTGAAACTTAAGTTGTTTTACAAACTATAATTTGAATTCAGCTCTTCCTTAAGAAAGAAAAGCTTTAGTTGTTTTTGTAGTTACACATACACACACGCCTTTCCCCACACACCCCCTTTTGTAGTGTCTAGCATAGTGCTTGTGGGAGCTCTGTTGACCTAGTGGTAAGGAGTTACACTGGCAAATCCACTAGCTGTACCACTGCAGAAAGATGGACAATCTCCTCCCGTGCAGTTCACTACCACTAACTCGATGGTACACAACAGGAAGCATAGTGCTTAAGGAGCCTGCTGCACAGTAGCTAAGCATGTAGCAGTTTGCTGTCCCTTGTAATGTTGTTAAGCATCAAAATCAACCCAGTAGCACACATTAGCATAGTTGGTTGATGTCTTGTTGTTTGTTGTTAGGTGCCGTCAAGTTGGCTACGATCATAGCAACGCTGTCGTGGTTGTCACTTTGTCAGTCCATCATGTTGAGAATCTTCTACTCTTTTTCTGACACTCCACCTTTCTCAGCATAATGTCTCTCCAGGCATTGGTTGCTCCTGTGAATATGCTGAAAGTAAAAAAGTTTCATCATCTTTGTTGGCTAAGGTGTGCTCTGGTTGCACTTTCTCCAGGACAGATTTGTTCTTTTGACAGGCTGTGGTACATTCAGTACTGTTCACCAACACTACAACTAAAGTGCATAAATCAAAGGCTATACCTCTTCATTTATATTCATTCATTTATTGCCAAAGAAAATTATCTTTTTCCTTTCAAGATTTTAAGAATCAAATACATAACTTTACTCTGAATTGTCCACAACTGTCTGGAATAGAAATGTACCATGTGTCTTTTGATCTCTGAAAGTTCTATTTTTCTTCTGTAATGTTGTAGGTTTAGTAGTAATTTCTTAGTAGAGCTAATAGCTTTAACTATTAGCCATTAGTGTTGTCTCTTCAGAACAGTTGTGAATTCTACCATAAATAAATTTATTAAGCTATTTCCAAAGTTATATAAAATATAATAGATAATATTATAGTATATAAATATAATAGATAATATATATTATCATTGAACACTATAATTTTCCCCAAGTTTAGTCTTCTGTTCAGTTACTAACCATCCCAAACATCATTATTGAAAACGTCAATAACTGGTATTAATATTGCTTGAAAAATATAGGCAAGGGGTGGGGGAAGAAAGAAATGCAGATAATAATTATGACAAAGAAACAGTCCTGATGTTACGCTTTATAATTTTTTTACCTTAGTATAATTTTCTGATTATCATACCTTGAAGATAATGGTCAAAATGGAAAGTTTGAATTGAACAGTAAGATTGGTTTTGAGTAATTTTTGTTTTTAATAAATTTTCTGGTTTTTTATTGGAAATGGTATTTTAAATAATAAATTCTTTCTTCATTGTGTGAAAACTTATATTTAACTATGCCCATAGCTTATATAAATTATATTGAAAAGTTTAAAAATTCCATGTTTAGTTGACTTTTATGTGGACTTAATATTTCAAACAGTTAGACATAATCTCAGAGATGCCCTTTCTGATTTAAAGAAGTGAATTACTAACAGTAAAATCAGAAAGTATAGGCATTCGTGGTGGCCTATATACATATGAAATCTGTAATTCATACTTACATGCCTGTTGCATAGTAGGTATTTAACATATATTTGTGTGAATGCAAATTGGGACAGCTGAAGAGCATGCACTTGCAGCGGCATGTTCTGTTGGATGCTACTTATTAACAGTGAAACTTAATCATTCTCTAAGGGAAAAACCCCTTTTATAATGGTTCAAAATCCATTTAGCAATATTTCTTACCTTTTATGGGGAGAGGTAAGCAGCAAGAGTTAAAAAGATAACGAATAAAAATATTATTAGTTCGTCTAATTTTTGCTTCACATGCATGTAGTCCTAAGAGAAAACCAGAAAAAAGGAGTTCCTATCAAATGGTGAACTTGTTATGTGCCATTGAATTGCAACCGATTCATGGCTGACCCTCCAGTGGAATATGGAGAACCCAAAAATATCCCAAGAGGTTATGCCTAGATTTGAGTGGCATTGGCGAATGTGGCTTTTTTCCCTATCTAACTTGCTAAATACAATTGCAATTCCCAACAGAAAGAGTGCTAATTCGATTTCCCTATTTAATATGGAGATGTTATTTTCAATGACAGAATCCTAGAAGAATTACCAGGAACATAATGTTTTTTTGTTGTTAAGTGCCACTGAATAGACTCCAATAGCAGCATGTAAACAAAATCTGTGCCACCTTCACAGTGTCCATTATGTCCAAGCCATTGTTATAGTCACTGCTGAGTCCTCATTCCATCATGCAGAGAGTATTTCTCTGAGCCTGTACCCTACCCAGCATGATGTCTTTTTCCCAGGACTGCGTCCCCCAACAACATGCTCAGAGTATAGGAGATGAAATTTCACTACCCTTGTCTCTAAGGAACACCTTGATTTTACTTCCTTCAAAACAGATTAGTTCTTTTGGCAATCTACGGGATGTTCAGTACTCTTTTCTTATGATAACAATTCAAAGACATCAGTTCTGTCATTTTTCTGTCTTTTCCAGCCTTTAGATACATAGGAAATAAAGTATTTCATTAATCAGGTGCACCTTAGACTTTAAACTGACATCATTGCTCCTTAGCACTTCAGTGACAGCATATTTTCCCAGTGCAACAAGTTTAGGTTTGGTTTCGGTTTTGTTGGGGGAGGGGAGGTTGGTGTGCTTTTTTCCCCTAATTGCGGTTACCCTTTGTGTTGATTGTGGGTCTGAATAAAATGAAATTGTTAACAACTTCAGTCTTTTCTCCATCTATTATGTTATTGGCTTTGGTCCAGTGATAAGGACGTCTTGTTTTTGATGTTGAGATATGATTCATATTGAAAGCTGTAGTCATGGGTCTTCTGCAATAAGTCTGTTCAAGCATTCTTTACTTTCAACTATGTAAAAGATTGAATAGGTGCAAAGAAAGGATACAACCCTGATACACACCTTTCTGATTTTAAACCATGCAGAATTCCTTCGTTCTGTTTAGAAAACTACTTTTGGATATATGTACAAGATTCACATTTACACAAGTGTTCTAGGATTGCCGTTCTTCTAAGTGTTATCCATAATGTTAACATAATTTGTTAATGGTCTACACAAATGTCTATGCATTATTAATACTACAAAAGTAAACATCTTTTTGGTATTCTCTGTTTACAGTCCATATCTAGTTGACATCAGCAGTAATATCCCTTATGCTGCAGTCTCTTCTGACTGAGACTTTAATTTCTGGCTATTTCCCTGTTCATATACTGTCCCAGCTGCTTTTTAATAATCTTCACCAAGATTTTACTTGCATGTGAGATTAATGATATTGTTTGATAATTTCCACAATCTTTTTTTTTTTAATCACCTCTACACTCTTGGCACCAGCAGCCAGGAAATAAAAAACGTATTGCGATGGGAAAGTCTGCTGTTAGGGACCTCTCTAAAGTACTCAAGAGCAACAGTGTCCCTCTGGAGACTAAGGTGCGCCTGATACAGGCCGTGGTTTTTGCAATCACTTGTTATGCATCAGAGAGTTGGACTATGACTAGGGAGGATAGAAGGAGAATTGATGCCTTTGGGCTGTGGTGCTGGAGAAGAGTATTGAATGTACCATGGACTGCCAAGAAAACAAACAGATTTATTCTAGAGAGGGTTAAACCAGGCTGCTCCTTGGAGGCAAGGATTCTGGGGCTTCGTCTGACATACTTTGGACATGTTGTAAGGAGAGACAGGTCTTTAGAGAGGGATAAAATGCTGGGTAGAGTAGAGGGACAGCGCAGGAGGGGAAGACCCTCTATGAGGTGGATTGATTCAGTGACTGGGGTAATCGGGATGGGTGTGTCAGGGGCAATGAGATTGGCACAGGATAGAGCAGGGTTTAGGGCTGTTGTACATAGGGTCGCTATGAGTTGCAAACGACTCAACGGCACATAACAACAACAAACAACAATTGAAATGGAAACAAATATGGATCCCTTCCAGTCAGTTGACCAGGTACCTGTCTTTCCAAATTTTTGGCATAGGCTAATGAGCACATGCAGGATTGCATGTGTTTATTGAAAGATGTTAGCATTCTCTCAGTTCCTGGAGGTCAGTGTATTCAGTGCCATAATTTGAAATGGTTCCTAAAATGGTTCAGTGTCAAATTCTTTTTGGTACTGTAGCTCTGTATTTCTTCTATCTTTTGATGCTTTTTTACACCATTCAGTTCTTTGCCCATGGAATCCTTCAGTATTGCAACCCAAAGTTGGAATTTGTTACTTATTTTCTTCAACTTGAGAAATGGCCAAGTTTGTTCTTTCCTTTGGATTAGGTCATCATAGATTGTTTAATAAAGAAAGAAAGCCTCTCCTGTTTTGCTTTATTGTTTTAATTTCTTGTCTTGGCTTTCTACATAGTGTAATACCCCAAAAATAAAAACTCGTCTGTTTCCACCACCAGTACACATTTATTTATTATCTCATGCCAGAAACATACTGGGAGAGTATTATTAATGAAGATGTCCACATTTAATACGTGACAAAGAATGATTTATCTGGAATAGAAAGACAAGATTCTTAATGTGCCCATCATGTTTTATTCAGAAACAGCTAAACAAAGCATTTTAGCATTTTTAAACTTAGTAAATTTTGTTCCATAATTTGTATCATTTTACTTCGTTTTTGTTAGAAATAATGAACATTCTTGGAAAAAAATATTAGGACCATCCAGAACTACTAAAATTACTATAAAGTACTACCAGAATCTTATTAAATGACTTATTATCAGCAGTAAATAATTTAGCATTAATGTATATTTAATCATAATATCTTGGTTAAATTTACCACTTTATGACTTTATGTTGTGCTTACCTTACTTAGATAATGAATAAGCTGTCAACTTTTTTTTTAAAGCTGTCCCTTTTAAAAAAACATTAATACTTTGCACTGCTCGTAACCTGTCAGCAGACATTCCTGGTGATGGGTTCATTCCAATGCCACAGAAATTCCCGGAGTAATACAAGGTTGACAAGACTTGTCAGTCTGATTTTATGTTTGGGAAACATAAAAAATTGCTCTTTATTTTAAAAGTTTGCATCCTAGGAAAATAAAACTATGTAGGGTTGAAATGCAGAAATGAATTGAATATTATCTTCTCTTTTTGTCTTTCAAGTTTATGTATAATACTTAAATTTTTCTCATTTTTAGAAAATCTGGAAAAAGAAACCAAAGAAAAAGAGGAGAAAATAAGTAAGATAAAATTAGTTGCTGTGAAGGCAAAGAAAGAACTTGATTCTAGCAGAAAAGAGGTACGATGATATAGTGACAGGTTCTGGGTCACAGCGTTTTAAATATTTCAGCCTTTGGTTCTGTGGAAAACCATTAATTTGAGTATATAATTAAAATAGGCCCAGGCTCTAAAGGAAGAACTTGAATCTGTTCGATCAGAAAGGGATCACCTGTCTACTTCCATGAGAGATCTTATTCAAGGAGCAGAAAGCTATAAGGTAACAAATTTTATCATAACAAGTTATATTTACAACTTCTAATTAAGATATTTACTAGAAATGTGCAATTCTCACTGATGAATAAGTCACCTTACAGTTTAAGTGAATCTGTGTATATCTTGAGTATATCTATATCTGTGTATATAGCGTATATGTGTATATACACATGCATGATAAGGTTAAACTTCTGAGTATCAAAATTTTAAGTTATCAGGTTATAAATGTTTCCTCTAAGCTTGCTTTATTTTTTCCTCTTAAGTAAAAATTTGTGTAATTCTTCATAAAATCAGTATAGTGTTCTGGCCAAGGGAGTAAACTAGGCACTTGAACAAGAGGCATACTGGGAAGGAAAAAGCATTATTTGGAATTAATATGCTAATCTATTTAGATAGCAGAAAAATCTATTACAAAATCACTCAAAACAAAATAAATATCATTATAGTCTTCATTTGTTCACTCAGAAGATATTTACACAGACACTAGGGAGACCTGTTAGCCAGTCATATATTCTGAGTTTCTTTTCTCTTAGCACTTAAATTCCAGTGGTAGTAGCAGACACATAAGTGTATAGCATAGGTATACACATGCACTATCACAGAAAAATAAAGAAAAAATCAGATAGTAGGTAAGGTAAAATTTTAGATAGTATTTTAATGAGGAATTTGGAAACTTAATGAGAACTACAAAATTTACGTAAGATAACTATTATTTGAGAGATCAGTTCTCATTAACTTATAAAGTCTGAAATAATTTTGATAGAAATTATGAGGGGTTTTTTACTGAAAAATCTTGGCAGTTACACTGCATTTCAAATTAAAGATAAGCTTTCAGAAAAGCTACATGAAAGAACATCTTACTCAAACTTGAAGTTTTATAAAGTTGTAAGAGTGAATATTGTATATTTCTGATGAAAGGATTTACATATATTTATGTATTAGAAGAATAACTTATATGTAACAACAAACATTAAAATGACAGACTCTCTACTAAGTACTTTTCCATATCTTAAAACAGTTCTTGAAACAACCCTAAGTTATATCCCAATTTTTTGAGCGCGGAATCTGCCGCACAAAGGAGTGATGGACACCTTTAAGGTCAGAGAGTTCACTAAAGTAATAGCTAGGATTTTAATTCAGGCAGAAACCATACTGCTCCCAGACCAAACCATTGTCACTGCCATAGGGTTCAGCTCATAGCTTCCTCCATCAAGTTTTCAAAACCTGTGAATCTTTACAGGAAGGGGCTCCCCCATCTTTCTCCTGAGGAGCAACTAGTGGATTCATGCTGGCAGCTTTTTGCTTAACCCCTCGTTATACTTTGTATTGTATCACCAGGGTTCCTTTACTATTTCCCAAGTAATATTTTAAAACATAGATACCAATAAAGAAATAGAAAACTGAAAATTGTGAATGTGTACTTCACACATCAAAACAAATTTTGGGTGAATTAGAGGATTTAAAATTTATGTAAACTTACTAAGTCATCCCTGAGCCACTTCGAACCCTTGGAATGATTAAGCACTTACCTGCTAACCAAAAGATCAACAGTTTGAATTTACCATAGCATACTTATCAAGGAATACTGACACCTGAAAGCATAGCTTTCCTTTTACTTCCAGGGGTCCCCTAAATTACTATCCATTCTTTGTTAGAGCTAGCCTTGGCATAGCAATTCCATTTTTATTAACAACAATTCAGTTTCTTCATGTATTCAGTTTCTTCACTTTCAGTCCCATATTCTAGATTCTTAATTTGTCTTCTGCCATGCACAAAAAAAGGTACTGAATATTTAGATATTATAAAATCAAAATTATAATTCTAGCACTTTGCCACTAACATGGACGAATACTGATCATGCATAAATCAAAATTAGATTAACTCAAGAATTAGCTAAGGTTATGAAGAGCCAAAAGGAGATCAATTTCCATACATGCTACTTAGCCAGAAGATCCCAGGAAAGGTGAGTGAAAGACTCCGGGTCTACATCCAGATGAATTTTACTTCTGGGCTAAACATTTCTCTTGGTTCTATTGATAGGAACCAGGTGAATTCAGTGGGACTTCTATAAGTAAACATTCAAAGAAAACTTGGAAACATCTTCTTAGTTATTTTTAACTCATTCATACAAAAGAGAACAGTCAATGGTTGTTCAGGAACAAAATAAAAATTAATATTCATATGAGAGAAACAAAGGAGAAGGGCAGGAATTACAGCCAATCTGGGATTAAGCTCATGTGCAGATTTTTTGGGATAAACTAATTAAACAAAAAATGTCAAAAGTGTTTCAGTTGCTTTGAGATTTTTACTTTATTTTTTTTTAATTTTTATTTGAATGTAAGTTTACAAATCAGTGGTTTTTCATATAGTCATTGGTAATAGACATTTTGTTTTGTAACATTAATGCCATTAATGTAATTAATTATAATACCTAATCATCCACTTCTGGATATCGCCTTTCCTGCCACCCATCTTCTTTACTAATTTTTGTTCCCCTTCCCCTCCCATCCCTGTTATCTTTCCAAAATTGATTCTGTGTGTCTTTCCCTAGCTTTTAATAGTAGTGGTAGTCTTATACCACAATTCTCTTTTTGTAACTGGCTTATGTCACTGAGCATAATGTATTGTAGATCCATCTATGTTGTGTAATAGTTCATGAGTTCTTGATCACTTTTTTTTTATCACTTTTTTTCAATTGTATGATGTGCAGTTGAGTTGGAATCAAATCACTCCTGATCTTCCAGTGGGCTTTCAGAGACTGTAAATAACACAGGAAGAAATTTGTTGTCCGTCTTTCTCCCAGAAGCATTTACATTTGGGTTGACAAAGCAACTCTTACCTGTTAGTTCACCATTTTTCAGTGATGCGTAGTACTTTATTGTGTTATAGCATCATAATTTATTAAGCCATTTGTTGATGGACACTTGCGATGTTACCATATCTTTGCTATTTTGTATAATTCTGCAGTGAGCATGGCAGGAGGATGGGTATATGTATAACCTGTTTTATTTCTTTGAGATATATAGTGAGATTGCTAAATCAATTGCTGTCTTGTTCCCATAAAGGAACATGCCAAACTGCTTTTCATAGTAGTTGCATTATCCAGTTGTTTTTAAATTCTCCAGAAAATTTTGAAACTTTAGCTGCGTAATAGGAGAGACCACCCTTATGTAATGTCATCTAATCTTCTATTAGCACCCTATTTCATGCAGACCAGTTTAAGACATTTCTGTCACTAGAATTCTTTAGGTACAGCCAAGTTGAACATCTCATCTTTATTTCTTTAGTTTTGTTTATATTATAGAGGTTTACTGTTTCTTTTGAAGATGGTATATTTGTATTTATTTTAAAAATTTTTTTTATTATTTTGTTATGTGCCATTGAATTGGATCCAACTGGCACAGGAGGAGATGACCCCTCCTCCAGGGGAGCATCTGGTAGATTAAAGCAACATAACTTTGGGATTGCAGTGCAGCTTTTTACCACTTGGCCACCAGAGTTTCCTTTTGATATTTTAAATTCTCTTTAACAGACTTCTCTTAAGTCAAAACTCATCTACATTAATTTTATTATTTCATGCCATTTAGATACTTGAATGTTAAGTGTTGAACATGGGCAAGTAAAAGTGGGGGATGATGAACTCATGAATGTTAAATTAAAATGGATTAGTGGTTGTCTAATAAGTTGAATGCATAATATTCTAAAGTTAAATCTTTTGTCTTTTATTGAAGAATCTTTTATTAGAGTATGATAAACAGTCAGAGCAGTTGGATATGGAAAAAGAGCGGTCCAGTAATTTTGAACATCTCATAGAAGACCTTACAAAACAATTAAGGAATTCAACTCTCCAGGTAACTTTAAGTAAATATAACCGTAAAAGTATATTTTTAATTTCAAATATTTTTGCTTAAAAAGTGAAAATTAACACATAATCAGAAACTAAATTCTTTTTTCTACCCACTCTTGAAGAATATGACAAAACAATTCAAACATCTCATCTTGCTTATTACTCTAATCTGTTATCTGTTTTCATTTTTGTCTTTTTCTCTTAACAGTCCTCCTTTTCTGTTACAAGCATTGCCATACTAACATTGACAATGATAATTTTTTAAATGCCTTGATTTTACATTGTCATTCTGCAGAGTCAATTTTTAAAGAATCACTTTTTCACAATCTGCCATTGTTCTCATCAATGCACTGTTTCACACTTCTCCTATATATATATTATGCACATTTATGGTAATGAATTCTTTTGTCATTCTAGTGTGAAAAACTAAATTCTGATAATGAAGATCTCCTGGCTCGAATTGAGACACTCCAGTCTAATGCTAAGTTATTAGAAGTACAGATTTTAGAAGTTCAGAGAACTAAAGCCACAGTAGACAAGGAGTTAGAAACTGAAAAACTTCAGAAAGAACAGAAGATGAAGGTAAAAGTAATACTATAAGATCAGTTCATTTATATATCAAAAGAACTTAAACCCATTGCCATCAAGTCAAAACCAACTTACCGCTGACCGTCCATTGGGTTTTCGAAGCTGTAAACCCAATGGGAAGAGATTGCTTATCTTTGTCCTGTAGAGCCGCTGGTAGATTTGAAATACCAGACAAGCACCACCTTTGGAAAAGATACTCAACTCACTGTAATCTAAGGCACTAGAACTCCATTAGTTTATTTATGTTGTTGTTTCTTATTGTAGTGTCAGAACCTCTGGTTCCGACTAGCTGACCAACTAGTGGATTTTCAGAGACAGTACATCACACAAAAAAGATTGCCCATGGAACAGCTGGTGGATTCACGCCTCATGTCTTGGGACTCCTTACAACTAAGACATCCGGGCTCTCTTCAATTTGTATATAGTAGTTTTGATAAAAATAATATTTAAATGAAGAAAAAAATTAATGCATAGCTTTGTGAATACAACAGAGTTCATTATACCAGTTAAAAATTCGAGAAACCATGCTGTGATGTAATTTTGGGTGGGGTTTTTTTGAAAAAAAAAAAAAAGACAAACCACAAAATATTTTCAAGATTTTTTTCATGTCTCTGTGTGTCAGTTTTATTTTACCTCTTTTCTTTGTCCTAAGTTTGGAGAATTGCTTCTATTTTTAATTTTAGGAACATGCCAGTACTTTAAGTGAGCTTGAAGAACTGCAAGTACAACTTCAAAAGGAAAAGAAACAGCTTCAGAAAACTATGCAAGAATTAGAGCTGGTCAGAAAGGTAAAAAATAAAATTCCAGAGTCAAAATGCATATGACCAACATTTATATGAAAATATACTGTACACATTAAAAAGCAGTATTTCAAAAGGAAATTGTTTGAAAGGATAAAATATTGATAAATTCATAATGTCAAAATTGGAACATTTAGCTTCTTTCTTTCTGTGACTTTTCCAGGAGAATCTAGCATTACTTACTCAATTTTGGCTTATAGTTTCTTTTCTTTCAAGATAGTCCTATGGCAGGATTTAAACTTAAAATTTGAATTACACGTAGCATTTTAGCTAACTTTTCTCTACTTTTTTTCCATACAAGGCAATTTAGAAAGAGAATAGTAACTTAAAATACTAATAATATATTTTCTATAAAAGGGCCCCATAAGACTAGAACCTCCAATTATGGTTAATTAAGCTACTAAGGGATTAACAATCTGGAACAAGGGGTCTGTTGCAGGGTGGACTGGGAAAGGGACTAGTGAGAAGACAATGTGCAACAATGAATAAAAGTTAAAAAAAAGTACTAGTGAAATAGAAGTAAACTATGAAATCCAGATTAATGAGTGGTGGTGGCTATTGTGTGTGTGTCGTCACATCAGAACTGCCCTTCAGTGGGTTTTCCGA
>NW_006399780.1:8880574-8887535 GCF_000299155.1 Elephantulus edwardii | reverse complement strand
CATATCTCTGGGATTACAGTGCAGCTTCTTGCCACTAGGCCACCAGAGCTCCCAATAGATAACTTCTTGCATAGAATAGAATAATTGAATCTGTTCATCTTGTAGTTTTAGTATTTTCACAAATTCACTTAATTCATCTAGTATTTGTGAATTTTTTATTTATGATACATATAGGATGCCCAGCAAACCACACTGATGAATATGGAAATAGCTGATTATGAACGTCTGATGAAAGAACTAAATCAAAAGTTGACTAATAAAAACACCAAGATTGAAGATTTGGAACAAGAAATAAAAATTCAGAAACAGAAACAAGAAACCCTACAAGAAGAAATGAGTGAGTTAATTTTACCATTATTATTTCATCATAACAGAAGGGAGAGACTAATATGCATTTATTTTCTGTTTCACCAATCTTGACTTTAAACCATGTCTTTGTAAGTTGTTTATATTCTATTTTATTCATAAAATAATTTCTGACATAAAGATTTAAAACTACACATTTCCCTTTAAACTTGTGTTTACCTGCTTCTCACAACTTTGATATATTTTCTTTTACTGCAGTTAATGTAATTTGTTTTAAAATTTCTGTGTTGATTTCTGCTTTAATGCATGGATTATTTCAAAGTATGTTATTTAATTGCTAAGTATTTAGAGGGTTTTCACATGTCTTTCAGGGAATGATTTTTTTTCTTTCATTCCATTGCTGTAAGTGAACACATTGTATGTGATTTCAGCCCTTTCAGACTTATTAAGTCTAAATTTTGGTAGTAGCATATAACTTCTGGTTGATTACCTGGTGTACTCAAAAGAATGTTAAAATGAATTAATTTCAACTAGTATGTTCTAAATTCAGATGTATTGAGTCCATTCACTGTGCTTAAATTTTCTATATCTTAATGATACTCTGTGTTCTGTTTACCAAAAGAAGTATATTGCAATCTCAGCCATAATTGTGAACCTATTTATCAGGCCTAGGTTTTTGGCAGTCTCTTTTTTAAAAAAAAAAATTCATTTTGCACTTTTTCTTTCCTCCCCACTTCTCACCCCCTCTCCCAGCCGACCCCTCAATGCATCCTTTGTTCCAGATGTTTGTCATATATATAATGCCTAATATCTTCTTTTCAGACATTTCTTTCCCTTATATGTTGTACTACAGTGTTCATTATATATCCATTCTTTTCCCATTCTCTCCCTAACCTCTACCCCATCCTATTTTATAACAGCGCGTTTGGGTGTGGTTTTTTTTGGGGGGGGGGGGTTAAATGCCAAGAAATTAGTGTCATCAGCCCTTGAATATACGTGCATGTTCTCATCACAAGAGTTCATACTACCATGGACCCCAACATCACAACCCAACATTTTTCTATAACTCTGCATGTGCATAATGGTTAACATTATCCATCATTTTGTGAACTTGATGTTTTAATTTTTGTTTACTTTTAATTCTGATTAAGTTGTTCTTCCACAACTCAGTGCCAGAAATACTTTGATGAGCAAAACCAAATCTCCTGTGCTCATGGAAATATATTTATAGAGTGATCAGTGAAAAAATAAATAGTTGATAAGTAAAACAGAATAATTGAATCAAGATACGTGATAAAGCCTGAAGAATAAGTTGTTGTTTGATGCCGTCGAGTCGTAGACAACTCATAGCAACCCTATGAACGAACAGCCTGAGCACTGTTCGTACATAGAATTTCCAGAGGCAAGCCATTTCGGAAGTGGATGCCGCTCCTGCTTCCAGGCTTGATTTAGTCGGGAAGCTCCAGCCAACACTGTCCACCATGGGTACCCATTCCCACAATTGGCACATCACTGTCACAGTCTTCAGCATCACAGCAACCACGAGTTCCCTCTGTACAGCAACGCACAGACCGGTACTATACCACCTAGAAGAATGTTTGACAGGAAGACAGTTTGAACCTGACCGAGGGCCACAGATGAAAATCTCCCACTTTCGGCTTGGTAGCATAGCTTCCTTTCCACTAGGCCAACGTAGCTCTCTCTTGGTCGTCATCATTGTTATTGAAGAATAAGTAGGTAAAGAAAATTGGGTAGAGTGTTCCAGGTAATAGTAATAGTACGTTCAGGAACCCTATGAAAAAAGGAGACAATGTAAAAGACAGAAGGGGCTGTGTGGCCCGCAAGTGGATGGTTACATGGTAAGCAATGGAAATCCCCTCATGACCTATTATGTGAGTGGAGAGTGTTGAACAGTTGTATTTGCATTTGATACGATTAATAAACTATGAGATTGATTGTGTTGAGTTAGAAGGAATTAGGTCAGTGTAGTTTGAGAAAGAAGTTAGGCTGAGGTAAAGGAGAATGGTGTAGAAGTTTAAAGATTAAAATTAAACCATAGGAGATGCATAACAGAATGATTGAAGACTTGGTATAATGGTTTGTTGTTATGATGTTGTCAAGTCAGAACCAACATACAGCTGAGCTTCAGCAGGTTCTAAGAGGCAGTACATTTCATGGGAGGAGATTTCCCTTCTTTCTCTCACAGGGTTGCTAGTGGGTTTAAGCTGCATGTCTTTCGAATGGCAGCACGGCTTCTTACTACTAGGTCAACATAGCCAGCAGTGGCTTGTGATGGTGGTGGTAGTGAATTGCTATCAAGTTGACTACAACTCGTAGCAACTTGGTAAAGAACAGATCTGAATCTTGACCTATCCTGTTTTATCTTCATCATCCTTGGCTCCCTAAGGAGCACCCTAGTTGCACTTTTTCCAAAATACATTTTTTGGGCAGTACATTGGATATTCAGTACTCTTCAATGCCATAACTCAAGGACATTGATTCTTCTGTCATCCTTATTCATTATCCAACTTAACTGAAAAGATCATAGCTAGGATGAGGTGCACTTTTGTCTTTAAACTGACTTTTTTTTTTATTTAGCACTTTGGAAAGGTCCTTGACAGCAGATTTTCCCCAATGCAATGTTTCTTGACTGCTGGTACCAAGAGTATTAATTGTGAACCCAGGTAAAATAAATTTGTTGACAAAATTTGATTTTGTCTCCATCTATCGTGATGTTCTGTGGTGGTCCAGTAGTAAGGATTTTCTTGATATTGAGATGTAATCCATATTAAAGGCTGTAGCCTTTGATTTTATGCAGCAGGTGTTTCAGGTCCTCCTCTCTTTCAGTAAACAAGGTTGTATCTTCTGCATAACTCAGTTTGATGATGAGTCTTTCTTTAGTCCTGATGCCACATTCTTCTTCATAAAGTCCATCTTCTCAAATTATTTCCTCAGCATACAAATTGAATAAGTATGGAGAAAGGATACAGGCCTGATAAACACTTTTCTTGATATTAACCATGCAGTATACCCTGGCCCTGTTCGGACAACAGCTTCTTGGTCAAGGTTAAGGCTTTACACAAACAATTAAGTGTTCTGAAATTACCATTCTTAATGTTAGTCATAATTTGTTGTGATCCACACAGTTTGATTGTTTTGCATGATCATTAAAACACAGACATCCTTCTGCTATTCTCTGCTTTCAGCCAAGATCCATCTGACATCAGCAATAATATACCACAAGCCATGGCCTCTGCTAAAGAATGCAGCTTGAATTTCTGGCAGTTCTGTGTCGATGTACTGTTCTAGCCATTTTTCTTACTCTTCAGCAAGATTTTACTTGGATGTGATAATATCAGACATTTACACATTCTCTTGGATCACTTTTTGGGGAATGGGAACAAATAATGAATCTTTGCCAGCCACTTAGCCAAGTGGCTGTCTTCAAGATTTCTTGGCATTCACTAGTGTTTTAGATAGAAGTTAAGGAAGAGAGTGTGTGGAGAGCTCTGATAACCTCGTCCATAGGGAATTTTGTTGAAATTCCAAGAGTTATATTTCTGGTGGTTCTAGTTCACCAACAGTTCCAGTGGAGAAAGATGAACAAACTCCTCTCATGTGATGTACAGCCTTGGAAACCCAACAGAGGGATGATTTGTGGTTTCTTATTTACAAATGTAAATGAAAGGTGAATCTTTCAGTACGGTAGTGTCCATTAGAAGACAATATTGTGGCAAAGGGAGAGCATATATTTAGTTTTTTGTATGTGTTGACTTGGAAATGCTTTTTTATATATTTGGCAAGGTTTGATGATAGTGTGTACAGGATTTTTTAATTCCTTTTCCCCCCAACGTTTGTT
This sequence comes from Elephantulus edwardii, assembly GCF_000299155.1. Taxonomy (NCBI): domain Eukaryota; kingdom Metazoa; phylum Chordata; class Mammalia; order Macroscelidea; family Macroscelididae; genus Elephantulus; species Elephantulus edwardii. The sequence goes on along the minus strand of NW_006399780.1, from coordinate 8,883,370 downwards.
CTTTTCCATAGCATTTCTGCTGTCATTACTATCTTAAATGCTTCATGTTTAGCAAACTTCTCTCCTGCAGAGTTTATGTGACCTATATAGTATATGTAGACAGTGTGAAACCCATCTCTCTCACTGCTGCAAAGTTAGTTCCAGTTCATAGCGAGCCTCCATAGGGTTTCTGAGTTATAAATTGAAATGGGAGGAGACTGTCCAATTTTTCTCCCTTAAAGCTGTCTGTGGGCAATTCTAACAACAGGGAAATAAAACATGGACCGGTTAGGTTAGCAGTGCAGCTTGCAATATAGATGGTACTACCAGAGCTCCTTTTAAAAAAATATCTTTGTAAACATTTATATTAGAAACTTGTAGTGTCATGGTGGTTAAAGAACTTAGGTGTTAACCAGAAGGCTGGCAGTTAAAACTCACCAAATGGCTATATAGGAGAAAAGACCTGCTTCCATTAAGTTACAGCCTGTGAAACCGTATAGACAGCTGTTCCGTTCTGACGAGACATTCTGAGTCAGAATGACACATACCAACCAGTATTATCTTTGTTGTAATTAATGTCTCCTAATTGCATACTATATCCTTTGAGTTTAGGGACTTTCATTATGCTATTTGTAACTTTTTAATATTTAGCATAGACTCACTAAATTGTGTTTTATAAAAGTCTTTTTATAACTGAGTTAATAATTAGTAGAAATTAAATAATTTTTATTTATTATAAATAGCATAGTTTAGATTTAATCCTGCAATATGCTTGTACTTATATATCAGATATTACTTTTTTATGTAGATTTTGCTTCATAAAGTTAATCATTCCTTATAAGTTTTTTTGGCACAGTTATCCACTTAACTAGGCCTCGTAGTTGTGCAAACTTTTAGTAAAGGGCCACCTAGAAGTATTTTAGGCTTTTCAGACCAAATAGGGTCTCTTTTGTGTATTGTTTGTTTCCCAAAAGGCTCCAGGCAGGTTAACCTGCTAATTGTAGTTGACAACCCCTGGTCTAGACAATGAGTCCACCTGTCTTTATTTGATGTATGGATTGCAGGCCATAAGGACTCTGTTGCAAGTACTCAATCCTGCCCTTGTACCACTAACACAGTAAGTTGAATTGTAAATTTCTAAGTGTGGCTTGTGTTCCAATAAAGCATTTATTTAAAAAAAAATAAGACTAGATTTTGCATATGGACTGTGGTTTGCCAACTCTTGGTGTAAGTAAAAATATGGTTGGTTATATGTCAGTAATTGGTAGCAATGAGTAATGGATACATGGATGTTAATATACTATTATCATTACACTTATATATGTTTGAAATAGTTCATTAATAAAAACTTAAAACTTTTCTTTTAAATATAAATATCAAGAAAAGACTCATTTATTTGTGTATTTTAGGTTACTCATAAAAATTTTTCATCTTTCTTTTGAAATTATTTATCCCAGCTTCACTACAGTCATCAGTGCAGCAATGTGAAGAAAAAAACACCAAAATCAAGCAATTGCTTGTGAAAACCAAAAAAGAACTGGCAGATTCAAAACAAGCAGTATGTTAATTGCTCAGTTTAAAATTTTAAATTTATTCATAGTATAACTTTTTTTTAAAAATTTTAACCAAGATTCTCTTTCTGTAGGAAACTAATCACCTAATGCTTCAAGAATCTTTGAAGAGTGACTTGGAAAAAAGCCAACAGCAAGTTGAAGTTTATAAAGTAAGAGGTTATACATATACATATTTTAGGAAGATTTCTGGACATTTTCCTTGGAGATGTATTTTTCTAAACACAGGCCTCTCTCATTTTATTGTGCTTTACTTTATTGTGCTTTGCAGATACAGTGATTTTCACAAACTAAAAGTTTAAAATCCTTTAGTCACCCCTTGAACCTGAAACAAAACTTTTATCCATGTACATTCAACTTTCAGCCAAACAATAAGCAGGCTTATAAGGTGACCAGTCACACCAGGGAGACACATCCTCCTTAGAATAGCCAACCATGTGAAGTAAAATGAACAGCAGTTAGATAAAAACCAGAAAGCAGGAAGAGTGGAGAACACAAGGATTAATAGAAATGAGAATTATAGGGAGGAAATGGGAAACGTGTTTGAGAAGTATGTATTGTAATTGATTTATAAAACAAAAAGTGTGAATAGTTGAATAGAAAACCTTCACTCACATCACTATAAAAAAATGAACATGACCCTAACCCTAGATCTGAGCTTTCTGATTGAAATGGTAGTCACAAGAATCAGTTTGTAAATTGTTCTCAAAAGCACATTTACGAACAAGAGATTAGTATAATCTCTTGATATATTTAATTAAGAAACTGTAACATGTGGAGTGTGAATGCAAACTCTGGAATTTTTAATGGAAAATTGATTTTAGGTTAATTATTTACTATATTCCTTACATATGCTTACATTTCAAACCTCAGTTTTGTGTTTTAAGAAGAAGAAAAAAATTTAACCAGTAAAATTGTGATGTACTTGAGCTTAATTTAATGGCTTTTGTCCTAGATTCAGCTGGCAGAAATAACATCTGAGAAACACAAAATCCATGAGCAGCTGAAGACCTCTGCAGAACAGCACCAGCGTACACTGAGTGCTTACCAACAAAAAATCACTGCCTTACAAGAAGAATGCCACACTGCTAAGGTATTGGATGGCACAGTTATCATTGACTATTAGGCAGTTTTGCATCAGAGAGTTGGACAGTGACCAAGGAGGACAGAAGGAGAATTGATGCCTTTGAGCTGTGGTGCTGGAGAAGAGTATTGAGAGTACCATGGACTGCTAGGAAAACAAACA
>NW_006399780.1:8803984-8880474 GCF_000299155.1 Elephantulus edwardii | reverse complement strand
GAGGCTCCGTCTAACATACTTTGGACATGTTGTGAGGAGAGACCTGTCCTTGGAGAGGGACATCATGCTTGGGAGGGTGGAGGGACAGCTCAGGAGGGGAAGGCCCTCTGTGAAGTGGATTGATTCAGTAACTGGGATAATTGGGATGGGAGTGTCAGAGACAGTGCGATTGGCACAGGACAGAGCAGAGTTTAGGGCTATTGTACGTAGGGTTGCTATGAGTCGCAAGCGACTCGACAGCACATAACAACAACAACATTAAGCAGTTTATGCAAGGATAGTATTCTTAAACTTTAGTGTTTTATACTAAGTTTTACGGATACTGCCTTCAGATCTTATGACTAGCTACAACTCCATCTCTACCTGTAGCCATCAAAGTGAGGTCCTGTACTATTTGCCTTTTGTGATTGGCTTATTTCTCTTAGTATAATGCCTTCAAGATCTATTCGTGTTACAACTTGTATCAAGACTTTCTTTTTTTTATTATTATTTTTATTACTTTGTGTGTGTGTACCGTCATTTTTTGTGTGTGGATCTGACTGGACAGGAGGAGACTGTCCCACCTTCTCCAGCAGAGCATCTGGTGGATTCAGACTGTTCACCTCTGGGATTGCAGTGTAGCTTCTTGCCACTAGGCCACCAGCGCTCACAAAGATTTTCTTTTACTGACTGAATAGTGCTTCATTTTATGTACATGCCACATTTTGTTTATTCATTCATTCTTTGATGGGTATTTAGATTATTTCTACCTTTTCAGTGTTATAAATATTGCTGTAATAAACATGCTGTACAAGTATCTAATTGAATCTCTACTTTAAAGTCTTTGTGTATATACCTATCCATGGAATTCTTAAACCACATTGTGGTTTTGTTTTTAGTTTGTAACTGAATTTCTCTTAATTAAAAGTTACCATAGATAAATATATTCCAACTTTCCAAAGGCAAATATAGTCATTATAAAATTTATAATAAAAAGTTAATCTACCATTCTTAAAAGACCATAGTAGAAACATCTGGTCCAAGAAAATGGAATCATCCCAAGTTTTGTTTTAAAGTTTAAGACCAATAGAAGTGTGCTTTTTAGTGAAATTAATTAGTAGACAAAAAAATTATCATTTGTTCATGTTCTAAAAAACATTTTCTCAATTTGTTAATCAAAAGAATAGAATGTAATAGGATCATGTTCTTGTTGTAAATGCAATAGAAAACCTTTTGTCTCTCTTTCAAAATTATAGGCAGAACAAGCGGCTATAACTTCTGATTTTGAAAGCTACAAAGTCCGAGTTCATAATGTTCTAAAACAACAGAAAAATAAATCAGTATCCCAGGCGGAAACAGAGGGAGCTAAACAAGAAAGGTAAAGTGTAAGTTAAACATGCAGGGATTACCCTATTTCACCCTTTAAATAGGTTGAAAATATGACTGATTTCTTTAGACTATGAAATAATTTCTTGGCTTCCTTGTGTCACCAGAATAATAATAGAAAACTTCCTTATTTAAGGCATTAAAGTGCAAATGTGTTAGAATGAGTAATGAAACCAATATATTAGTTTATAATGTAAATGAAATAATTTGTTGTTTTTCAGTGGCATTGACTCCAACCCATTGCAGCACACCTGTGTACAACAGATCAGAACCTTGCCTGACCGTGCACCATCGCAGTCTCCACTGCTTTTAAGCCCGTTGCTGTGGTCACTGTGTCAGTCCATCTCACTGAGAGTCATCCTCTCCTTCTCTGCCCCTCCACCTTTCTAAGCATGACAACTTTCTAAAGATGAGCCCTTACTGACAACATGTTCAGTGTACCTCTCACCACTACACTCAGTGCTCTCTGATGACACTTCTCCCAAGAGAGATGAGTTTGTTCTTTTGACATTTCATGATGTATTTAGTACTCCCGCCACCACTATTAAATTAAAGCTAACTACTTCAAACTTGTATTAATCTGATCTGATAAAGATTTAAGCGAAAGTTTGGCTAAACAAAAAATATGTGAAAACATTAAATCAAAATTCCCTCAGATATGTCATTGTCAAATTGGTTCAGACTCATAGACCTTTCATCAATATCCCAACACTGTAAATCACCATGGGAGGATGTTGTCTCTCTTTCTCCTGGGGACATGCTGGTAGCTTCAGACTGCCTTTGGGTTAGCAACAAAATTTACCAGACTATGCTCCCAGGACTACCTCCAAAAGTCTTTTAAGAACTGAATTTTGATTTTGTTTTGTTTTGGGGTTTTTTTTTTAATTTTTTTTGAATTTTGATTTTGAATTAATATTTCCTTTTTAAAGGGAGTTCTGTGGCAAGAAGCTACGCTGCAATCCCAGAGGTATATGGTTCGAATCCACCAGATGCTCTGCTGGAGAAGGAGGGACAGTCTCCTCCTGTACCAGTCAGATCCAATTTGACTGTACACACATAAAAAATAATAATTTTTTTAAAAACTTTTCTTCTTAAAACAAATTTATGACCATCTGTTATTACTTGAGTTTTTTAATTTTTTTAAAATATTGTTTAAGGCATCACTTTCTCAAATCAAAATATGCTGGAGGCAAGTTATTGGGATTCTTTGTATGTATGCATATGTTTAAAACAATTTTACATCTGACTCAAAGTTCTCATACAGAACTTTCCTGTATGTTTATGTTACGAGGCTTTGTCTGACATACTTTGGACATGTTATAAGGAGAGAGAGGTCCTTGGAGAGGGACATCATGCTTGGGATGGTGGAGGGATGGTGCATGAGGGGAAGACCCTCTATGAGGTGGATTGATTCAGTGATGGGTTAATCGGGATGGGTGTATCAGAGGCAGTGTGATTGGCACAGGATAGAGCAGGGTTTAGGGCTGTTGTACATAGGGTCGCTATGAGTTGCAAGCTACTCGACGGCACATAACAACGACAACTTTTTATTAGAAATACTAAGTGGGGAATACAGGCTGAAAATGATGAGACATTTTTATCTACAAATAGTGAGCTCAAAGCTTAGGTTGATCTTAAACACATTTAAAGACTAAATGGAAAGCTGTCACTTTAGTGTAAGAGTCATCTTATTGTCATTGTGCCTAAATTTTTAGTTAATTTGATTGTAAATGTGTTATGTTCCTTCTGCTTATACTTAAAGGGTTTTTTTTTTTTTTATTTTCAGGGGGGACAAGTATTCCTCCATATATTGTACTGTTTATGGCAGAATTATTTTTCTTGACTGTTTAATTTTCAAACTAATTTTATAATCTTATAACCTAAAATAAGCAATTTTGATGCAGTGTTAAAGTCTACACTATTTGTATATGAAATTCATAAATTTTGAGGCATTTTGTGCCTAATATAGTGCCTAATTCTGAAATCTAATTGTTTTCATATTATGTTTAATCACTAAATTTCTCTGATTATTATATTTCTTTTTTTTTGTTGTTCTTATAGAGCCATTCATAATAAAAACAGATGTATGGCACTGAAAAATTGCTGGTTAAAGCGTCTTTTTAAAACTTTTTTTAAACTCTTTTGTATGTATTTCAGGGAACACCTGGAAATGCTGATTGACCAACTAAAAATCAAATTACAAGATACTCAGAATAATTTACAGATTAGTGTATCTGAACTTCAGACATTACAGTCTGAACATGATACTCTGCTTGAAAGGCACAACAAGATGCTGCAGGAAACCGTGTCCAAAGAGGCAGACCTCCGAGAAAAGTAAGGTTATTAGGTGAACTCACACTGTTTGTACTAGGCAGTAAAACATTTCTTTGTTGGAACTCCTAATGCATTGTTCCATAAACAGATGCAAATTTGAAGGTAACAAATAGATGTTTCTAATTTCTTGATAACTTACTTTTATTCTCTCTTAGAATTTCCCCTTTGGATTGTTTTTTTATTTAGCATACTCAAGAGCAATTCACATCTATGTATGCATCCATATAGCTCCCATGCCATCATGGTCAGAATTTACACACACGCAAAGCCAGAGACTACTCCAACCCTAGTTTCAAATTTACACACACACACAAAGCCAGAGACTACTCCAACCCTAGTTTCAAATTTCTAACATTTTTTTTATTTCTAGAAGAAAACATTTAAGTAGCTGGTGATTGAAAAAGAATCTGCTATTAACCTTTACAACTTTTCACCTTGTCATATTGCTACACTTGTGTTAAGCAGTAGAATATTTTAAATACATTTTAGAGATATTGGCAGAATGAACAGATTTTGTGGCATTAGAAACATAGAAATTTGAAGTGCTGTAATAAGGAAATTTGGTGAATTCTTTTCTCTTAGGCTTAGTAAAAAGAGAATTACTTCATTAATTCTTCAGAATTACTTCATTCTTCATAAAGCATCTTTTATCAGGGATGTCAGCATAAGTTCTATACCTCAGGTATGCTTACAACATAAACCTGACTTTACAAAAGTGAAAGTACTTTAATATTCTTGCTTTGGAATCTGCACATAATACCGCTTACATAAAGTAAGCTAAACAAATTCTTTTAAAGTAATTTGGTCATTTAGATGCCTCTGTTAAATGGCAGTCACTCCTCTAAGTGCTGGGAAATGTTCATAGCATTTTGAGAAACTTTCAAAGGGTCTTCCTTCCCCTTCAGAAATCGTGAACTCAGCAGTGTTAAAAAAATTAGACCTTTCTTTATATGCTTTCTACGTTTTAACTATTTAATACTCTGACCAGATTTCTGTTTAAGAATACTGGCATAAAGTTTTAAAACAGCTCTACAGGAATGTGGTAATTCAACTGCTCAGCTAGTGTTTGCATTAACCGGAAGGGTCCAGCTAATATAAACACCTGCAAGATGTAAAATAGAACTGCAATTCTGTTAGCTCAGTTGTTTTTAATTCCAGATGTGAGATTTAAGAGTGTAACTGTCAAGTAAGTAGATTTAAAAGTGACACTGATACCTTTTAAAAATTAAGCACCATGCCCCAGCACTAAAATGTAACTTTTTCTCCTTAGAAAGTTGTGACTGCTTTTGATGTCCCCTTTATAAGATTTCTTGATAGAAATTTTATATACAAAATGTTTGCAAAAAAAGTGCAGATTCTTTTTCAAAGAGTAGCATATACACAGATGTACTATATTCATTCATTATTACCACCTTGGCAACGAAATAATTTTTCTAAAACATGTAGTATTTTCATTGCATTTCTCCTTTTAGGCAAAACATCTTTTTAAAAAACCTTACATGGCATTCATGTATAATGAATAAGAGAAAGTCTTGAACAGAAACACAGCACCAAACTGGTAAACAGTGTTTACCCCTGTGATTGGGATTTTACTGTGCTTGGGGGGAGAAGAGAAAGACAATGGGAAGTGAGTAAAGGAAGACTTTCTCATTTTTCTCTGCTTATTCATGTATTTTAATCTTTTTTTAAATTTAATTTTCATTGTGATTTTAACAAATGTTTACACAGAAGTTAGATTCTTTTCATCCATTCATTATTGCACAAGTTTGAATCCTTTTATGAAAATATACTTGTTTACTTGTTGATCTTTTTTGTAAAAAGTAAGGGGGAAGTATTTTTTTTCCAAAATCAAAATAAAACATCACTACTACAAATAAACCATGAAAAAATAGTCATTCTGCATAGTGTCAGACAGACTACATAAAATTAGAGATTCCAGAAGATTTTGATTCAGTCGTTCCAGGGTGAGCCCTAAACCCTCTGTTGTCAAGTTGCTTGCGACACATGTTAACTTTCCATTAGGTTTAACTGGAAACCTAATTTAACTATAAATCCTTTCAGGAGTTCATCCATATTTCTTTTAAGGAGTAGCTGGTAGATTTGAACTGCTGGCCTTTCACTTGGCAGGCCAACACACAATTCACTGCGCCACCAGAGCTCTGTAGGATGAGCACAAAATGTCTGTATTTTTAACACCGTACTGTAGTGACACAAGTGTGTAATAGTGTTTGGAAACAACTTTACTGTTTCATGTTAAATTTCTTAAAAAGGATAGTTTTCATAAGACTTTCCTTATGAATCAGAAGTGCTTCCTATTTTCAGGATAGTGGAGAAAGATGGTTAAATCATACATTTATGTGAACTGTCACATAAATTGACTTAAAATTATTCTACAATTGTACTCTATTTTCAGATAAACAATGGATAGAATTTATTACCAGAACCTTAGAATAAATTTTCAACCAACGATCTTCATCTGAAGTATGGTTCAGAAATACTCTTTTGAATCAGACAACAACTAATGTCAGTTCCTCCAAGGTGGTTCACAGTTAGTATTAATATAATTTTATGTTGTTGTGTGCCATGGAGTTGGAGTCACCCCTAGCAAACCCTCCAGTGGGTTTTCAGAGATAGTAAATCACCTTGTGGGAGATTGCACATCCTCCAGCAGAGCAGCTGGTAGATTTGAACCACAAGCCTTTGGGATTGCAGTACAGCTTCATTTGTTTAGTGGATGCTTGAGACATTTACAGCTTAATTCTCCTGTAAAACATAGTTGAGAAAGGCTGTCAGCATAAAAAGTTGAAAAATCCTACAAAATGCCTTTCTCTTCTCATCAGGTTGTGTTCAGTACAGTCAGAGAATATGTCACTGAAATCTGAACATGAGCACACTGTGAGTCAGCTCACATCCCAGAATGAGGTCCTGCGCAACAGTTTCCGTGATCAAGTACGTCATTTGCAGGAAGAGCACAGAAAAACAATGGAGACTTTACAGCAGCAGCTTTCCAAGGTGGAAGCTCAGCTCTTCCAGCTTAAGAGTGAACCTGCCACACGGAGTATGTATGAATTCATGGAAGTGTTACTTGGTTATGTTCTTGCTTATCTATGATACGCAACATATTTTTCACAAATTTGTAAAAAATTCTAACTTTGGCTATGTGATAACTCGTTTCAATTCTGTCTTTAGTGAACTTTGGGCTTGCTCACTTGAACTGTTTGAATTCTTTTTGATTATACTTACTGTAGCCTATGTAACCACTTAAAATTCCAATTTTTATGTATTTAGTACTCTGCAGGTAATGAAATATTTGCTCTTATCTAACTTAAATATACTTCTTGATATATGTCCTAGTTCCTGTTTGCTAAATTAGAAACATTAAGAAGATAGTAAGTGACATAGAAATACAAAGGCAGCGCTGAATTTCTAAGATTCTTAATTGATAAAACTACTTTACTTGCAAATTCATAATTTGTTGGAATATCTGTTATCCATATTCAATATATTGCATTCTTCATCAAGAAAAAATGACAAGGCATCAGCCATGATGAGGTTATATATTCCTAGTAAATTGGTGATGGTTTGTTTCCTGTGGAAATTGTCACTGAGGCTTTGACAGCTTTGGATCAGTCGTCAGACACTGAACTAGCTTCAAGATAATTACCATATGCAGAGAGTTCACAGAGAGATTCACCAACGAGACAAAGATTTCACAAGAGATCGTAATCTAGGAATTAGCCAAGAAATGTGGAATGAACAGTTGGCAAAATAACTGGAATCCTGAAAAAAATGCTGCGGTAAAGTCAGATAGAGAATGTAGTAGTTAGAAAGAACACGGGTAGTGACTTTATGGAATAGAAGATAAATGGAATTGAAATTCCAGTCCTTAGCTGTGAAATGTTAGACAAGGTCAGTTAATTTCTCTGAGTCTCAGGTTTCCTCAGATTAATTCATGTATGTAAAAGCGTCTCGTAAGTATTACAGTGGTAAAAACAATATAATTAATTTACATTAATTAAGAGTAAAGATCTATACAGTTGCAAAAAAATTGGTTTAAAATGGCAGTTATTAATATAAATTAAACTTTTTTGCAAGTGTTCATTATCAGCAAGCAGAAAAGTACTTTCTAAGAAATATAATTTATAGTGAGTGACCTGCTCTGGATTCTGAGCTCTTGTAGGCTAGCAGTGTGTAGGCTTTAGGAATCCAGCAGAAGTAAAGAATGTAAGTGCAGGTGGTCGTGTCAACATGTCTTTTATGGTAAGCAAATTCCAACAAGTGCATTTTGGCAAAAAAATACACAACTATCTTAAATATCTAATCATAAAAAAATAGCTAGACTCTAGTTTTAGAATTTCACCAATATTAGGAACAGTATAGACCTCTACATTTAATTAATGAAAATTAATTGTACTATGTTTTAATCATTATATTACTTAAAAGTTGATATAGCTGTTGGTGTGCTGTAGGATCAGTTTGAACTAACTGATTTCAGATTTCACATGACAGAATAGAACTGCTAAGTAAGGTTTCCTAGGTAGAGTGTCTAGTAAATTCAAAGTACTAACTTTTGGGTTAGTAGGCAAGCACTTAGCTGTAGTGCCACCAGGGCTCCTTCCTATGTAGTTAGTAAAGATTGTTTTTTTCAATATAAAGTTGAATAAACATTTTTTAGAAATGCTTGCTTTATAAATTCATCTTCCAAGTATTCTGTTTCCCTGCCTTTCAGTTGGTACCCCCAACATCATTGTGGATCTCTGTTCAGGTTGAATACATCAGTTTTGAACAGTCTATAATATACCTTATAAAAATTAACAGGCCCAGCCTCTTCGCATCAACCTTTGAAGAACTTTCGAGAAAGGAGAAACCCAGACCTTCCCCTTCTGGACATGCATGCCATAACCAGGGAGGAAGGAGAAGGAATGGAGACAACTGATGTTGAGTCTGTGTCATCCACCAGCACTCACACACAGTCTTTAGAGCAACTTCTTAATTCTCCTGAAACTAAGCTTGGTAAATTTCCTTTTCTAAATCTGCTTTTCTTACTTATTTTGCTATATGGTAACTGTTACCCCAAGTAATAAATGTTTTCCAACTCATTTAAATCAAATGTTTTTTGTTCCATCCCTTTTCCAAATAGAAAACTTTGCTAAAAATTGAGGGGTTTTTCTTTTTCATTAGAAGAAGAAGGAAAAAAAGTGGCTGTTGTAGGGTAGAATAAGATGGTAATAGTTGGAAGGTTAGTGGTAGTGGTTTTGGATGCTGCTGAGTCTATATTAATTCACAACAACCCTATGTGGTACTGAGAAACTACTCCCAGAGAGTTTCCCAGGCTATAATTTTTGCAGAAGCAGATCACATCTTTCTCACACACAGCCACTGGATGAGTGCAAACCATTGAGTGCTTAACCATTGTGCAATCAAGCCTCTTTGAAAATGCTAGGGGTAATACAAAGTAAGATAATATCATTACTTCAAGATTGACAGTTGCTGTATGTTCCTCATTGTGAGGTGGTTGTTAGGTGCCCTTAAGTCTCCTGTGCCTCACAGCAATCCTGTGAACAACAGATCAAAACCTTGACCTATCCTGCACTCTTCCCACAATCTCCACCATGCTTCCGCCCAAATTCATAGTCATTGTGGTGATCAATCTCTCACTGATGGTCCTTCTCTCTTTTCACTAACCCTCAGCCTTCCCAGGGTCACTATGAGTAAGCCATACTCGACTTGATGTCCCCTAACAACCACAATACTTTTCTAAGCATGTTATGTTTTTCTAAGAACTAGGACCTCCTGACAGAATGCCCAATATGTGAGCCAGAGCCTCAACAGCCTTGCCTCAAGGAGCACCCTGGTTGTACTTCCTCCAAAATAAATGCCTTTGTTGTTTTGGTAGTTCTTTATAAAAATGCCTAGTGGATTTTTATATAATGTGAATTTTTGTTTTTCCCATAGAATCTTTAAGTATTACAGCTCAAGGCTTGAGTTTACTCTTCAGTTCTTTCAGCTTGAGAAATGCCAATTGTGCTCTTCCCTTTTGATTTTCTAACTCCAGGTCTTTGAACATTTCATAATAATCCTTTGTCTTTGTGTGCCACCTTTTAAAACTTTTCAGCTCTTCCATCCATATTTCTGCCATTTGTTTTAGCTACTCTGTGTTCAGAAGCAAGTTTCAGAATTTCTTCCAACATCCATTTTATACTTTTTCTTTCATTCATGTTTTTAATGACCATTTTTTTTTCATATGTGGTGTCTGTGATATCATTGCTTTACTTGTCTGATCTGTGATTGGTCTGATCTGCAATTGGTAGTGCTCAATGCATGACATCTGTTCTTAATATGTCTTTAATCGAGGTGGGATATATTCAAGGTTTTATTTTTGCTCTGGTGGGCTTCTTTTATATTTTTCTACTTCTGTTTGAACGTGTTCATAGCAGTTGGTGGGCTTTTCCACAGTTGACCCCTGGGCTCACCCATCTTTTCTACAGATACGGCCTTTTTGATTGCCCTCTATTCCATCCGGGAATACTGTTGGCTGATACGGGCATTGAAATTGTAAGTTGTCATAAGTTCAGGTGAAATTGGTAATAGTTGGATTTTGGCATCAGACTTTTGAGTCAGACTTGGCTTTGTGAATTTTGACAAAATTACTTCCCTACTCAGAACCTCTTGCATCATCTGTATAAAATCTGAAAAGTTACCCTTCCTCTGTCTTTGAAGTACTCCAGCCAGATTTTTTTTCTAGAATCAAGGATGGAGAGAGTGCATCTCATGTATTTTTGCTGTATAAAAGGAGACTAATCCCTGAAAAAGGACATTATGCTTGGTAAAGTATTTATAAAGTAGAGGGTCAGCAAAAAAGAGGAAGGCCCTCAGGGAAAGAGAGTAGTCCGGGTTACAACAGTGGTCTCAGACACTTTGTTGTGATGATGAAACAAGACCACAAAGTTTTTCTTCTGTTGTTCATAGGAACACTGAGCTGAAAATTAGTTGATGGTACCAACAGCAAAATACCTCCTCTTACGAGATTCTTACTAGAATTCAATGGTATAAATTATCAGTAAATGTTAGTTCTTCTCTCCTTGGTAGTTGAAATGGCATAAACTCTTGAACCATTAATATATGAATAAAGTAATAAAACATCCTATGAACACAAGCATGCCAGTTTAAGAAGTGAAGCCCATAATACTTTTACATTTAATTAGATTATAGGTTTTAAAATAGATTTTGGTTTTTACTACATTCAACATGTTTTTGCTATTGTTATGTGCCGTCGAGTCACTTGTGACTCATAGCGACCCTATGTACAACATCCCTAAACTCTGCTCTGTCCTGTGCCAATCGCACGTCTCTGACACACCCATCCCGATTACCCCGTCACTGAATCAATCCGCCTCATAGAGGGCCTTCCCCTTCTGCGCTGTCCCTCCATCCTACCAAGCATGATGTCCCTCTCCAAGGACCTGTCCCTCCTTGCAACATGTCCAAAATATGTTAGACGGAGCTTTAGAATCCTTGCCTCCATGGAGCAGACCGGTTTGACCCTTTCCAGAATGAATCTGTTTGTTTTCCTAGCAGTCCATGGTACCCTCAATACTCTTCTCCAGCACCACAGCTCAAAGGCATCAATTCTCCTTCTATCCTCCTTAGTCATTGTCCAACTCTCTGATGCATAACAAGTGATTGCAGAGACCATGGCCTGTATCAGACGCACCTTAGTCTCCAGAGAGACACCATTGCTCTTCAGTACTTTGGAGAGGTCCCTAACAGCCGACTTTCCCATGTCAGTGTGTCTTTTAATTTCCTGGCTGCTGGTGCCGAGAGTGTTGACTGTGGAGCCAAGCAAACTGAAGCTGTGAACAATCTCAATCTCTTCACCATCCATCCTGATGCTGCCAGTTGGTCCAGTGGTGAGAATCTTTGTCTTCTTGACATTGAGCCTCGATCCATATTTGTGGCTGCAGTCCTTGACCCTCTGCAGCAAGCGCTTCAGGTCCTCCTCAGTTTCAGCAAGCAGGGTTATATTATCTGCATAACGCAGATTGTTGATGTCAGAAGAGAGACATTCAGCGTACAGCCTTTTTTTTTCTTTTTTTATACAGCCTTTTAATTAAGGTTGAATTAGGTAAATAGCAAAAAGAATGAACCTATATAATATTGCAGAAATATTTACTTGACTTTTTTTTATTGAAATCTTTATCTATAATCTCTTACTTTTGAAAATTACCTGGCAAAATTCTGTTACAGAGCCTCCTTTATGGCATGCTGAATTTACTAAAGAAGAATTGGTTCAGAAACTCAATTCTACCACAAAAAGTGCCGATCACTTAAATGGCCTGCTACGGGAAACAGAGGCAACAAATGCAATCCTTATGGAGCAAATTAAGGTAATTTTTAAGAACCCAAAAATACTCTGAGTGACTTGATTTTCTTGACTCTTTATGTGCCCTCATTTCACAGGCCTCCGTAACATATTGCTACATCGTGATATTAGCCTCCAACTAATTGAGAAATACTAGTTGCTTTTATATCTAAATGCTATTTCATTCCCAATATTTTGTAAGAAACTAAGTTTTAGAAACCACTGTTCTTACATTTAAATAAACCATAAAAATAAATTTTGGTACTTAAATTCTAAAGCTAAATTGTGGAGCACTTAGAATTCAAACCATTCAATGTTTTGACACTGAACTACTTAATACAGGTTGTGAGTAGAGATAGCAAAGTCATATTAGCAGTTTCTCCTATTTAAACATAACCAAAAAGTTCAGAAATAAAAGATATCGATATTTTGAAAATTACTCAAGGTATCTTCAGCCCCCAATTCTTTGATAAATCACATCTCAGAATATCATACTACTATTGAAGGGTTCTAATGTGCCAGGCTCTGATATTTACCTATCTTATTTATTTTTATATTCACTGTGTAAGAGAAAAATTGAAGCTGATAAAGGGTGAAACAGAATTCAGACTCACATCTGAAAAGCACATATTACACACTCCTTCCCTCCCCCCATACCATGCTGATCCAAATAGATTTGTCCTACCTCGGTAGGGCCACCATGTCCTTGTCAGGTATTTTTTTTTTTTAATGCTGAATTACTTTTTTTTAAATGGTAACATATTTTAATGTAAATTACAGATAACATGACATCTTACAGAAAAATACTTTTAGTATCCATCTCACAAAAAAATGTTTCACACAGTCACATAATATTATCACACTTAACAAATCATTAACTAACCCAGTGGATTTAGATGACTATTTAAATGTTATATTTCCACAACTTTAAACTCACCGTCCTTTTTCTTAGGCCTAATTGTCTTGGTTTTTGTTTTTGTTTTTTTTAATTACCATACATCTTATTCAGCACTCACCAACTTTCCGAGAATAACCTATGATAAAATATAACAGTATAAACACTACACAGAAATAAAATAGTATGAAATCTTCCCCAAAGTATATGTCATCATTTTTTTTTCATATCTTTTGGTAGTTTGGTCAATTCTATTTTGTAATATAATTTATATTGTCATTTATTGTTGAATTCTCACTCTGTTTTGAAGTCTGATCTTTGTTTAGATTAATTTGTTGTTTCTTATAAAATGATTTTACTGTGGATATCTAAAGTTATTTGTGTTCTGAGAACCAGGCAGGCAGGGGAAAGGAGTTAGTGGAAGATGCAGTTGTTCGCATCAGTGCACTGCCTGCCACCTTTCACCCCTCACTGGCCAATCTAGCTCATGCACCTCTAGTGTGTCTTAATCCAAAGTCCTGGGCTCCACTGACTCAGTCTTTATAGAGAATAACTGCTAGACGGAGTCTGCTGCCACTCTATTTCCTTCTCTTCTGTTAGGACTTTCTTGGTATCTCTTTTCCATTGGTTTTCCCCCCTTTTATTGTCATTTTTATGTCCTTCTAGTCTGTCATATTTCATCAGTAGTTCCTAAAACCTATTATTAACTCCTTTCTCCTCATTCCTCTAATACCAGCTTCTCAAAAGTGAAATAAGAAGATTAGAAAGAAATCAAGAACGAGAAAAGTCGGTTGCTAACCTGGAATACCTGAAAAATGTCTTGCTACAGTTCATCTTTCTTAAACCAGGCAGTGAGAGAGAGAGGCTGCTTCCTGTTATAGATGCAATGTTGCAGCTTAGCCCAGAAGAAAAAGGAAAATTGTCTGTAATTGCTCAAGGTGGGTGAAAGGAGTCTTATAATTTTTATTTTTGAATTTACACTGCTTATTGGAGTCAAGGATGCTGAAGCTTTGTCTCACATGCTTTGGGCATGCTGTTAGGAAGGGAAGATGCTCAACAAGGTGGATTGACACTGACTGTAACAGTGGGCTCAAGTGTATTGGAGATGATGAGGATGGCACAGGATAACGCAAGGTTCAGATCCACTATTCATAAAACCACTATCAACTTGATGACACATAATGCCAACAACTGCTTCATGGGCATATGGTCAAGACTTTGTCTAAGTGTACACTTTGAATCTTCTTTACAATACTGTTATTGTTACATACCATCAAGTCAGAACCAATGCATAGCTAACTTTCAAGTGGGTTTTTCAGGGACAGTAAATCACTCTCCTAATAATCTTGTAGGATAGAGTAGAACTACCTTGTCATGTACCCAACATTTTAACTCTTTTCAGAAGCAGACTTCAAGGTCTTTCTCCCTTGGAGCAACTGATAGGTTCAAATTGCCAACATTTTGAGTAGCAACTGAATGTTTTAATCATTCTAATCCCAGGGTTCCTGAATATCTAATAGCCTTTTAAAAGACTAACTTGTTTATAATATAATGTAGATTGTAGCAAATGGTTATGGAAGTACAATTTCCATTTACTTAGCTATTTAAAAAACAACAACAAAAACCCCACTTATCCTAGGGGATTCCAATAACAGAATTTTTTTAGCATATATAATTCCATAAAATATTCATCCAAAAGTTCACTGTGGTGGTGGTGGTGGTGGTGGTGGTGATGCGTGTCATATTGTTGGGTTTTTTTTAACTCATAGTGACCCAGTGTAATAAAGTAGAAGTGTTTTCTAGGCTATAAACTTTGCAAGAGTAGAAATTACCAGCTCTTCTCTGCTATGGAGCTGATGGTTGTAACCACCATTACAACCATTAGTAACTAAAAATGTTTAACTTCTCACCACCAGGACTCCTTTAGAAGTTTGAAACTCAGAATTCTGAGGTAGATTTTTGCTAGGTCCTGTAAATATATAGGAAAACCCTACTTGTAAAATCAAAATTATTTTGCCCTTTAAAGATTACATAGGGAGCTCTGGTGACCTAGTGGCAAGAAGCTGTGCTGCAATCCCTAAGACACGCCATTTGAGGTCACCAGCTGCTCCACGGGAGAAGGATGGGCAATCTCCTCCCGTGCAATTAACTGCTGCTAAAAACCTGCCAGAGGGTTAGCTATGGGTCAGTTCCATCTCCACAGTACAAAACAACAAACTTCTGACAAGATGAAAGCAAACTAAAAATTATACGCAGTGATAGTTTACAGCAGGTTTAGATGTGGTTTAATAGAATTGGTAAGCTGAAGAATGGTCAGAAGAAATCACCCAGAATTCAACCTGGAAAAAAGAAATCTGGAAAGTATATTAAAAAGTAAGATAGAGACATCTAACATATACTTAATAATTACAATTCTGGGAAGGAAAAGATTGAAATAAAGACTATATTTGAAATGAATGACCAAACATTTTCTAGAAAAAAAAAATCTCAAAAACCTTCAGAGAAAAAAGATACTTTGCCTCATTTCCTTTAAGGAGTAATAGATTAAAAATGGACTTCTTTATAGCAGTGATGGAATGTTTTCATCAGTATGCTCAAAGTACTCTGTTACTTACAGCCAGCCCTGTGAAATAGCTTTCAAGATCTTTTCTAACGTTAAGAATTCATCAGCATTGAAAATTCTAAATGATGTACTTGAAGCCTAAGGTAGATTTACTAAATGATTATCAGAGATGGTAAGCAGAAATGGTATGCAAAGAAAGCTTGTCACCGTGTTACAGATAATAAGCCTTAGGCCTTGGATCCACAGTTAACACCCTTGGTGCCAGCAATCAGGAGATCAGGCGTTGTATTGCATTGGTAAAGCCTGTAGTCAGGTACCTTTCCAAATTATTGAAGGGCGTTGATGTCAGTTTGAGGACTAAGGTGCTGCTGATTCAGGCCGTGGTGTTTTCAGTCACTTGCTATGCATCTGAGAGCTAGACAGTGAATAAGAATGACAGAAGAATTGATGCCTTTGAGCTCTGATGTTGGAGAACAGAACTGAATATTCCTTGGACTCTCAAAAGAACAAATATAATGTCTTGGAGAAGGTGCAGCCAGAGTGCTTCTTGGAAGCACAGATGATAAAGCTTTGTCTTACATACTTTGGTCATGTTGCTGGGAGAGGCTGTTCTTTAGAGAGAGACATCATGCTTGGAAGCATGGAGGGATGGTGAAAGAGAGGGAAGACCGACCCTCAACCAGGAGGATTTACACAGTAACTACAGCAGTCAGCTTGAGTGTCTCAGATTGTGAGGACAGTGTTCAGATCTGTTATTCATAGGGTCAGTGCTCGACTCGATGGCTCTAAACAACAACAGGCCTTGCCGGTCATCTCAAGAACAGTTCATTACCAGGACCTTGAAGATAATAACCAACATTGCATATAGGTGGGATGCCAGAAGAAGGGGTCTGAGAGTCACTTTTGTTGATACAGAGGAAAACAGAATCATTCGGAGAACACCAGTATCTCTTGACTGCTTCTTTCCTTGGAAGCATGTAAATGTTATGTTTTGGTAAAGTTCATAACTTTTGTAACTGCTTATTGAATCACTGTGTATGGTAAAATGACTTACAGAGCAGAATTAGTCCCAAAACAAGTAACATAAATTGATGACATTGCCAAAAAGTGTAGATTACTCTTCTGTTTGTAGTGAAAATGTCAGTGGAAACCTACTTCTCTGTGGTATAGAGAGCAAAGCACAGTTCAAAGATTCTATATTCTCTACTTTAAATGCATCTTAATGGTACATGCATGAGCTTTACTCACCAAGTAAGTTAGAGCCAAATAGTATTTCTCTATGTAAGATTGGAATCTCAGTTTTGTAGTTCGTGCAGAGCTAAAAGTTCCTTCTCTACTTCTTTTTCACTCCCCATCCAATTGAAACTCCACAGAAATAGATTTTGTTACTTAATACACATATACTAAGGTCTGATAGTACAAACTAATAGAGAAGAAAAAGGGAAAAGGCTTATCAGACTTCCTGTCCTTTTTTTTATCTCAAGCAGGAAGACTAGGCACACTGACCATTCGTAAGTGCCTGATTTAATTTGCTGAGAATATAGAACTTTATCAGAAGAGAGTAGCACTTGGGTCAGGAGCAGATGCAGCCTCCATCTCTGCAGTTTCCTCTACTCTTGTTTTGCCTAAAGGAGTAATAGCTGCCAATAATAGTGTGTGCACAGAACAGGATCCTGCCAGATCAGAGAGGACAGCTTAATTCTTCCTGTGCTGTAAGTCTTACAGTTAAGAGTATGCTCCCTATTCTTTATAAACATCTCACAGCCTCTGCATTTCAGTCTAGGGAAAGGTTTATGGTCCTCATATTCTTGGGAACAAAGCTACCTCCTGCTCTGATGGAAGAAAGCATAGTCAGTGCCCAATTGTCCATCCCTGAAATTTCTAGAAATATAGCTATGCAAATTATGGAAAACGGACTTCTTTGAACACCTTTCCCCCACCCTGTGATTCCCGTGGCCTCCTTGGTCCATACATGAGCCAGTCAGCTCCCTCCTTTTGAATGTACTGGTATGGTGATTTGCTTCTAGCCAATATTATACGACAAAGGTGATGGATGGAATGGCACTTCCATGATTATGTTATAGATTATGACTTCTGTCTTGCTAGCAGACTCTAGAGAAAGCCACCTCAGTTTGTACTTGTTGAGGCAAATTGCATTTGCTGGTGTAGAAAAGACCTGAAGCAAACTTCAGTCAATAGGTAGTGAGACTAAACCTATCATTTTAGTCTCAAGGAATCAAATTTTGTCAGCTACCTTTTGAGCTCAGAGCTGAGTCTTACCTGAGCATTTGGAGGAGAACTGAGCCCTGGTGAATACCTGGATTTGCAGCCGTGTGAAATCACGTAACTCTGCTAACCTATTGCCGAACTCCTGACAGAGGAACTAAGGCAATAAATATGTATTCTTTTAAGCTGCTATTATTGTAGTAATTTGTTAATAGTAGTAATAACTAGTAAAATTATAAAGCCAGACAGCTAACAGATAATGTCAGATAGGTCCTGGGTGAGAATAAACAATACCAGAAGAATGTCTGTTTATGCTTGTTGACTATGCAAAGGCATTTGACTGTGTGGATTATAATAAATTGTTGCTAACATTGAGAAGAATGTAAGTCCCAGAATATTAATTGTGCTCAAGTAAAACCAATACCTAGGCCAAGAGACTGCTGTGCAAACAGAGCAAGGGCACACCACATGGTTTAAAATTAAGAAAGGACTGCATCAGGATCGTATTCCCTATCCATATATATTCAATCTGTATGCTGAGTAAATTATCCGAGAAGCTGGACTCTCTGAAAAAATGATGGCATCAAGATTAGAGGAAAATTCATCAGTAACTTGCATTATGCAGATGAGACAACCTTGCTAGCTGAAAGTGAGGAGGACTTGAAGCGTTTGCTGCAGAAGATCAAAGAATACGGCCTTCAATATGGATTTCATCTCAACATCAAGAAAACAAAAGTTCATTAAGTTCTTAGCACCAGACCAGTAGACAATATCATGATAGATGGATGGAGCAACATGAAAGATTGAAGTTGTCAACAATTTCACCTACTTGGATCCACAATCAACTTGACTGATACTAGCAGTCAGGAAATCCAGAGACATATTGCACTGGAAAAGCTGCAGTCAGAGACCTCCCCAAATTGTTGAGCAGCAGTAAAATCAGTTTGAGGATAAAAGTGTCTGATTCAGGGGGTGGTCTTCCTGATCATTTGCTATGCGTCTGAAAACCAGACAGTGAATAAAGGATGGCAGAAGACTTGACACCTCCGACCTGTGGTGCTCGAGAATACTGAACATCTCATGGACTCCCAAAAGAATAAACATACATGTCTTGGAGAAAGTGCAGCCAGAGTGTTCCTTAGAGGCAGAGATGATAAAGCTTTGTCTCACATACTTTGGGTATGGTGCTAGGACAGACTCTTCCTTGGAGAGGGACATCATGCTTGGAAAGGTGGAGAGTTGGCAGAAGAGAGGAAGACTCTCAACCAGGTAGATCGGTACAGTGATTGCAGCAGTAGGCTCAAGTGTGTCAGAAAGTGTGAGGATGGCACAGGATAGGGCAGGGTTTAGATCTGTTGTTCATAGGGTCTCTCTGGGTCACATTGAACTCGATGGCACCTAACAACAATGAAAGCAAATACAAATGTCTAAGAACATACATATATTTATAACATCAAAGTCTGAGAAGATCATATTTTCAAATATAGGAGCTATTAATCTGTACTGTTAACATTGCTTTCTTGCAGGGTAGTCATTTCTGTGTACATTTATGTTTAAGTTAAAGTTCTTATTAAGCCTGTAGAGATTGTTTGAGATTAAACCTTCTAAAGGTTGAATTTTAGATTGTTTCATGTTGTGTATCACTGTTTGAAGTTAAGGTGTAAAGCATAAAAGGATATTGTCTGAATAGTAAAAAAGAATTTGCTGATACTTAGAATGGTTCCATATATTTTGCATGTGGAAATTGTAACCTTTCTTTCTTTTAACTTTTCAAAGGTGAGGAAGAAAATGCTTCCCGTTCCTCAGGATGGGCATCCTATCTGCATAGTTGGTCTGGACTTCGGTAGATTGGTGGAAATTAAATGGCTTATTTATTAACCAAATAGAAACCATTTGGCAGGAAAAAATTTCACATTTATTAGTATCTTCCTTTTGTCAAGAAGTATGTGTATATATTTACAGCTACATATATTTGTACATACATCTATGTATATGTATATATGACAGATGTATTGAAAACTCTGAGCTTGAAGTACTACACTTTGGAGTGTTGGTATCAGCCCACGATCTTGATTCAGCCCAGAGCCCACTATTTCTGTGATCTTCCCTTGCACAGTGCTACAATTAAAACATGAAGAATGAATTCATTCACTCCTCCTTCTTCTATGGAACCTCAGGACCCTCCTGCTTCTGGGCAGTGCTGTAAATTTTGACGTTATAAAAATTTGAGTAGCATAACAGTTGGAATTTAGGATTTTAAATTAATGGACTCTTGGAAAAAATCAGATTGTTACCATACATTATTAGGTAAAATTCGGTGATTTGTGCATAAAGTTAACTGCTTTATTGGTAAGTTAATTTTGTTTATTGAGGGACTTGAATATAAATGAGCTCTGGTGGTATAGTGCATATAGTGTGTTGCACCCCTAACCCAAAGGTTGGCAGTTCAAATCCACCAGCTGCTTGTCAGGAAAAAGATGGACAGTCTCTTAAGATTTACAGTCTGAGTAACCCAGTGGAGGGGCACTGAGTGAGACTGATCTTAATAGCACTGGGTGTATAAACTAAAAATTATGCAGCTAATTATGAGGCTAGATTTTAAAAGTTGTTACTGTTTTAAAATGTACTTTAAAAACATAAACTTCCCTCTTTCTAAAGTCAAAACTTAGTATGTAGACAGAATCCCTAATATTGACTGGTTTGACACTTAAAAGAAAGGACCACTGTGTTGACTTTGGGGTTATTTTCTCATGACATTCCTGACTTTTGCTATGATAGTAGTACTTCCAAACTATGAGTCTGTCTTGGATGTTTTTGCATCCCTCAATAAAAACCTGTCAGAACAGTGTCTTATTTAGCATTGTATCTAAGTGTGAAGCCAACTTCCAGTGTTTAAACACATAGTGTTGTTCTAAATGCTTCCCATCACTCATTTTCACAAATGCACCTTGAATTAGTGCACCATTGTCACAGTTCATGTCAAGAACCATAAATGGGGTATTGCTTCCTTTGGCATCTACAATATATTTTGACTAGATTACAAATGTGCTCTCAACTCATAAATGTGAAAATTCTGTTTTAATATTTTTATTTCAAATTAAAGCACCACCCAGTATGTTCTATGAAGTTCTCCAGGGCCTTCCAATTTATACTCAGATATTTCATTCTCAGTTGAAGAAGTATCTTTGCACTTTGTTTACTCGGAACACTAGTCTCCAATTTAGTTTAGGTAAAATTTGCTGCTGACACGTTGAGTTTGTTCTTTAAAAAGTGTCTTCTACTAATTTTTCCTCCAATTTTAGAAGAACAAACCTAGCGTTTAGTGAATGTATTATCGAAAACCTATCTATTTCAAAGCTGATTTTTTCTTACTTTATAAACTGTGAATAATGAATATGCCAGCAGCATTCAGTGTGACTAATAATTTTAAATAAATTTCACTTTCTTTGAGTCTAGGCTTTTGAGGTGTATGTAAACTTGTTTTAAAATATAATCTATACCTATGAATGTAATAATAAAAATACTTTTGCATGATAAAATTTACTTTCGTTACAAAAAAGCATATTCTTTCATGATTCCTGCAATGAGGAAATGTAATGATTATTTTAATATTACTATTAAATATGTTTCTCTGTATACTATATTGTTATGACTACTCTTTTCTGTAGATACTTTCTCTTTGGGGTTTTCAGTTTGGATTTGGGATGGAAATTCCTTTATTACTGTCCTTACGTCCTTCTCCAAGGAATAACCTGTGCTAACAACATGTCCAAAGCCTCCAAAGAGCACTCCAGCTGCACCTTCTTTAAGACATAGCTATTTGTTCTCTTGGCTATCCGTGAGATGTTCAGAGCATTTCTCCAGTGTCACAGCTCAAAGCCATCAATTCTTTTTCTGTCATCCTTATTCATTGTCCACTTCTCACATGCATAGCAAATAATTAGAAAGACCATGGTCTGAATCATATGCACCTTAATCCTCAAACTGACATTACTCTTCATTAATTTGGAGAGGTCCCTAACTGCAGACTTTCCAGTGTAGTGTCTCCTTGTTTCCTGACTGCTGGTATCAAGGGTATTAATTATGGATCCAAGCAAGATGCAATTCTCTTGACAGTTTCTGTCTGCTCTCCATAATGATGTTGCCTATGTATGGTCCAGTGGTAAGAATCTTTGTCTTCTTGACATTGAGATGCAATCCATACTGAAGGCTACATTCTTTGAACAAGTGCATTCCTTAATTTTAAACCATGCAGTGTTCCCCTGCTCTGTTCAAACAGCACCCTCCTGCTCCAGGTATAGGTGAGCACAATTAGGTGCTCTGAGAATCCTTTTCTCCTCAGGGTCAGCCACAACTTGTTATGATCCCCACAATCAAATGCTTTTTCAGTGTCAATAAAGCACAAATAGACCCTCTTCTGCTATTCCTTACTTTCAGCTAGGATCCATCTGACATCAACAATTATATCCCTGGTGCCAACAGCCTCCTCTAAATCCTTCTTGATCTGGCAGTTCCCTATCCCTGTTCTAGTCATTTTTGAATGATCTTCAATAGTACTTTGCTTGCATGTGATACTCTTTGATAGTTACCACATTCAGTTGGATCACCATTTTTGGGAATGGAAATAAATATACAGGGGCTATTCCTTGGAGAAAGACATCATGCCAGGGAATATGGAGGGTTGGCAAAGAAGAGGAAGACGCTCAACTAGGTGGATTGACACAGTGACTGTTGCAGTGGGCTCTTGTGTGTCAGGAAGTGTAAGGATAGCTCAGGATAGAGCAGGGTTCAGAATTCTAGTTCATAGATTGTTATTAGTCATACTCGAGGGCACCTAACAACAATAGCAACATTGTCCTTATACATTTAGGACCTAGAATATTAGATGCTTGAGAGAACCTAGATATCTGTGTTGGTTTGTGATAGGTAAACCATGGTGCCTGTCCTCGCAGATGAAATCAGAAGCAGCACAAAACTTTTCTTTGGAAGAAGTTAGACAGTGATTCTACCAGAGATCAGAACCTGACAATGACAATAGGGGAAGGATTGTGTTCAGTTAGAGGCAAAGGTTATTTCCTTTTTTGGGAATTTGGGCAGAAAGATTGAGAGAGAAAGCCGAAAGAGAAACCAAACAGACCATAAGAAAAAGCAGGCAGAGTGGCCTGTGGTCCAACGCAGCTCTCCAGCCCTGGATCCATGCCACTGGAGTGTTTACATGAAATTGAAGTCTTAAGAGCTGATTTCTTGAGTCTCTGATGATGAAGTACAAATGTGTGATGTCAAGGTCTTGGCTGCCTCTGATTTTAGACATTGATTATATACAGTGAGTTTTGCTTGTGCTCCACATACTGTAAAATATATTGAGAATTAACAGTCTTTTAAACAAACTGGCAAAAGTGTAACTGAACTAGTGTAAAGCTAAGGCTTACTAAAGGTATACAATAATTTGTGTTCTTAAGAAACTTTAGCTGATGTACTGAGTATGAAAGGTCTTATAAACATACAGTATTATCTGGTTGATGGTAAGAAAAAAAATTCTTGCATTAAAAGATGAAATTGTAATCTGGTGATGTGATAGTCTGATTTGGTATTAGCACAATTAGGTATTGCATCAAAATACATACCAAGAAAGCAGCCTAATAAAACTTGGCAGGTAACTTTAGTCCTTATCCATAGGTATTAAAGTACATTTGATTATTTGTAAAATAACCAAGTAAAAATACAGTAGAACTTATATTTAGAAGGAAATCATTTTTCATGTGCATTCAAAATGTTATGTGCCATCAAATTGCCTGTGACTCATAGTGACCCTATATACTGTGAACCCAGTTCTATCTTGAGCCAATTATCCCAGCCATCATATCAATCCATCTTATCCAGGTTCTTCCTGTCTTGTGCTGTCCCTCCACTCTTCCAAACATGATGACCCTCTCCAAGGACTGGTCCCTCCTGGCAACATGGGAAAAGTATGTCCGACTTTGGGTATGTCAGCTTCAAAATTCTTGCCTCCAAGGAGCAGTCTGATTTCACCCTTTCCAGGATGGATCGACCTCTTTGTTCTCTTAGCAGTTGATGGTGTATTCAGTATTCTTCAGCATCACAACTCAAAGGCATTGATTATTCTTCTGTCATCCCTAGTCACTGTCCAGCTCTCTGATGCAGAGAAAATTGTGAAGACCATGGCCTAGATCAGGCACACTGTAGCCCCCAGAATGACATCATTCAGTACTGGAGAAGTCCCTGACAGGAGACTTTTCTATGCTTTTGATATCCTGGCTGTTGGTACCAAGAGTTTTGATTGTGGATCCACACAAGCTGAAGCTGTTAACAATCTCAGTCTATTATGATATTGCCAATTGGTCCAGGGATAAGAATCTTTGTCAAAATGTAACTACATTAAAAAATTTTGAACTATGAATTATTTTTTCCCTCTTGGGTATGTGTGAATATAAACAATGTATTCTATGTAAAGAAATAGAATTTCCATTTGAATAGTTGCTTTTTAAAATAGAGGCAATCACTATTTCCCTTTGAGAATGAGCTCACCATCAACCATTGTAGTTGTTCATTGTTAGCTTTTCAGACATCTGCCTGACATTTAAGATAAGAACCTTCCTCTTTTCTATTACCTTTTCTGGGAATTTACCCACTGCCACCATACATAGGAGCAGGAAACCCTCAGCTATTAGCAACTGAACCAGATAATGGATACTGAGACAAACAAGTTCTCAGGAATTTGGAGTTGGAACTAGAGTCACTGTCCTATGTGACTGCATTGTACATATAACAGGAGCACTAACAAAAGCATTGTAATTCTTGCTGTTGAGTACTGTCAAGTAGGAACCAACCCATAACTGACCCTCCAGCAGGATTTCAGAGGCAGTTAATCATATGGGAGGAGATTGTCCATCCTTCTCTTGCTGAGCAGATTGCATCTGAACTACATGCCTTTGGGATTGCAACACAGCTTGCCACTAGGCCACTAGAGCGCCAAACAAAGCATTGCTATATTAAGAAAATAGAAAAGAAATGGGAAAGTATAAGGGATCTTTATCTAATGTAATAAATTAATCTGTAATACCCCAAATGGATTTAAACAAATCTATAAGGATATCAGATATATTAAGGAGATTAGATTAATATCATCGGGAGAAAGGACTAGTGTGAAAAAGTGGAGGGAGTAATGTTTTTTCCATTATAATCCTTTAGAATAAAAGAAATTCTCTCCCTTTCCCACTCTATTTTCCTCACTCTTTCACTCTCTCTTCCTCCCTCCCTACATCCACTCATCCTCCTCTTCCTCCTTCTCCTCTCTCTCTCTCCTTGTTAGCAGCCAGAACCTTTATAGCTGGTCCTTCACTGTGTTTTCAAGCCTATAAATTGAGCAGAAGGAGGTTGCCCATTTTTCTCCCGAGGAGCTGCTGATTAATTGCCAGGGAGGTCAGCCTGTGGATTGGCAGCAAAACTCCCTACAGATATCACCACCAGAACTCCCTAAATCAGTAATACAGCAATCTTAAGATACCTAATATGACACCTTGTTGTTAGGTGTCATCAAGTGAACTCCCAGTAATCCTGTAAAGAACAGATTGAAATATTGCCCTATCCTGTACTATTCACAGTGTCCACTATGCCCAAGCCCATTGTTCCAGTCACACTGTGTCAATCCATCTCCCTGAGGGTGTTCCTCTCATTGACTCACCTTCTACTTGTCTGAGCATAGAGTCCTTTTCCACAGAACTGGTAGCTTCTGACAACATGCCCAGTGTGTATGAGACAAAGTCCCAACATCCTTGCCTCCAAGGAGCTCCCTGGCTGCACTTCCTCCAGGATGGATCTGTTTATTCTTG
Source organism: Elephantulus edwardii (assembly GCF_000299155.1). Lineage (NCBI taxonomy): Eukaryota > Metazoa > Chordata > Mammalia > Macroscelidea > Macroscelididae > Elephantulus > Elephantulus edwardii. Next base: position 8,854,879 of record NW_006399780.1, on the reverse strand, counting down.
TGGCAGTGCATGGAATAGTGAATACTCTTTGGCAACAACACTACAGTTAAAAAGGCATTGATTTTTCTCCATTTCTTATTATTCACTGTCCCACTTTCACATGTGTATGAAAGAACTGAAAATGCCACATCTTGGGTCAGGTGTATTTCAATCTTTGAACTGACATCCTTGCTCTTTAGGATTTGGAAGAAGTTCTTGACAACAGATTGTCCCAATGCAAAGACATCTTTTGATTTCTTGAATGCTGCTACCATGACTTTTGATTGTGAATCCAAGTGACATGAAATCTTTGACAACTCCAATCTTTTCTTTATCTATCATGATGTTGCCTATTGGTCCAGTTACAAGGATTTTTGTTTTCTTGATGTGGCGATATAATTCATAGTCATAGTCTGAGCATCTATAGAACATGCTTCGAATCTTCATTTTCAACAAGCAAAGTTGTGTTATCTGCATAGCATAGCTTTCTTACTTCAACATTTCTTCCTTTTACTTTAGCTTCTCTATGATCAAGAGTAAGTTTCAGAGTCTCTTCTGGCATCTATTTTAATATTTTCTTTCTTTTCTGTGTACGTATGATGTCTTTGATGTCATCCCATAACCAGTCAGGTCTTTGTTCATTAGTGTTCAATACATGTGTGATATCAAAATTACATTCCTAGCCACTAGCATTGACTTTGCCATATGGGTGGATGGAATTACACAAATAGGACATATTAGTCAATCCACAAGGGTATTCTCACCATTAAATTGAACAGATTCAGCAGCAGAATTTGAGAATTTCACCACCAGCAAAGAAAAAGCAGGAATGCAGTGCATGCCCTGTGGGGCCAGAGGCTTTTATACCTGCCAGACCTCCAGAAGAGCAGAGAACCAGAGACCCAGCTTGAGACAGATCTGATCTGGGACTGCTACCCTATGAAACCAGAACCAGAAACCTTTTCACAAGCTTGCTGGAGAACTTGGAGGAAGACCACATAACTGGCAAGACTAAGAAAGTTTAGTCACACTGGACTAAATCCACAAGGCTAATGGGCCTGTGAGCACACTTAAGAAGCTATCTTGACTGAGAAACTATATCCTGTTGCCAACTTGAATCATAACCTGTTAACTTCCCTAATGAGCCCCATAATCGTGGGCATGGTTCTGTGAGCTATTGCAATAACATTTTTACTTTGGTAAAGCACTGAGATTGGTGATGGAATTAGGAGAAAGAAGTGTGAGAGTATGGGGTACATATCTGACCTTATGGGAATTGTTTTTGTGTTGTGGATGTTGTTGATGGGGATAGTTCCCCCTCGTGGAGTTAGTAGAGATCAGATATGGCCAACCTCATTAAGCCCTTGCACCTTACAGAATGAAATCTATTCTTGAAATAGTTTTTAAATTCATGGTATTTTTGGCTTTCATAGTTCTCATTTTCTTCAGCTTCAATTTGAACTTGCACATGAACAATTGATGGTCTGTACCACAGAATTCTTTACCCACTTACTCATTGTCATCAAGTTGGAACCAACTCATAGTTGATCCATTGAATTTCTGAGACTGTAACTCACACGGGAGGAATCTGCCCATATTTCTCTCAGAGCTGCTGCTGAATTCAAACTGCCAGAGAGGCCTGCCCTTTGGATTAGCGGTGTGATTCCATATGTGCCACCAGAGCATGCTACAGACTCTTCAGAGAAGTTATTTAACCTTATATGGTCTGTCCCACAGGCCCCTTTGGCAAGTTATTTACCTTAGTTTTCAAATCTGCCTTAGTTTCCAGGTTTGGTCAGTGAAGAGTGAAAGGAGATGTACCATCAGGCACCTGGGAAGGAACATTGTTGTTGTTAAGTGCCGTCGAATCACAGGTGACTCATAGTGACCCTATGAAGGAGAATCCTCATGCTTGGGGGTCTTTCATCATCTCTCCAGGTTCCTAGGGTTTCTGGAGGCAAGCTATTACAGAAGTGGATGCCACTTCTCCTTCCAAGCTTGTTTTAATAGGGGAGCTCCACCCCACTCTCTGTCCACATTGGGTAATCAGCCATTAATTCATTTGAGACATCAGTGTCCAGTGTTCAGCCTCTCAACCACCAGTTACCGCGGTACGGCAACTTGTACACGAGGGCTATACGACCTAGAGGAATGTCTGAACAAAAACAATGAAAGACAGGCCCGACATCCTGGGAAGTAATGTTGTTGTTGTTGTTGTTTAATGCCGTCGAGTCGTAGACGACTCATAGCGACCCTATGAACGAACTGCCTGAGCACTGTTCATACATAGAGTTTCCGGAGGCAAGCCATTTTGGAAGTGGATGCCGCTCCTGCTTCCAGGCTTGATTTAGTCGGGAAGCTCCAGCCAACACTGTCCACCATGGGTTCCCATTACCACGATTGGCACATCACTGTCACAGTCTTCAGCATCACAGCAACCACGAGTTCCCTCTGTACAGCAACACACAGGCCAGTGCTATACCACCTAGAAGAATGTTTGACAGGAAGACAATTTGAACCTGGCCGAGGGCCACAGATGACAATCACCCACCTCTTCCTGGGAAGGAGTCCCTCCACCCTCCCAATCATGATGTCCTTCTCCAAGGACTGGTCTCTCCTCACAACATGTCCAAAGTATCCTTGCCTTCAAGGAGCCAGCTGGTTTAACCTTTTCCAGGATGAATCTGTTTGTTTTCCTAGCAGTCCCATGGTATTCTCAATACTCTTCTCCAGCACCACAGCTGCAAGAAAGGAAATACCCATCTTTGTCCCATCAAGGTGCTGGAGGGTTCAAACAGCCAGAAAGGCACCTTTAGGTTAGCAGGGCAACTCCTAACAACTGTTGTTATTGCTGTTGTTCTGTGCCGTCAAGTTGCTTGCAACTCATAGCAAATCTATTACAACAGCCCTGATACCTACCCTATCCTGTGCCAACTTTACTGTCTTAGACACACCCAAACTCATTATCCCAGTCACAGAATCAATCCATTTCATTGACAGTCTCTGTTTCTTTCTCCATCCTTCCACCCTCCCAAGCATGATGTCCCTCTCCAAGGACTGGTCCCTCTTTACAACATGCCCAAAGTATGTCAAACGAAGCTTCAGAATCTTTACCTCCAAGGAGCAGGCTGGCTTCACCCTCTCTAGGATGAACTTGTTTGTTCCCCTGGCAGTCAGTCCATGATATATTCAACACTCTTCTACAGCACCACAGCTTGAAGGCATCAATTCTCTTCATATAATCCCTATTCATTGTTCAGTTCTCTAACACATAGCACACAATTGCAAAGACCATGACATAGATCAGGCATACCTTAGTCTCCAGATTGATGTCATTGTTCTTCAGTACTCTGTAGAGGTCCCTGACAGCTAAAATTCCCAATGCAATAAAACTATTGTATTGTGCCAAGTTCTAAAAAGAATTACCCTTTTGTAAGAGCACTGTTTGTCAGTTTTGACACTTGCAGCTTGACTGCTTTAGAGGTCCAATTCACATGCAAAAGTATTGGTGACATATTCCTTTGCTTACCACCTAACTACAAGTTAAGAGTCAGGTCCAATTTGAGAAATTGAAATGTTAGTTTGGGGGTTAGTTCTCCAGAAGTAAATCCCCTCAGTGTTCATATTCACTGAGAGACTAAAAAACTGACCCAGAGATGGACTAAAAAACATTTGTTTCAGTTTATTAGCAGAGAAAAATTTACGGAACAGGAGAAGCATACTGCAAGGGGCCAGTGGCAGTGGACAGGATTCTACTGAGGGTGGGGGAAGCAACTATTTTATACTGTTATACAAACATCAAGGCTCTTTAGTACTTGGAGAGATCCATGACCGCTGATGCGGTTAGGTTAAAAATTACACGCTGACAAAGTATACTAAGGTCACACAATGCTTAATCTTAAAGAAAAGCCATTTTGTACTTTATCTAATCTAGTTCTGCAAGCATGGGTAAAATAAAAAAGGGGAAACGGGAAAAGGCTGGTTTTCCCCAGTTATTTACTAAGACAAGAAACTGAAGAAATAAATCTAACAAGAACACAACAAGCTTAACAAAAGCACTCAGTTTAGGGTGCTTTGATAAACTACTATACAGTTAGTTTATTATTTAAAGGATCTCTAGTAGTTTAAAAGTTAAGTGGTTGGTTGACTGCTAACCAAAAAGTTGGCAGTGTGAACTCAATGCTTCGTCCTCCAACAAGCTGGACTGACACAATGACTGTAACAATGGGCTTGAGTATATCGGAGATTGTGAACATGGCCAAGATTCAGATCCATTGTTCATAGGGTCACAATGAGCTGTAGTTAATTTGATGGCACTCAACAACAACAGTTCTTCTTTTTTTTTTTTTTTTTTTTTAACAACAGTTCTTCTAAAGAAGAAAAGACCTGGACATCTGCTCCCATAAAGAGTACAGTCACATTGGATCACTGAGTTAAAAAAAAAAGTCAACTCCATAATACTTACTGATATTATATTATTTAAGGTCCTTGGGGGTACAAAAGGAGCCCCAGCGCCACAGTAGTTAAAACAGCTGAGTGCTAGGTTGGCAATTCAAACCCCACCAACTGCTTTCACCACTCAGAAAAAACGTGGCAGTCGGCTTCTATAATGATAATGATTCCTGAGGAGTTAGACTTTGCCCTCTACCACAGCTACAAGGAAGAAATAATGTGCAGATAGTGTAAATGGTTTGCATTCAGCTTAGTGGTAAGGAATTGTACTGCTAATGCGGAGGTATGTTTTAAAAGCTTTAAATGCACCAGCTGCTTCACAGGAAGAAGTTGCCTCCCATGCAATTAATTTACTGCCTCTTAAAACCCACTGGAGTCAGCAATGGTCAGTTCTGATTCAGTGGTACTCAACAACACTAACCTAAACGTTAGCAATTTGAACCGAGCCAGAGGTGCTGCAAAAGGAAGACCCTTGTGTAGAAATTACAGCCAAGGGAGCCCTATGGATCTCTTCTGCTCTACAATACATGCCAGGGATTGAGTCTGAGTGGCAATAAGATTTTTTTAAATTGTAAATATATTTATCTGTAGATCAGTTTAAGATTACAATAAGATACAATGTCCAAAGGATAAAATACAGTTTCACAAAATGTAAATCTATAGTAGTCTATACAACAGTGTTTCAATCTACATTAAGTATAACTAGGACATTTATATATTTGAGGATATAATGTGATCTTATTATCAACTTAAACTCATGTGGAGTACTGGACATTATCTAATGTTTAATTCATATGATTCATTCTGAGTTTCTGACTGAGATCATTCTCTCTGACCATGTCTATTTCTCCTGGGTCCCATTAAAATATGCAGCTAACTTAATTTCATGACTGTACTATTTCTGCTTCCTTTCCTGAAAAAGGAGAAATTATTCAGCCCCGCCTTCAAATTGCCTGACAGATGGCAACTGTGAACTCCTTTGTTCAAGAATAACTCTAAAATATGTTGACCACTAGCCACATGTGGCTACTGAATGTGGCTGCTCAGATGGAGATTCACTGAAATACAAATTATCATCTTTAAAAGTCTTAATATGAAAGCAGTAAAATATTCTGTTGATACTTTTGTAGTGATAACTTTCTCTGAAAACTCATTGGAGGGTCAGCTATGGGTTGGTTCCAACTCAAAGGCACACAATAACAACTTTTATAGCAATCTTTGAAATGTTAGTATTGCAAAAATACTGAGCTAAAGAAAAGATACTGCAAAAATTAACTCTGCCTGCTTCTGTTTTCTATTGTGGCTAAGAGGGCGCTCCAGTGGCCCTGCTAAGCCACAGGGAGTGCCTTTCTGGTGCCCGGGATCTACCAAGAGTTCCTAAGGAGAAAGATGCAATCTCCTTCAGTGTGATTTTCCATCCCAGCAACCTGCTGGAGGGTCAGCTATGAGTTGGTCCCAACTCAACAATAGTGAGTTTGTTTTTGTTAACATAGCTACTAGAAAAATATCAACTTACTCACATATGGACCTGTTGTTGTTGTTGTTGGGCACCACTGAGTCACCCAAAACTCAGTCACTGTTATGAACAAAAAACCTATCTAAACCTTGCTCTGTGCTGGTCCCTCCTCAGGATCTCCACCACGCTCAAGCCCATTGTTGCAGTCACTATGCTGCTGTTGTTGTATACCATCAAAAATATTCACACACTTCAAAAAATTTCACACCCCACCTTCAATTCACCAATCATATAATATTTTTAACCAATAAACTCCACTTTCAAAATGTAAATTGAACTAAGAAATTCACATAGGGTCATTTCCATTTTAGTAACAATTATATAATCAGATTGCTTTCTCCAATACCTAGCTAACACAAATTGGCTCTCAAGAGATCCACCTTCAGTATTCACTTACTGTGGATCTGCTTCATGAACTACGGACCAAGTTAAAATCTTGCCTTATGATGAGTAGAAAATGTGTAAAAGTTGTACTTAAGACCATAGAGTAATAAAAAACTCATGAACTTTGATTTAAATAAGGGTATAAAGTCATTATTGAACCTCAGTAGCATAGTGCACTAGATTCAACAACTCAACAATTGCTAAATAAAAGGTCAGTGGCTTGCATTCATTACCGTTCTTCAGGGAGCTCTGGTGGCCTTGTGGGTAGGTACGTTGCACAGCTAACCCAAAAGCTGCTTGAATACAACAGCTGCTCCATGGGAGAAAGGTGAGAAATCTCCTCCCATGCCATTTACAGCCTATGAAAACATGGTGGATATTCAGGTATGAGTTAATTCTGGTTGCAATGACAGAGAGAGAGAGAGAACTGCCTCAAGACAGAATGAGAAGACAGTTCCATAGACATTTACAACCTATAGGGTTGCTATGAGTTGAAATTCTACTTGATGGCAATGGATTTACATGCAAATAAATGAATGTATATGCATACATACATACATACAGAAAACAAACAGATAATGTGTGGACACATTAATAGTATGTTGTTGTTATGTACCATTGCATCAACGATGACTAACAGAGACCTTATGAACACCGGATCTGAACCTTGTCATTCTCACCAGCTCTGATGTACTTGAGTCCATTATTCTAGTCACCATGTCAATTCATCTCATTGAGGGTCTTCCTCCTTTACACTGACTCTATCTTTCCAAGCATCTGGGAGTCTAGATGACATGCAGTGCCTAGTTTTTGGTTTAGAAATATCATCCTTTTTTGGGAGGGGGTCTAACATAGCATGTTTTATTGTTATATATAAGGTGGCTGTAACTAAGAGCTGACTAAAAAATATAATTCATTCTTTTTTAAAAAATAATTTTAATGAGACTTTACAGAGATTTTGGATTTCCATTCATTCATTGCTGCACTTCTCTCCCTGCCCATCCCTCACCCCTGCCAATATCATCCTTTCTTGAAAAGAAACATGCCTCTTCAGAGAAGAAGGACAAATACAAGATGAGACTGGAGACTCTTGTGATGCCAGAAAGTAAGGAAGTGCTCACAGAAGTATCAGGCTATGTATGTCAAAGGAGCCATTATGAAAGAGCTCCCAATGGTCAGAACTGAAACACTAAGCAAAAGAATACAACCCCAAAGTATAAAACAAATACCAATGAATTCCAAGCACAAATAAATAGGGAAGAAGGAACACTGTTCCATACAAATGAATTTTGGTTAACAGATATGTAAGAAATGAGAGACATTTACTAAAAATGACCATTGGAATACCAAAGTTAGTAAGTGCCACAGATGAGATCAAATAATGATGCTAAAATCAGTGATGAAAACTTGAGAAACTGATTATTTATATAGTTAAAATTGCCTCCCCACAAGTATTTATTAATTGCAAGGGAATAAATAGGTCCCAGATACCACCTACATAGAGAATCAAGTTGGTAGGTTTGGGGTTGTTTTTTTAAAAGTTTTTTTAAGAGGACAGTTTTATTAGAGAAATTACATGTCAGAGAGAGACTGTGAGACAGGTCAATCTCTGGAAGTAAAGGAATGAGGAAAGACCAAGAATCAAGTTTGAACGCTTGGTAATGGTATCTATACATACTCCCTGGTACGATGCCCTAAGAACTCTTAACCTCATGGAAACCCTTCTTAATGTACAGGCTTCTATTTAATCATGAGAAAACAAGAAATAAACCCATAGTGTCTGATTACCAGGTAAAAACCTATTTGCTGGGTGGTCAGTGCTAGCTCCTAGTGCCCGCATGTGTTCAGACGGGAACAGTTCTCCACGGGGTTCTCAGCAGCAGATTTTTCAGAAGGAGATAACTAGGCCTCTCTTCTGAAGTGCCTGAAGGTGGATTCAAATTCCAGGCCTTTAGGAGCTATATACTTAACCTTTTGTATCACTCAACAGAAACTTCAAATGTAAGAAAGGTGACTAATTTGTGGCAAAGAAGAATTGCAACATATATTGAGTTGAGTGTGTTTTCTCTCACTCTCTTTCACACACACACACACACACACACACACACACGTCAGGAATAAGTGCTGAAAACAAGAGGATTTAATACTTAAGCATAAAAACTCATTACAATCAAGGTCAGAACACACTCCATACTCACAGCTGAACCCTCCAGTGGGTGTTTGAGGATATAAATTACATGGGAGGAGAGAGTCCATCTTTCTCCAGCAGCCCTGTTAGTAGATTTGAACCGTCAGAGAGGCACATCAGGAGGAAAATGTGCTTCCAAGGCTAGTTGCCAAGTATTTTTTTTAAACTGCCTAAGTATGGGTCTACATAATTAGTTGCTGATGAGATAACCAAATTATTTGTAAATACTACTTACCTCATATGCAAGTGTTTATTTGCATAAAAAAATTGGAAAATTGTTTGATACATGGTTAGTGATCTTTGTTCTACTTAAGGCTAACTTTGACTTAAAAGTTCTTGTTTCTTATGACCCAGCCATTTCACTGCTGGGAATATACCTCAGTGAATGAAGTAACAGATTAATCATAATTAATTATATAAAATAATGTACAGAAAGGATACACAGAGATGTACACTTATCTTCATAGCAACATTATTCACAATAGTAAGAAAATTTAAATAGCCCAAACGTCTGTCAACAAACAAAAGGATAGGAAAACTGTGGTGTTCCAATCACACAAGTGAATACTATGCAGCACCAAAGAATAATGAAATATTTATATCTATATATCTATCTAGAGAGAAAGCAGATATTTTTTCCCCCTCAGGAAGGTAGTGAGAATTTTTTTCAACATTCTTTTAGAATGCATTGCATGCCTAGCCTAAAAATGTTCTAATAGCCTGAGACTGTCATCACAAGAAAAGGGAGGTAAAAATGGAAAGAATTAGCCAGGCCCAATCAGAAAGAGAAGGTGTAGTGAGTTCCAGCTACTAAATGAAAGGCTAGTGATGTCCATCCAACAGTGCCTCAGAAGAAAGGCCTACCAACCTACCTGGTGATTTCTATTTGAATGTTTGTATAGTATGTCTGAAAAGTCATCCACTGAAAGCCTTATTCAGCATAGTTCTACTCAGAACCACACAGGGTCACCATCTGTAGAAATCAACTGGAAGGAAACTGGTAGTGATATTGGTAATTGGGATTGTAATTTGTTGCCATCGAGTTGGAACCAACACATAACTGACCCTCCATCAGGTTTTTCAGAGGCTGTAAATGGCATGGGAGGAGACTGCCCATGTTTCTTGCTTGGAGCAGCTGGTGGATTGAATTTGCTTTACTTTTGAGTTTTCAATGCAATTCATTACTCAGTAAACCACCAGATCTTCCTGGTAATTGAGGAGGATGGTCTAACCCTCATCGGGTTAACAACAGTTGTGAAGGCTTGTAACATCATCAGCTTCAAAGAAGAGGTTCATAAAACCTGACAAGAGAGGCACTGACCATCATCTCTGTTACAAGACACCCCCACATCACTTCCCATGTGTGCATAAGACAAAAACAGGACTATTCTTAGATAAAATTGAGGGTCAGAAGCAAACATAAGCCTTTCCTTAAAAAAATGCCTCTAAGTGTTATATTAATTTGTATTAATGATGGAAATGTATTTAACAGATCTTTGTGCTACAATTAGAAATAGAACTAAAATGGGGAAGGAACTGGGATAGTTATACTCTGTCTTAGTTAAACAGATATAATGAATGGGTATTTTATAATAAAAAGAGAATGTTGTTAATATTTTTATTAATATTTTGGCCCATTTGTTATTAGCTGGAGAAGTATGGGCAGTCTCCTCCCATGCGATTAACTGCTTCTGATAATTCACTGGAGCTATGGGTCGGTTCTGACTGTATGGTACACAACAACACCACCACATTTGTTATTGAGGAAATTATTGTTTTTCATTTTTAATACTGTTTTTCTACATTAAATGTGAAATTAAATATAAATATATAAATTATTAATATTTTTGTCAATTTTTACAGGATAAGGAGGTCAGACATCAGGAATGTCCTTGTCTTCTGAGACAGAGAGAAGGGGCAGAAAGGGAACAGGGGCAAAAAGAAGGGGCAGGAAGTTCCCTTTGGAACAAATAAAAATTCCTCACACAGGTAGTTTCATGTACCCCTAGAACTGCACACCATATGCCTTAGAGTAAAGTGTTGGGAGCGATAAACTTAAAATATCCCAAAAGTGTGTAACATTTCAAATAAAGAATCACTTAAGAGAGGGAGGGGGGCAGGGAGGAAAATGTACAACAATGAATGAATGGAAATCCAAATTCTTTATAAACTTACAATAAAATCTCAATTAAAATAATAAAAAAAATAATCACTTAAAAGTGAAATTCAACAAGAGACACTGCATTTGAGTGAGGAAATGGAGAGGCCAATGGCTGATTAGAAAAGAAATTTTAATCATTGACTCTCTGTCAGTTCCACATAATGGTGCTATTTGCAGGTGTCTGTTGGGTCACTGAAAAGGAAAAGCTGCTGGGACGGAGTTTTCAGGTGTCACATTCCAAGGAGATTGGATCAGGAACACCAAGACATGGTTACATAAAACCTGGCTGAGGAGGGAAATAACCCAGAGTGCAGCAATAAAGTTGTCAGCATAGAATTACGTGAGTCGAGCAGATAATTGTAATTTTGTTGAGATTGCTTCAAATAGGTATACATTTTCAAAAATGGTTGTTATTTAGATTGTGTATTGTAATACTGAAAAAAATGTCTTTTGTAGGCTAAAGTTAATTATTTTGACAGACTTGCAACAAATTATTGAGATTAAGGAATACAATCTTTCATGGCAAATGATTTGGTTGTAATCTATGTGTCATTTTCCTAAAATAGCCTCCTTGCATAAAATATTCAAACCTAAAATAAATCACCAAATTCAAATTCAGATAGAGTTAGGAGTAATGTTTAAAGAAAAAAACTTTAAAAAATTACATAGATATTTCAGAAATTAAAAAGGAAACCTTACTTTTATAATGTGAACATCATGAAATGTTTCAACTTAAAAAAAAACAATATCATAAGAGCCAATCAAACAAGAGAAAAAATAGTTATAGCTAATCTCAAACATATCTAATAATATTTATGAAACATATTTTATATATGATAAAATTATATCATCAAAAGCCATCTTAGCTATCTAGTGCTGTACAGAGATACTATAAGTGGATGGCTTTAACTAACAAAAATATATTCTCTTAAAATTGTTATCGCTATTATGTGCCATCCAGTTGGAACCAGCTCATAGCTGACTCTCCAGTGGGTTTTCAGTAGCTGCAAATCACACAGGAGGAGATAACCCATCTTTCTTCCAAGGAAAAGCTGGTGGATTTGAACCATCACCCTGTGGTTTGATAGTTAAACCCATTTACCCACTAGGCCACCAGAGATCTTACTTCTTAGAGTTAGGAAGCTAGAAGTCCAAATTCAGGATATAAGATCTAGGAGATGATTCTGTTGGTTGTAGAAAAAAGTCTTTGTTTCCTTCGATATCTATAGGCTTGGAGTTTCCTGGAGACCTTATGATAGAAAGAATTAATGGAATACTGATTTACATATTTCAACAAACAGATGCAACCCCGAGTGTGCTCACTCACCTTTACTAAGATATTTAGAAGACAGTTGCCTGGAAGGGATTCATGAAAAGTTTCCATTCCAAAAAAAAGTTGACTATACAAAATGTGGAAATTATTGAACAATAATATCAATATTACATGTAAGTATTAATATAGAGAAGGATGAGCATTCTCCTTCTGTGTGATTAGCTGCCTCTGGAAACCTGCCAGAGGATCAGCTATGGGTCGGTTCTGACTCGATGGTACAAAACAACAAGTATTACCTTGCTGCAGATTATTTAAAAATGGCTAGAACAATACAAGGAACTGCCAGAAATTCAAGCTGGATTCAGAAGAGGCTGTGGAGTGGGGGACATCATTGCTGATGTCAGGATGGATCTTGGCTGAAATTGATTATGCAAATATGTGTGACTGTGTGGATCATAACACATTGTGAATAACATTAAGAATAATGGGGATCCCAGAATACATAACTGTCCTCATGTAAAACTAATACATAGACCAACAAGCTATTGTCCAAACAGAAAAATTACTGTTGTTGTTATGTGCCATCGAGTCACCTGTGACCCATAGCGACCCTATGTACAGCAGCTCTGAACCCTGCCCTGTTCTGAGCCAGTCTCACTAATTCCAATACACCAACCCTCATTGCCCCAGTCATTCTATCAATCCATCTCATCTGGGATCGTCATCTTCTGCACTGTCCCTCCATCCTTCCAAGCATGATGACCTTCACCAAGGACTGGTCTCTCTTGGCCACATGGCCAAAGTATGTGAGATGGAGCTGCAAAATCCTAGCCTACAAGGAGAAACTTGGTTTCACCCTCTCTCCAAGACAGACCTATTTGTTTTCTTGTCAGTCAATGGAACCAGGAAGGATGCACATCAGGATTGTATCATTTCTCTATAACTATCCAATGTGTACACCAAACAAACAATTTGAGAAGCTGGACTATATGAAGAAGAATGAGGCATTCATCAACAACCTATATTATACAGATGACACAACCTTGCTTGCTGAAAGTGAAGAGGATTTGAAGTCCTTGCTGCAGACAATCAAAGGATATATCCTTCAAAAGGGATTACATCTCAAAATCAAGATAAAAGTCCTCATCAATAGGCAACATCATGATAGATGGAGAGAAAAGACTGAAGTTGTCAACTAATTTCACTTGGAGCCACAATCAGCACCCATGGTTACAGCAGTGAAGAAATAAAAAGATGTTTTGCATTGGGGAATTCTGAGGTCAAGGACCTCTCCAAAGGGTAACAATACAAGAATAGTAGTTTAATACTAAGGTATGCCAGATCCATTCCATTAGACTTTCATTTGTTTCCTATTCAGTAGAAAGTTAGACAAAGAATAAGTAGGACAGAAGAATTGATGCCTTCAGATTTTGGTGCTGGAGAAGAGTACTGACTACATCATAGACTACCAAGTCTGTCTTAGAGGAAGTGAAACCAGGGTATTTCTTAGATACAAGGATGTTGAAACTTCTCCTCACATTCTTTGAGCACGTTGTCAGGGAGGGTCAATCTTTGGGAAAAGACGACATTCTGGGAAAGATAGGGAGATCCTCAACAAGATAGATTGTCACAGTGCCTCTAATAATGAAAGTGAGCATATCAGAGATCTTGAGGCTAGTGCAGGCTAGGGTGAGGTTCAGATCCATTCTTGATATCCTTCCCTGTTTATGTACTTCTCCTGCCATTTTTAAATAACTTCAGTAAGGTTTTACTTGGATGTGATATTAACAACATGGTTAGATAAGTTCTGCATTGTGTTGGATCACCTTTTTTATGAACAGCACTAATATAGATCTCTTTTCATATTTGTCAGGTAGCTCACTTCTAAATTTCTGACACAGACAAGTCAGCATGTCCAGTTTGTTGAAACACTTCAATTGATATTCCATCAATTGGTGGAGTATTTTTAATATTTTTTTTTTTTATTTCTAATGTCTTCAGTGTCACTTGGATGTCTTCCTTTAATGCTATTGTTCCTTGATCATATGCTGTTCCTGAAGTGGTTTGGTGCTAACAATTCCTTTTGTTATTGTTTTTTAAAAAGATTCTTTTTCACTGTAGCACATTTTCTTCCCCCTAACCCCAAGCCCACCCAGCAATGCACCCTTTGTTCCAGATTTTTGTCATATATATATTAATGCCTAATCATATATTCCTTTTTGTCAGTTCTTCCCCTCATTTGTTCTAATGCAATATTCATTATCTTTCCACTCTTTTCCCATTCTCTCCCCAACCACCCTTTCCCCATCTCTGTCCTATAATGGTGTTATACAGTGTCTGTCCTTTTGTGACTGAGATATTTCCCTCAGCATATTGTCCTTGAGACTCCCTCATTTTATGTAATGTTTTATGAGTTTATTGATTTTCAATGCTGCATAATATTCCATTGTGTGAAAGTACCATAGTGCTTCTATTCATTTGTTTGTTGATGGGCCCTTGAGTTGCTTCCATCACTTTTCTATTGTGAATAACACAACAATAAACATGAGTGTGCACACATCTCTTTGAGTAGTGGGTCTGGTTTCTTTAAGGTATATTTCCAGTAGTGGAATTTCTAGGTCAAATGGTATTTCTATTACCAACTTTTTGAGAAAGCACCAGACCACTTTCCATAGTAGCTGTACCATTTTACATTCCCACCAGTGGTGAGCAAGAGTTCCAATCTCTTCACAACCTCAACAGCATTTGTTGCTTACTGCTCTGTTGAACTTTGTTATTGTTGTTGGTCTTCCATCTTCTTTGGATGTGGCCTGTGTCATTCAATGTTTTGCCCATAGAATCCTTCAGTATTGAAAGTTGAGGCTCATGAATTTGTTTCACAATTCTCCAAGAAAAGCTGAGCAAGTTTCCTTTTGATTTTCTAACTCTTGGTATTTACACATTTCATTATGATATTTCAATTTGTTTTCCTAACTTGCTCTTTGTAATCTCTTGTTCAGCTTTCTTCATCCTTTCCCCCTTTTGCTTAGCTTCTCCATTAAAATGTTTCAGTCTTTTTTGACATCCATGTTCGTTTCCTTTTGTCTTTTCAAATGACCTTTTTTAAAAAAAATTAGCTTTTGCTTCATTCATGTAAAATGTCACCTCATGACTTGTCTGGTCTTTGGTCATATTTTCATACTGTAAATATACAAATTACAAATGTAAATTATAAATAAGTAAATGCTTGATCTTAGAGTAATCATATGGTTAACTTTGTAAGAAGTTGTGAAAGCTTTTTTTCCAAAGTATTTGGATACTTTGGATCATATTCGTAATGTATGAAAGATAAAGAATTTTCAAGTATCATATTTCAGAGACTCTTAGGAAACTCATGTGGTCATATGTAGCTTAGTTGAAACGGGAAATAATCGAAAGTGTAACAGTTCTCATTATCACTCACGGTTAATATTGCCAGGCTTTTAAATGGTCTGATGGTAAAGTTCCTCAGCTTTATTTCATATAAACAAATTTCTTGCTCAAGCTGCATTTTTAAAGACATTTTCACTGGATTATGCTGCACATGTAAATTGTCTCAAACTTCCAGGCAGCAACAAGACTACTGGGTTGAGGATTCTATACCATTGGATCGACCACTCTTTGGAAGTTTATGTCCATCAAGCATGATAGAGCTATACACACTACACATATAATGTTAGTGAAGTGAGTGTAATTATTTCTAGAATATGGGTAAATTTAGAGAGCTCTGGTGGCCTAGTGGCAAGAAGTTGCACTGCAATCCTGAAGGCACACAGTTAGAGGCCACCGGCTGCTCTGCAGGAAAAGGATGTGCAATCTTCACCCATGTGATTAACTGCTTCTGAAAACTCATGGGAGGGTCAGCTATGGGTCAGTTCTGACTCTGGTACATAACAGCAACAACATGGGGAAGTTGCACATTAAAGCATTTATGTAACTTTGCCCACTTTGAAGCAGTTGGATTCATTTTCCCTTTGGATCCGATAATTTGTTGTCATTACCAACTCCTAGGAAAGGAGTATCTCTAATTTAGCAGAAAAAGGATATAAATACAAAAATGTTATACTTGAAGTGATATACAGAAAAGTTTAGGTGGGTTCTCTGTATGGGATTTCTGTCACTGAGAATGCCATGTCCTCAAGAAAAATGCAATTGTTCAGTATGCATCATCAATCTGGAATTTCCAAGGAATTTCTGAACCCTAGGCTTTTGATTGCCTTATATGTAGTCAACCATGAGGACCTCATTACACATGACTTATCAAGTGAATAAATATGCATACATGATTGTATTTTGTTCTAATTCATTCATGGATGAGGTCTTTGATGTTCTCATTACATTTGCACATAATGGGATATTTTTAAGAAATCGGAGAAAAAGTAAAATCAAGTTCTTATCCTGCTGTGGGTTGAATTTTCTTCCATTTTAAAAATCTACTTTCATTATTTTTCTAGATTGCATTGTTTCTCATGAGAGGTTTGCAGTACTTTGTTGCTCTACACCTAATGTCTTTTAAAAAAAAGTGCTTCCCTGCTTGATATTCTTTGGAGTTCTTAAACTTTTGAGATTGTAGTATATATACATTTAGGATTTTTTTTTGCCTTTTGCCAATATTTTTTCTATCTTCTGAAGCTCTTCTATCTTTGTGGGACTCCAATTACACTTATGTTAGGCCACTTGATTTTATCCCGACTTACTGATTCTATGTCTTTGGTCACTGCTGTGGTTGTGTATCACAGAGCTGGAATGGATCCATAGCTGACCCTCCAGTGGGTATTCAGAGTAAATAAATCTCACAGGAGTAGGCTGCCCACCTTTCTCCTGCAGAGAAGCTGGTAGATTTGAACTTTGTACCTTTTGGGTTGGCAGTTCAATTCCTTACCACCAAGCCACCAGAACTTCCTAATATTTTTTTTATTTGCAATCTTTCCCCTCTTTCATTTTGAATGCAGTTTCTATTTCTATGTCTTTAGTTAATGAATTATTCTTTTAAAGTGAAGAGCTATGATGTCAGTCTGGAGACTAAGTTGTGCCTGATACAGGCCATGGTCTTTGCAATCACTTGCTATGCATCAGACAGCTAAACAATGACTAGGGATGATAGAGAATTGATGCCTTTGAGCTGTGGTGTTAGAGCAGAGTATTGAATATACCATGGACTGTTAAGGGAACAAACAGGTTTATCCTGGAGAAGGTTAAATTAGGCTGCTCCTTGGAGGCAAGTATTCTGAAGCTTCATCTGACATATGTTGGACATGTTGCAAGGAGGGACCAGTCCTTGTAGAGGGATATCATGCTTGGGAGGGTGGAGGGAAAGCACGGGAGAGGAAGATCCTCGATGAGATGGATTAATTCAGTGACTGGGATAATGGGAGTAGGTGTTTCAGACACAATAAGATTGGCACAGGATAGAGCGGGGTTTACAGCTATTGTACATAAGGTCTCTATGAATTGCAGGCAACTCGATGACACATAACAAGAACAACAATAACAATAAATGTAAGTGAATAAATGTTAATGTAATTGAATAATAGAATAAAATATTATTTACAGTCACAGATTCCTGATTAAACTTGCCTCCTCCTTGTTGAGTTTCACTAGGCTATACATGTATAGCATTCAGGAAGACAAGCAAACTCCATACAAATTTCTGTTGCTTCTTTTCTGCAAAATTTCTTCCTTTCCTCTCCTCTACCCCCAGATTTAGAGCTCTGTCTCAAAACTTCCAAAAGTTCTTCAGAAACCCCCCAAACCTTATGCTATCAAGTCAGAACCAACTCATGGCTGACCTTCCAGTGGGTTTTCAGAGGCATAGGAGGAGAACTTTCTCCCATGGAACAGTGTTGGATTTAAACTTGTTTGTGGGTTGCCAGTGTAACTGCTCAACACTAGCTCATCAGAGTTCCTTTCCAAAAGTTCTGGGCTCGCTAAATTCCTTTCTCTGAGTTATTAACTCATCATGATCAATATACTCTACTTGGGAAGTTCCTCCTTGCTCTCTAGTCCAGAGAGTGCCCCAAACACAAAGCCAGGGAAACTACAGGGATTATGTTGTATTGTTCGATCCCCTGCCCCCAAAGCAGGTGTTGTAGTTTTGTCATGTCTCCTGTCATTTTTGTAAATTTGTATACTATGTGATTTGCCAAGAATTCTAGTTACTTAGAGCAGGAAGGTAAATCCACTTTCTAGGTGGTGTATTTTTCAGGGAGTTGTGCTGCTAACCCATCAGGAACTCATGGGGAGAAGGATGAGTAATCTCTTTCCATGTGACTAACAGTCTTAGAAACCCAACAGAAGGTTTTGCAATTTAATGGTAATGCTTTAGTATTTAGTCTATCATGTAGCATAATTTTCTTTGAAAATGTGAACTAAACAGTTTCTTTTTCCATTAATGAGAGAAAAACATGTAAATTTGTCATTTCAAGATAATGCAATCACTTTTACTTCATGAATTCTTCACCTCTCTCACTTCCTGGAATTTTCCCTAGGGTTAAGATACCAAGGTTTATGCATCATCTTCATTTTTGCCAAGGAAAGGAGCATCTTATCCTTACTTTCCTAAGAAGTTTTGAATACAAGAAAGGGGAAAGAGATAAAACTTTTCTGATTTTTCACCTAGGTCTGTCTTGCTCTCCTCTGACTCTCAAACTTTCTGTTTTCTAATCAAAGCTTTCACAGAAATAGGGGAAAGAGGAAAAACTACTTTACTTTAGATGTGCACATCATTCCTCATTCTGTGACTGATTTTTAAAGTTTGGTGTTTATCTTCTAATCCCTGACTTTCCAAGTCTAATCCTTTTTAAATAGTGATCCTTTTAAATATATTATTGTTGTTAAGTGCTGTTGAATTGAGTATGACTCATAGCAACCCCGTGAACAAAAGACATGAACCCTGATCTATAAATATTGTCAAGTCTCCATGTTCATAGAGTTTCCAAAGGCATGTTTTTTAGGAAGGGATACCACTCTAGCTTTCAAGTCCACCCCAATCTGGAAGCTCCACCAAACACTGTCCATGAGGGGTAACCATTACTGCTTTGACACACCAGTGGCATAGCATTCACCATCACAGCAACCCCAAGTTAGGTCAGTATAGCAAACTGACAGAACAGTGCTGTACCACTTAGAAGAATGTTCATCCCAAATACAATACCAAGCTGGAGGTCCCAACAAAGCCCAGACAAACCAAAACAACTAAGACTAATTCTGCAGTTTGAAGGCTCTTGTGTGAAGCAGTTGGATTCTGGAAGGTGGGTTCTCTTGTTTTGGTGAAAGCCAGGTGTGGACTGTTTAGTTGATTCAACCCCTGCGCCCCCTTCACAATCCTGTGTGAGCTGATTGGATATTCTGGGTTTAGCTAACAATGAGCTGTGGGCTGGAAACTTCTTGTTTTGAGTCAACCAGGACCTGGTGGGCAGGCCTTGTATTTAAAAGACAGTTGGGTCCCCACTAAGTTTTCAGCTTGGAGGCTCATATGTAAAGCAGCTGTTGTACATAGGGTCGCTATGAGTCGCAAACAACTCGACGGCACATAACAACAACAACATATATTTTCAAACTACTACACCTGAAGTGACTTTTTAAAAATCCACAAGTAAAAAAAATTAGCTTTTATTCTGGACTGAATCTACTTCACCCATCACAGACAATGGCATTCTCAAGACAGATTGACATAGTGACAATAACAAGGGACTCAAACATATGAGAAATCATGAGGATGGCTCAGGATAGGGGATGGTTCTGATCTGTTGCTCTTAAGATTACTATGAGTAATAGTTGACTTGATGGCACTTAAATCAATGACACTCACATACTTGCTAACACTTAGTTGATTACTGATCCAAGCAAAATGAAATAATCGACAGCTTCTATCCTTCCTCTTTCTATCATAATGTTGATTATTGGTCCTGTGATGAAGAATTTTTTTTTAGTTAGGACTTTAAAAATTGTTGTTGTTGTTATGTGCCGTTGAGTCGCTTGTGACTCATAGAGACCCTATGTACAACAACCCTAAACTCTGTTCTGTCCTGTGCCAATCTCATTGTTTCCAACACACTCATCCTGATTACCCCAGTCACCGAATCAATCCATCTCCTTCAGGGCCTTCCCCTCCTGTGCCTGCCCTTCACCCTCCTAAGCATGATGTCCTTCTCCAAGGACTGGTCTCTCCTTACAACATGACCAAAGTATGTCAGACGAAGCCTCAGAATTCTTGCCTCCAAGGAGCAGCCTGGATTAACCCTCTCCAGAATGAATCTATTTTGTTTTCTTAGCAGTCTATGGTTCCCTCAATACTCCTCCAACACCATAGCTCAAAGGCATCAATTCTCCTTCTATCCTCCTTAGTCATTGTCCAACTCTCTGACACATAACAAGTGATTACAAAGACCATGGCCTGTATCAGACGCACCTTAGTCTCCAGAGAAACACCGTTGCTCTTCAGTACTTTAGAGAGGTCCCTAAGAGCAGACTTTCCCATCACAATACGTCTTTTAATTTCCTGGCTGCTGATGCCAAGAGTGTTGATTGTGGAGCCAAGCAGATTAAAGCTGTGAACAATCTCAATCCCTTCACCATCCATGCTGATGATGCCAATTGGTCCAGTGGTGAGAATCTTTGTCTTCTTGACATTGAGCCTCAATCCATATTGAAGGCTGCTGTCCTCCTCAGTTTCAGCAAGCAGGGTTGTGTCATCTGCATAACGCAGATTGTTAATAGATCTTCCACCAGTCCTGATACCGCATTTCTCCTCATAGAGCCCAGCCTCCCAGATAATCTGTTCTGCATACAGGTTGAAAAGGTATGGAAGCAGGACACATCCCTGGCATACACCCTTCCCAATTTTGAACCATGAAGTGTTTCCTTGCTCTGTTCTGATGACTGCCTCTTGGTTCAAGTATAGGTTTCACATTAGAATGATCAAGTGTTCTGGGATTCCCATTCTTCTCAGAGTCAGCCACAGTTTGTTATGGTCCACACAGTTAAACGCCTTTGCATAATCAATGAAGCACAAATAGACATTCCTCTGGTACTCCCTGCTTTCAGACAAGATCCATCAAACATTAGCTACAATATCCCTAGTACCACGACCCCTTCTAAACCCAGCCTGGATTTCTGGCAGTTCTCTGCTGATGTGCTTTTCCAGTCGTTTTTGGATAATCTTCAGTAGAATCTTGCTTTGATGTGAGATCAACGATATTGTTCTATAGTTTCCACACTCTGTTGGGTCACCTTTCTTTGGGATGGGAACAAATATAGATCTCTTCCAGTCAGTTGGCCAAGTGGTTGTTCTCCCGATTTCTTGACACAACTTAGTGAGCACGTCCAGGGCAGCATCTGTTAGCTGAAATATGTCAATTGGTATACCAACTATTCCTGGGGCCTTTTTTTTTTGCTATGTCCTTCAAAGCAGCTAGAACTTCTTCCTTCATCACCATAGGCTCTTGCTCATATGTGATTTCATGAAATTCTTCTGTGTCTGCCAGTTCCTTTTGATAGTGACTCAGTATATTCTTTCCATCTTCTAATACTTCCTGGATCATTTAATATTCTAGATCTAGATCATTTAATGCTCTAGATCCATTTTGAAGTACAATATTGTGAGTGACAGAATAATATCCATATGCATACAAGGAAGTCCAGTGAATACCACTATCATTCAGATATATGCGCCAACAACCAGAGCCAAACAAGAAGAAATAGAAGATTTCTACCAACTTTCACAGTCAGAGATAGATTGAACATGCAATCAAGATGCATTGATAATAATGGGTGACTGGAATGCAAAAGTTGGCAACAGAGAAGAAGAATCAGTAGTCGGAAAACATGGACTTGGTGACAGAAATGGGGCTGGAGAGAGAATGATTGAATTTTGCACAATTAATGACTTATTTATCGCAAACACATTTTTTAAGAGACATAAATGCAGGTTATACACATGGATCTCACCTGACAGTATGCACAGGAATCAGATCGATTACGTCTGTGGAAGGAACCTCTGGAGAAGCTTAATGTCAGCTGTGAAAACTAGGCCAGGAGCTGATTGTGGAACAGACCACTAACTACTCACTCATATGTAAGTTCAAGCTGAAGCTGAGGAAAATTAAACCGAATCCACGGGAACCAAAATAAAACTTTGAGTCTATCCCACCTGAATTTCAGAACCATCTCAGGAACAGGTTTGAGGCCTTGAACACGAATGAGCGAAGACCAGATAAGTTGTGGGAGGATATTAAGGGTATTATTCAAGAAGAGTGCAAATGTTCATTGCAAAGACAGAAGAAGAAGAAAAGACCAAAATGGATGTCAGAAGAAACTCTGAATATTGCACTGGAGCACAGAGAAGCCAAAGCACAAGAAGAATTCAAGATACTAAAGAGCTAAACAGAAGATTTCAAAAGGCAGCGAGGGATGACAAAGTAAAATATTACATGGAATGTGCAAGGAGCTGGAGACAGAAAATCAAAAGGGCCAAACTCACTCAGCATTTCTTAAGCTCAAGGAACTGAAGAACTAATTCTTAAGCTTTTAAAACTTAGGATTCTCTTTTAAAATTGATTTTCATACAATAATTTACATTGTGTTTCATTCATATACATTCTTTCATACAATCCTTCATTTACATTGTGTTTCATACATTCATATACACTGTAACCCATATAATTAATTATTATTGATCTATGCAATGGGCTCCAGTGTTTCAGAGATAATGAAGATGGCACTTGATAGGGTAGTTTCAGAATGGCTGTTCATAGAGTCACTATACATTATACTTAACTCAGCAACACCATGCCTATTATTACACCATCTTTTCAAGACCCAACTTAATCTTTCCCATTATCACCCCTTTCTTCCAATCAGCCCACAAACATCTGTTATTCTAGTGATTCTCTACCTTCTCCTTTTTCTGCCCCCTTGATGTTAAGATATTATCCATTCTGAAGGCTGTAGTCCTTGTGGCATCTGCATTACACAGGTTGTTTATGAGTCTTCCTCCTATGAGGCCATATTCCTCTTCACAGAGACCACCTTCACAAATTGTTTCCTCAGTGTACAGATTGAATAGGTATAGAGAAAGGCTACAACAATCAACACCCTTGGTACCAGCAGTCAGGAAATCAGGAAACATATTGCATTGGGCAAGTCCACTGTCAGAGATCTTTCCAAAATGATGCAGAGCAAGGATATCAGTTTGAAGACTCAGGCCATGTTTTCTCAATCATCTGCTATGAAAAAGAATGCTGGACTGTGAACAAGGATGACAGAAGAATAATTGATGCCTTTGAAATGTGGTACAGAAGAGTACAGAATATCCCATGGACTATCAAAAGAACAAACATAAAAAAAAAAAAGAACAAACAGATACATCTTGGAAAAAGTGCAGTCAGAGAGCTCCTTGGAGGCAAAGACAGTGAAGCTTCATCTCACATACTTTGGGCATGTAGCTAGGTCTATTCCTTGTAAAGGATACCATGTTTGGAAAGATAGAGGGTCAGTGAAGGAAAAGAAGATCCCTAAAGAGACAGATTGACACACCAATTTTAGCAATGGGCTCAAGTATGTCAGAGATAGGGATGGCACAGGATAGAGCTGTTCTATGTGGTCACTATGAGTCCTGAATCATTCTAATCATCTACGTGCTTTTATTATAAACAATCCAGTAGAGCATCTGGTGGATTCGAACAGCGTACCTCTGGGATTGCAGTGCAGCTTTTTGCAACTAGGCCACCAGAGCTCGCCTATTATTCATAATCTTACACATAGCCCCAAAGCAACTCCCCACCCCAACTTTTCTATTTTAAAGCTGGTTAGTAAATCCCAACAAAATAAAACTGTTTTGGAGATATCTACATTTTTATATAGAGAAACACTGTAGAAACCTAAGGAACAAGAAATTCAATTAGCATTTAGGAACTGAAAGACCATGTATTTTCTAAGTCTTTGTTATGATAGACATTGGTGAACCACTGAAGCAATCCTAGCCAGACAGCACATTCCAGAGGTAGGATGTCTACGACTACAATGCACTATTACTTTAAAACCACCAATTATAAACCAAGATATATCAACAATTTTCAGCCAAGTGTCCTGAAATGACAGCAAGATTAATTAATCACAATCTACAGCATGTTGGAAGCAAGCCACTCTGAAAATACACAATTACAAGAAGACCAAGCTATGCAATTAATTGAAAAATTAATCCTTAAGATTGCCTTAAAAATTAATAGTAATTGCATAATCTAAAAGCAAAGGGAGACAAAAGAAGAAGGCAAGTACAATTACGGGTCTAAAATTACTTGTGGGTTTTTTTTCTATAATAGAGTATATATTGTTCCCTGGAAAGTAGAAAAATGTAGAACATATTACACAAACTTTTAAATAAAATGCAACTACCACAGATATTTTAGCATTTTTTTAAAAACTTATAAAGCAGTGTATGGTAGTCTATCAAGATGGCCCAAATTGGCTGTATCTACACTGACATAGTTGAGTTCTTATGAAACGTGTTTCTCTAGTTTAATGTCTTTGTGAATAGCTCTGGGGTGGACTGACCTTTGCCCTTCTTGTCTTTAGCCATGTTTGCTCAACTAGACAAAGGTCAAGCAGATGAACGATTTCTCCTTAAATTATATATTCCTTAACCCAAGTAATATTGGGTTTTGTGCCTCTCCTAGTTCGTAATCTCTCCTTTCCTCTGAAGTTAATGTCTTTTAGTCTGTTTCTAAGTTAGTTTTTCAGTTTGTCTATGACATGAACTTGAGAGCCTTTCCCTCTGGGAAGCAAAACTCCAAAAGCAGTTCTATTCATGCATCACCATGAGTTAGATGTCAATGAAATCAGGCAAAACCAAATTGTTACTCACTGCATATGTTGTTGATTGCCTTCGAGTCAAACATGACTAATAGCGACCCTATGAATAAAAGGCCTGAAGACCCTCTACAACTACATATAATTTGATTAAAATTTCTTTTAGAAGCTCTGGTGGCAGGGTGGATAAAACACTTGGTTTCTAACTAAAAGGTCAACATTTCAAATCTACCAACAGCTCCACTGGAGACAGAAGTGGATTTTTGCTTCCATAAAGATTACCAATACTGATGCACACCCATGTTTATCGCAACTCTGTTCACAATAGCAAGGAGTTGGAAACAACCCAGGTGCCCATCAACAAACGAATGGGTAAAGAAGCTGTGGTATATTCACACAATGAAATACTATGCTGCATTGAAAAATAAGGAACTCATTCAATATTATTCAAAATGGGTGAGCCTGGAGGACATTATGCTGAGTGAAATATCTCAGTCGCAAAAGGACAAATATTGCATGGTGCCACTGCTGTAAAATGGGACTGATATCAGGGTGGGGGTAAGACTGAGAAAAACTGGATAAATTGTGTATACTGCACTGAAACAGATGAGGGACTGAATAATTTAAAAGCGATGTATGATAGGGTATTATGGTTATCACAAGAGTCCACAATTAAGGTTGCATAGTGGAATGTACTTGGGGCGGTGGGAGGGGTGCGGGGGGATTGTGTACTAGGGAGGGAGTCTTTCTTTTACTTTTGAAAGAGAGGAGCGAACTGGGGGGCGGGAGGAGAAGGCTGGGCTGGGAGAGAAGTGCAGCAATGAATGAATGGAACCAAATTCTCTGTAAATGTTCATTAAAATTCTTAAAAAAAATAAAAATTAAAAAAAAAGATTACCAATACTGCTGTTTGTTGTTGTTAGGTGCCGATCAGTCGAGTATGACTCGTAGTGACCTCATGAACAACAGACCTGAACCCTGTCCTATCCTGTGCCACCCTTACACTTCCTGACACACTTGTGCCCACGTGAGCTGCAGTCACTGTGTCGATCATCTGTTTGAGGGCCTTCTTTCCTTCTTGTTCCTTCACCTTTCTAAGAATGATGTTCTCCACATAATAGCCCCTCCTATCAACATGCCTGAAGTATGTGAGACAAAGCTTCAAATACTCTGTTCCAAAGAGCACTCTGGCTGCACTTCCTCTGAGACCTATTTATTATTTTGGCAGGCCATGGGATACTCAGTACTGCTGTCTTGTAGATCCTAACTCATGATGACTTTCTATCAGGGCACCAATGTTGTAAATCTTTATGGGAAGGACTGTCCATCTTTCTCCATTGGAGTAGTTGCTAAGACTCAAACTTCTGACTTTTTGATGGTATATCATCAACACATAGTGAATTATGCTACCAGGGCTCTTGTCTGTAAAAATTACAACCCTGCAAACCCCATTTGGGCAGTTTTACTGTACTCAGTAATGAATTATTAAAAAGTAACTCAGTAATGAATTATTAAAAAGTTTTAATTACTCTATACAATTAGCCTACTATTCAACTCCTTAATATCTTTATTTCTTCCCTTTGCTTTGGCTTCTCAGTGCTCTAGTTCAATATTCAGAGTTTCTTCTGACATCCATCTTTGTCTTTTCTTCCTCTTTGTAATGACCTTTTTCATTCTGCATGATATCCTCCCACATCTCATCCTGTCTTTGTTCAAACCTTATCCTAGATGGTTTTGAAATTCAAGTGGGATAGACTCAAGGTAATATTTTGAGTGCCTTGGATTTGATGTAATTTTTATTTAAATTTTCTTAGCTTCAACTTGAACTTGCATATAAATGAGTAGTTGGTGGTCTGTTCCACAATCAGCACCTGGCCTTGTTTTCTCAGCTGATACTGAGCTTTTCCAGCAATTCTTTCCACAGATATAATCTATCTGATTCCTATGCATACCATCAAATGAAATCCATGTGGATAGCCTGTGTTTAAGATTCTTATAAAATGTATTTGCAATGAATTAAGTCATTGATTATGCAAAATTCTATCATTCTATCTCCAGCTTCATTTCTGTCAACAAGTCCATGTTTTCCAACTACTGATCCTTCTTCTCTATTCCCAAATTTTGCATTCCAGTCACCCACTATTATTAATGCATCTTGATTGCATGTTTGATCAATCTCTGACTGCAAAACTTGGTAGAAACTTTTTATTTCTTCCTCTTTGGCGCTGGTTGTTGGTGTATATATTTGAATGATGGTGGTATTCACTGGAAATCCTTGTATGCATATAGATATTATCCTGTAACTCACAAGATTGTATTTCAAGATAGTCTATAAATGACTTTTTAAACTATGAAAGCAACCCCATTTTCCTCACTTTTTTGTCTCCAGTATAGTAAGTAGATCATATGATCCTCTGACTCAAAATGTCCTATGCCTGTCCATCTCATTTCGTTAATACCTAGTATTGTCAATACTTATGTGTTCCATTTCTTTCTTACAATATCCAATTTTCCTACCTTCATGGTTCTTACACTCCGTGTTCCAATCACTAGTGTCTGCTTACAGCTGTTGTTCCTCCTATGTGTTTCCATACTTGAGGGCTCGCCCTCGGTTGCCATATCTGCTAGTCTAAAGGCCACGGTCTTTGCAATTACTTGCTATGCATCAGAGAGCTGGACAATTACTAGGGTTGATAGAAGGAGAATTGATGTCTTTGAGCTGTGGTGCTGGAGAAGAGTACTGAATATACCATGAACTGCTAGGAGAACAAACACATTCGTCTTGGAGAGGGTGAAGCCAGGCTGCTCCTTGGAGGCAAGGATTCCAACTCTTTGTCTGACATACTTTAGACATGTTGCAAGGCAAGCTCAGCCCTTGGAGAGGGACATCATGCTTGGGAGGGTGGAGGGACAGTGCAGGAGAGAAGACCCTCGATGAGGTAGATTGATTCAGTGACTGGGGTAATGGAAGTAGGTGTATTAGAGACAATAAGATTGGCACATGATAGAGCAGAGTGGCATCCACTTCCTAAATAACATGCCTCCAGAAATTCTATGAACTTTGATAAATGTCGATAGTTGTAGAGGGGCTTCAGGCCTTTTGTTCGTAGGATTGCTACGAGTCATGCTCGACTCGAAGGCAATCAACAACATCAACAAGAGAAGAGCCTTTAGGGCTGTTGTATTATGAGTTTCAGGAGACTTGATGGCACATAACAACAACGGCAACAACATATTAGTCAAATTACATTAAGTATTTTCTTACAATACTTCTGATTAACTCAGTTCTTTTTTTTCTTTTACCCCATTTTATTTCAGTGTCTGCTGGTCTGCCTGACTGGATCTTGTTCATTTTTGGCTACTGAGAGTCAAGCGCAGGGAGCAAGCTTTGACAATGTGCTGTGATTCACAATGGTATTAATATTTTCTGTTTGTTTGAGGCTGTCCACGGTGTAAAGCTGCAACCTTGTGAAAAGTTTAGGAATTTGCAGTTGGTCTTGAAGGCTGTGGATCTAAAAGCTGGAATTACCCTGCTTCAAATTTTTCTTTTAATTTTAAGTAGACTCTTCTTTTATTGAAATATTTTATCCACTGTTGGGGGCAGCTGGATTCTAATGAGTCTCTGAGCTTCTTGCACTGAGTGACATCCTCGGGTGCTCATGTAAACACTTCCAGTCCTCGTCTCGGGCTCTCCAGCAAGCCTGCCTTTCCTTCGTCAATGGGGCTGCCATTCCTCCTGGGGTCAAGCTGTCTGCAGAAGACACTACTGACTAGTTCAGTTCATTTATGTGGTCTTTTGCTTTCATTCTTTGGAAAAATAGCTTAGGAGATTTTGACTCCTAAATCCAGAGGCACCAGCAGTTAAAAAAGATGCATTGCATTTGGCAATATTGAGTCCTACATTTATTTGTACCAGTATTCACTAATGAAAAGAAATCTGAAAAAGATTTTTGCTTTGATTTTTGTTAAGTGCTGTTGAGTCACTTGTGACTCATAGTGACCCTATCTATATATCCTCTGCTCTGAACCCTTTTCTATCCTAAGCCAACCTCATCATCTCTGGCACACTCACCCCCATTACTCAATCACTGGGTCAATCCATCTCACTGAGGGTTTTCTTCTTTTGTGCTGTCCCACCATTCTCTCAAGCATGATGTCCCTCTCCATGAACAGGTCCCTCCTTGCAATATGCCCAAAATATGTCAGATGAAGCTTCAGAATCCTTGCCTCCAAGGAGCAGCCTGGTTTTACCCTCTCAGAGAGTTGGACAATGACTAGGGAGGATAGAAGGAGAATTGACGCCTTTGAGCTGTGGTGCTGGAGAAGAGTATTGAATGTACCATGGACTGCCAAGAAAACAAACAGATCCATTGTAGAGAGGATTAAACCAGGCTGCTCCTTGGAGGCAAGGATTCTGGGGCTTCGTCTGATATACTTTGGACATGTTGTAAGGAGAGACAGGTCTTTAGAGAGGGACATCATGCTGGGTAGAGTAGAGGGACAGTGCAGGAGGGGAAGACCCTCTATGAGGTGGATTGATTCAGTGACTGGGGTAATCGGGATGGGTGTGTCAGAGGCAATGAGATTGGCACAGGATAGAGCACGGTTTAAAGCTGTTGTACATAGGGTCGCTATGAGTCGCAAATGACTCGATGGCACATAACAACAACAACAGTACAAACCTGTTTGTTCTTCTAGCAGTTCATACTAAGTTCAGTACTCTTCTCAGTACCACTCAAAGGCATCAATTCTCCTTCTATCATCCTTAGCCATTGTCTAGCTTTCTGATGCATAGCAAGTAATTGTGAAGATCATGGCCTGGATCAGGCACACCTTAGTCTGTGGACTGACATTGTTGCTCTTTGGTACTCCAGAGAGGTTTCTGAGAGCAGATTTCCCAGTGCAATTCCTCTTTTGATCTCCTGGCTGCTGGTACCAAAGTGTTGATTGTGAAGCCAAGCAAACTGAAGCTGTTAACAATCTCTTTACTGTCTATCATGATGCTGTCAACTGGCCCAGTGGTGAGAATTTTTGCTTTCTTGATGTTGAGCTTCAATCCATATTGAAGGCTGCAGCAAATGCCTCAGGTTCTCCTCAGTTTAGGCAAGCAAGGCCTAAAATGTCTTTAGTTGGAACTCACCAGGTGGTCTGTGACAGAAAAGACCTGGTAATCGATCTGCTTCTATAAATATTCCAGACTAGAAAACCCTATAGAGACATTTTCCTCTGGCATATGCTGTAGTTTTGTACTATCAAGTCAGAAGCGTCACAGAACTGACACTCTGGGGGTTTTCAGAGTCAATAAACAGTAGAGGAGGAAGGAGGCTGCCCATCTTTCTTCTGCAGAGCAACTGCTGGGTTCCAGTCCCTGCCTTTGGTTTGGCAGCTGCACTGTAATCTCAAATCCAAACAACTTCCCACCCAAACCAAACTCATTAAGTATGATCCTACTCATAGCCACTTTCCTTAGGGTTCCTAAGGCAGGAAATCTTTAGGCAAGGAGTTGGCCTTTCTCTTCCGCAGTGGCTGATGGATTCCAATCACTGACCTTTTGGCTCCTACCATCCCTATTGGAAGTCTAGTAATCAATATGTCTACCTTTGGCTTGTTTGACACCCCCATCTTATCGTGTTTCAAGACTCATCACCGGTAAGGGTCTCTCTATAAGCTCATGAAACACTTTGGCTTCAAGTCCTGCTTCCAGAATCACGTGCGCCATCAGTCAAGTCAAAACTTAGCGGTATTCCACAGAAGAACGAGCCCTGCGCCTCTCATCCGTGGAATGTGACACCCTCTCCTTGAGGGGTGCCAGGGGCCAGCTGTGACATACATGATGTGCGGGGAAAGGCCGCGGAGCCCTGGGGACCAGGGGCGCGGTGGGTTCGGAGGACACCGCAGACCACCGCCCGGCGTTTCTTCCTCCCTCGCAGCCTTCGGCAAAGCGCCCTCAAGGCGCGAACGCCAAGGGCCCAGCCGACCTCGGGTGCGCTCGGGGTCCGGCTCCCGGGGGAGCCTCGCGGGCACCCGGCCCCGCCATCCTCCGCGCCGCCTGCAGGCTCGCGCCTCGTCCAGAAGGCGCCCCCGCGCGGCCCGTTCGCCGAGCCGCCCGCGTACAGGGCGCCCGCCCCGCCATTTGCTCGCTCCGGGCGGAGGCGGCGGCAGCGGAGGCCTCCCCGCCCCTTCCCCGCCTCCCCTTCCTGCTCCGCGGAGCTGGCCGCACTCCGGGTCCGGCCCAGTCTAGCCGCCCCCGCTTTATACACGCGCGCAGGCGGCCCGCCCGCCCGGCGCGGGACGGAAAGGACAGAGTTGGACCGGCCTTCGGGAGCAGAGGTGTTGCCGGAGACGGCGGCGTCTGTAATCACCCCGCCACTGCAAAACCATGTTGGGCGTCGCCGCTGGGATGACCAACAGGTAAGGAGCCCTGGGTCCTCCCACCCTGGGCGCCCTCTCCATTCATCGCGGCCGTGCGGGTGCCTTCTCCCCGCCCTCCGGGCCCTGCCGCGGGCTGCTGGGGAAGCTGGCTGCCGCCACGTCGGCTCGCGGACTGTGGTGGGGCCGCTGGCAGCCGCTGAGGCGGGGCCGGGCCGGGCTGGCCGCAGAGGGGGCTTCTGCGGGGGCTGGGATTGACCTTCTGCGGCAGATCCCTCCCGGAGCGGTCTCTCAGCGGCTGTAGGTCCCCCTCGGACGTTTTCTGGTGATTTTCCTGTAAGAGATGCCGGGGAGACACTCGTGCTCCGGAGCCGCGGTCGGATGGCCTTTCTTTCCCGTCGGCGCGTCCCTTCTTAGCGCGATCGCGGGAGCGGGCCCGGGTCTGCACGCGGAGGCGGCGGGCGGCGCGGCGGCGGCGCGGGCGGAAGCCGCGGGCCTTGGAGTTCCTGGGAAGCGGGCGGAGAGGGCGCCTGCAGCTGCAGCGTTGGCCCGCGGACGGCGGGGGCAGGCCAGGGCTTGACTCCCTCCGGACGCGCTGCATCGGGAGACGAGGGCCGGATCTTCTCCTGGGGAGTTAAGTGGAATCCCAGGACTCCTTGTGAAGTTCTCCAATCTCCTGCCTCTGCAGAGCATGTGCCTCTTCTGCAGCCTCGACGACTGGCTGGGGTTCCCCGGGTCCTTCCGAATGGAGACCATTCTCTTTAATATGATTGCTTCCTGGGGGGCCAGCCGTTCGTGTCGCCAGCGTGCTCCTCTTCGACTTTGTTTCTCTTTCCTTGTATGCACGTTTTGGAGCCAAGGCATTTACTTGCTTTCATTTTTGGTAAATGGTGTTTGTGCATAGTGTGTTTACGTTTTTAATAAGATTTACTGTTTCAAAAAGTTAAATGCAGTCATTTTTTTTATTCAAGAGGGGAAAGAAGCCTAAAATATATTTGTTCTTAAAATTACTGTTGATAGAGTATGGCTAAAGCATTTCTTTTGAAGTGTTATTACCAGGGAGAGTATGAAACCGCACTCATTTGTATTTTACAATTGATGTATTAGGATAATAGTTTGAAAACGGTGTTTGAAAATTACATGTAAGGATAACAAGCCTTCTAGACAAAACAGTTTCATTGTTGAACTGTATTATCTATTTTGAGTGCCTTGAGGGCAAATAGTGCCTCAGTGCTTATACTTAGGTAAGTACCTAACAACAAGTAAAGATTTGTTGAGTTAATAAACGGCACTCTAGTGGTGGTATCTGATACAGTCTAGCCATTTGCAAATGTTTTGGTCCCTTTTTACGTTTAGGAATTATAGAGCATCGTCAAAGAGCTTTTGCTTGTGACAATTGAGTAAGACACAATATAGACATATTTACTGTATTAAAAGTGGAAATTGAAGTATTTAAAAAATGCATTAGTTTGTTAACAACCTCATGATATGTTAGCACAAATAATACATATTCATAAAGGATAGGGTTTTCCAGATAAATTTAGTGAGATAAGTGGTATTTTGTTGTTGTTGTCGTTGGTAGATGCCATCGAGTTGACCTGTAGTGATCCTATGAACAACAGATCTGAATCCTATCCTGTCCTGTGTCTTCCATATACCTCCTGACACCCTAGAGGCCTTTGCAACAGTGACTGTACCAGTCCACCTGGTTAAGGGTCTTCCTGTCCTTTGCCTACCCTCCACCTTTCTGAGCAACATTCTTTTTATATTTTGTAAATCTCTTAAAAGTCTGGCTTAGTAGAAAACAGCTTATATTTACTTTGCATTTAGTTCATTGTGATGTTTTCATAGAACTATGTGAGGTTAGATTCTGGTTTTACACAGTTCGGAAAAGCATGCTTATTTTAATCTCTTTCTCAAATAATTGTGAGGAGCATTTGATAAAACACCTAACTGGATGTGTAATAGTTTCTAAACATTAGTTTTAACAAGGAGTCAATGTAAATGAACCTTTTGTACTTTATGCTAAAGTTTGTAGGTATCTCATAAGTCTTGAATAAATTATTTAAAATTTTTTTAAAAAGTATTGTCACTATTTGTTTATCATTGGAAACTATTAGTTCACAGAATTAGGCATATCTTAAAAATCTGTATACATTTTATTGTGTGATAGCACTGAATAAAGAACATTCATTAATGTCACCATTGCTATCTAGAAAAAGTTTTTTAAATGTTCAGAAATTATCAAGCTCAAAATGACATACAGGTTTTTCCAAAATTCACGTTTTCAATTAAAAAATTGCTTTTTATCAAAGACTACAAAATATTCTAATTTTTTTCCTTCAAGTGACTGATTGAGTTCATTTTCGAGACAATATCTGCCAAATTCAAGTTGCTTCTTGGAGACAAGGATTTTGAAGCTCCATTTCACATACTTTGGGCAGTATGCCTGGAGGGACCGATCCTTGGAGAAGAATATCATGCTTGGAAGGGTGGAGGGTCAACCTAGGAGAGGAAGAAGACCTAGGATGAGATGGATTGTCACAGGAAGGGGATAATGGGTTTAAGTGTATTAGAGATGGAGATATTGGCTTAGGATAGGGCTGAGTTAAGAGCTATGGTTCATAGGATCACTGTGAATCACACTTGATTTGAAGGCACATAACAGCAACATAGTTTTTAGAAATAAAGTTCTGAGATCCAGTGTATCCTTTAGCTGTCTCCCCCTAATCTTCCCAGCGGTTTTAGTTGTTGTGAGTAGACTGTAACTATGAACGGTGGATCAGAACCCTACCCTGTCCTGTCCCGTCCTGACCATTTCTGAGATATTCAAATCTGCCATGATAGCCACTGTGTCAGTCTGTCCTTCCAACAGTATGCCTACAGTATATGAGATGAATCTTCACAATCCTTGCCTCCAAGGAGCACCCTGGCTGCACCTTTCCTGAGACGTATGTCAATCTCCTACTGCACTGAGATGACTCGCAGGTTGTTGTGATTTTGGAAGCGATGCCACCAGTGTCGTAGGTACCAACAGGATCACCCATGGTGACAGTTTGCAGACCTAAGATGAGGAAGCAGTAGTGACCATCCACTTCTGATGCAACAGGCCCATGAGCAGTAGAGGAACACAGATGGATATAGTACTCGAGGTAGTGCCCAAAGATTAGAATAGTCATTCCATTGAGTGAACAAGCAGCTGCAAACATTGAGAATTGAAACACAATGTATGAAGTATGAATATAGGAAAATTAGAAGTTGTCAAAAAATTAAATGGAATGTGTAAAGATTGGCGCTTTTGGGCATTAACAAGTTCAAATAGAGTGGCTTTGGCCACTTTGAATCAGATATATGAATATGATATATTATGCTGGAAATGAAAAATTGAGGAAGAATAGAGGTACATTCATAGTCAAAAAGACCATTTTACAATTTATCCTGAAGTATAGTACTGTTAGTGACAGGATACTACTATCCATATACATGCAAGGCAGACCTGCTAATAGAACTGTTATTCAAATCCATGTATCAGTCGGTATCTAAAGTCAAAGATGAGGACATTGAGGCTTTTTCCCCAGTGGTACCATCTTACATAGGTGTATAGTACAACATCACCATAGTACTTGTAATAATATTTTCTATCTACCAATCTTACTCTTAATTTTACTTGTGTGTGTGTACACATGCCTTCAGATCTATGCAGTTTTATCACCGTTACTGACAGTTTGTCCTGCTATGATAGCTTGTGTGTTGCTCTGATGCTGTAAGCTGTTTCAGATACCAGCACAATCACTCATGGTGGATTGCTTTCATCAGAATTTCTGGCAGGGAGGAAAGACTGGGTAATCTGTTTCTGAAAATAAACCAATAAAAACTGTAAGGTTCAGAACAGAGCATTGTCTGACTTGCTTGCTTTGGATTTATTATCATGACCAGTCATTTGCTGAAGAGGATGATGTTTTAAAATAGACCACCAGCAAGGGTACAGAAGATCCTTAGTGACCCAAGGTAGGCACAGTAGCCATGCTGTGCACGTGATCCTGAGAATGATGCAGGCTGGTCTGTGTGGTACATTTGGTTGTCAGAAGTTGGAGTGAACTCATGGCAACTACAGTCAAGATGCTGTTGTTATTGTTATATGCCATTGAGTCACATGTGATCCTATGTACATTAGCTCTGAAACCTGCCCTACCCTGAGCCAATCTCGTTACCTCCAAAAAGCCTACTCCTATTTCTCCAGTCACTGAGTCAGTCAGTCTATCTCATCCTGGCTCTTCCTCTCTTGCGCTGACCCTCCACCCTTCCAAACATGATGTCCTTCTCCAAGGACTGGTCCCTCCTGGACACATGCCCAAAGTATGTGAAACAGAGCTTCAAAATTCTTGCCTCCAGGGAGCAGCCTGGTTTCACCTCCACCAGGGCAGACCTGTTTCTTCGGGCAGTCCACGGTATGTTCAACACTCTTCTGCAGCACCACAGCTCAAAGACATCCTTTTTCTATCATTCTTATTGTGCAACTCTTGAATGCATAGCAAGTAAGTGCGAAGACCATACAGTTAAGATACTTCTCACCAAACTGAGACCCACTGACTTCAAATTGATTCTGTCTGACTCATGGTGACCCTGTCTGTAAGGCTGAAAAGAACTAACTGCCTTGTAGGGTCTCTCAGAGGTAAATCTTTCTGGAAGCAGACTGCCTCATCTTTCTCCTGTGGAGTGGCTGGTGAGTTTGAACTGCTGACCTTTACGTTAGTAGCAGAATATTTTAATCATGGTGCCCATAAATTTCCTTAAAGGAGTCAAGATGCAGAACAGTTATATTACCTTAAGTATCTCTTATTTCCCTTTTATACCATACCCAACTCGTAATTCCCATTTCCTCTTTAGTTTTTGGAACCACTAATCTGTTCTTCATTTAAAAACTTGCTTTTGCCTTTAAAACATTATATAAATGGGCCTTTTAGGTTTACTCTTTGTCATTCCGTATAATTCTCTGCTTGTATTATAGTTTGTTGTTGTTGTTATTATAAGGAGCCACAACCAGAGTGTACCCTAGAGGCAAGGATGGTGTAACCTCATGTCACATACCTTGGGCATGTTGTCAGGAGGGGCCAGTTCTTGGGAAAGCATACATATTATGCTGGGAAGGGTGAGGGGTCAGGGAAAAGAGGAGGACCTCAAAAAAGATGAGTTGACGCAACGACTCTAACAGTGAGCTCAAGGGTCCTGCAGATCATGAGGATTTCCCAGGACAGGGCAGGGTCCAGATCGTGTTCATATGTGGTTGCTGTGAGTTGTAGTGGACTTGTTGACACCTAACAGTAACAACAGCATGGATTCTGTATACTGTTTACCTCTATGGCTGCTGAAGGATATGGGGTCTGTTTCTGATTTTGACTGGTAATGAATAAAGCTGTGATGAATATTTGTGTACAGATTTTTATGTGAACCTGAGTTTTCATTTCTCTTGGAAAAATGCCCAAAGTATCTAATTGTCAGGTGGTATACTAATTACCTAATTTCATGTTTAGTTTTTTAGCTAATTAATAGACCTTCCCAGAGTGGCTGTATTGTTTCCATCAACCACATTTAAAAGAGTTGGAATTCTTTTACTGCTGGTTCATGGGTTACAGTCACCCACCATTCATTCAGTTAGCAGCCCAGGGCACTAACTGTACCCCCTAGGGAGTCCCTTTATCCTCCTAGAGAGGGCTGTACAGCATCTCAGCTTGAGCAGAGAAACGTCAACAATTACTACAAATCAATACAGTAATGGGAGAACAGTGTTTTACTATCAGTCTTTGTCTCTTTTTCAGTAATGTTGTAGTTCACTCTTAATCATTTAAGTATAGGTCATGATCTTAGCTAGTTTTGTTCTTAAACAGAAGAGAAAAGACCTCTAACCAACCATTTGTCAAATTTACAGTTCTTGTAACTACACTTTGAGCTGTGGTTTCCCACCCACAGTGTTATCTGTATTACATGCTGGACTGTTGCCACACTATCTTTCAAAAAACCTTAATTTTAATATACGTGAGAAACAGGAGCTGCATTAGCTCTTGCCATTATAGTGCCTATTCTCCAGCAGCAGTGTGTTTATCCTTTTTGAAGCAGTTATCATCTCATCTCTTTTATTGGTCTTATTAGACATTTCCACACACTGAGGAATGCTTCTTGTAGCTTCTTTTCATGTTGGAACACATCTGGGAGCTTGGTGAGACCCCCTTGACATTTCATAGATAGGTGAGGAAACTGTACACAGAGCAGCCTCTGAATAATGAGTTCAGTGTAAAGTAGGCAAAATAGGAGTAGGAATTCAGTTTAAATGCCAGCTGCATTTACTTTGTGGTGAGAGACCCAGAACTTGGCATTAATATTCTCTACTATGAGTTTCTTTCATTTTTACCCTGGTGCAAGAGTGCATTGCATGTTGAGCTGCTGGTGGAAAAGTCAGTGGTTCAAATCCATGGGTAGACGGTGTCTTTCCTAAAGATTTATAGCCTCAGAAACTGCTTGAGGGTGGCCGTGAGTTGAAACTGACTCTATGACAGTAGCTTTGGATTTTGGGTTTCTTTACCAGTTTATTGATAGGATAAAAACCTTTATAAAAACAGTTCATATGTGTATACATGCATCCATGTATCTAGCTATCTATTATAGCCATGCTGTCTTGCAGTTGTTTTTTTAACTTAACATGATATCTTAGAGTTTTCCCCCAGTTTGTGTATCTTACTTTTTTATTTAAATTTTGTTTTCATTGCTTTATGTGTTTTATCTAACCAGCTTTTGTTTGATAGACGATTGAGTTCAAGTTTTCCTTCTGTCTTATTGCAGACTTCATTTTCATTCTGGTCCTGATTGTCTTTTGGGTAAAGTAACATAATATTAATTTTAAGGAATATTTTAGAGACTGCAGATTGAGTGCCCTGTGGTCTGTAGTGCTTTTTTCCTAGGTGGCTAGAAAATAAATTAATATAACAAACATTTGAGATGGAACAAATAATGCCATGTATTATATCTCTCTGTGTGTGTGTGTGTATGTGTGTGTGTTTGTATGTATATACAGAAATATTTCTATGTACATACTCGTTTTAAAGATATTATATAATTTCTAGTAGCGTTTCCTTACATATTATATCTCAGCATAAAGACAATTATGGCAATGCAAGAAAGGAATTTAATATAAAATATGGATGTATGTGTGAAAAAGTAAGAATCTATCCAGCTAAACATTTTAGTGAATTCATTATACTAGCCCACTAAACTGTTCCTTTGTTTTTATGGAGGAAAGACTGTCTAGAGAAGTAAGATAGTTTATTGAACACCACAAAGTAGGCTAGAGGATTAGGAGGAGAACCCAGACTTCAGATTTACTCTGATGACTTCATTCAGAATGCATTGTTGTTCCTTCTATGTTTTTATCTTTCTGTGTGTATGGTAGGAAGCTCTGGTTGTGTTGTCTGTAGGGAATTGTGCTCCTAACCTACATCTTATTTGGATACACAACCAATAATACACTTGGTACCAACAGTTAGGAGATCAGGAGATGTATTACACTGGGAGAGACTGTAATCAGGGACCTCTCCAAATTATTGAGGAGTAATGATGTGATTATGTCAGTTTGAGATGTAAGTGCCTGTGGTTCAGAACAGTGACAAATGATGAAAGAACAATTGATGCCTTTCGTGGCATTGGAGAGGATGCAGAAGATGGGCTGCCAGAGCAACAAAACAGATATGTCTCGGAGAATGTCCAGTCTGAGTGCTTCTTGGAGACAAGGATGATGAAGCTTTGTTTCACATACTTTGGACATATTTCTAGAAGAGTTTATTCCTTGGAGAAGGACATTATGTTTGGGAAGGTGGGGGGGTGGCCAAAGAGAGGAAGATCCTCAACCAGGTAGGTTGACATAGTTACTGTGGCAGTGAGTTTGTGTCAGAGATTGTGAGTATGGCATGGGATAGGACAGTGTTCAGATTGGTTGTTCATAGGGTCATTACGAGTTGTACTAGACTTGAAGGTACATACAACAACCTAAGAGTGATGTCTCTCAGGTGCTTCAAATCCACTGAAAGATGTGACATGTGATCACAGTCTCTGAAAACATACAAGAGGGTCAGCTGTGATACATGCTCTGAAAACCTAGACCTTGTCTGGTGTGTTTGCATCTCATTAAATAGTAACTCTGGGAGTATCTGAGTGAATCATATTTCCCTCATAGTTTTTGTTTTACAGAGGTCTTGGAAGTCACTCACTTTCAAATGTATTTTTGTGTGTGTGTGAAATGTAGGATTTCTAGCTGCCCATGCATGCTAATTCCTATTAAGACCTCCCAGAGACGTAGGTCTTCTCACCCACCCAAGTCTCCTGCCCCTTACCAGGCAACTGCTATGAGATTGCTCCCTACCAAGGGACTTCTTTACTGATGCATGGTTAAGTGACAAATGTTACATTCTACTTAAACATTGTAACTTTATTCTTTTTTGAGCAAATTGTTACTCCATATGAAATGTTTCTTATCAATGTGAAAAGGAAGAGAGGGAGAATGGTTATTATTTTGTTGACTCTTCAGCAGCTGGGGTTAAAATTATGTTTCTCATGAAATAATGAATTCCTGCAACATTTATTGAGCCCACACTCTGAGAGTTAGGAATATAGAGCTTTTCCTGTTCTCCCCAAATGTTTCTACTTTTTGGGTAGTTATCAATTTCCATTTTTATTCTAATTTATTTGTAAATAGGTTAACTCTTGACAGATTGTAATTTTTGGAATGTAAAGGGATGTCTAAATCAACTTTGTTAATTGTTCAAAGAATAAGAAACTGGATTAAAAAGGACGTTCACTCACTCATTCACTGCCTGCCTTTGAGTTGGTTCTGACTCATTGCAACCCTCTGCTGGGTTTCTGAGGCTGTACATTGCAACTTGAGAAGACTGTTCACCTTTCCCACCTCTTCTAGTCTCTCATTTGTTAGTGAATTGAGAAGTTCAGGACTGGCTCTGCTTAGTGGCTCTGACATTGTTTGAATAACCTTAACAAAAATCTTAAGACAAGGACACAGTCGCACTTAACTTTGCAGGGTGTATCAGTGGCAGAGACCCAGCAGCCAGGAAATGTTGAGGAGACATGAAAATGATATTTAGTCATCTCTGATTAGTTTATTTCATTTTACTGCCAGGATACTCTTTTAAACTCTCTAAGTAATAACCAACTTTTATTAATTACCTGCTTTACACAAACACTTTAAATATACTGTTTTACTTAAAGCAGTTGTTTGAACAGAACAAGTGAACACTGTATAGTTTAAAATCAGGAAAGCATACATCAGAGTTTCTTTAGTGTGCATTACCTTTTCAACTCGTTCTGTGTGCTGGACCTTCAGAGGCTGCAAATTGTATGGGAAGATGATTCAAACCACTTGGCTTTGAGTTGGCAGCACAACTGACAAGGTTACAAAGCTCCCTTACACCGTAAGAACTTGTTTAAATGCTTTAAATGTTTTGAAGAATATCTGTTGATGCTTTTGTTATTTCTCATCAAGTTGACTCAGCTTGATCCTATTATAAATCTCGGCAGATTGAATGTAGCAGTTTTACAATATCTTGATCTCAGGACCCTTCTACTCAAAATATTATTGAGGACCTTAAAGAGCTTACTGATACATAAAATTTTAGAGATTTTTAAAGAACATTATACATTTGTAATTATTTTACAAAATAACAATTTAAATATTTAGTGACGTTTGTGTTGTTGTTGATTGCCATCAAGTATGACTCATAGTGACCCTACTAACAAAGGACCTGAAGGCATGTTATTTAGGAAGTGGATGGCACTCCTGCTTCCAAACCTGTCTTAAACTGGGAGCTCCACCAAACACTGTCCACCATGGTTAACTGTTATGGCATTTGACACCCAAATGACACAAGGTTCAGCATCACAGCAACCCCAGGTTATTTCAGTTCAGCAAATTGACTGAAGAGTGCTGTACCACTTAGAAGAATGTTCCTCCAAAATATAACAACCGACTTAAATACAGAGGCCCTCCATAGGTCTTATTGATTCTAAATAAGAGGCTTAAATAATAAAAATCCAATATGGTATGTGGTTGTTAGTGAAGTTTGCAACTATAAGCTTTTTCTATACAGGGTCAGATGGTAAATATTCCCAGCCATATTATGGGCCAGATGGTCTATGTTACAGCTACTGAATTTCCCACACTCCTACCTCCCAACCCCAGTAGCACAAAAACATCCAGTGTTCCAATGAAAATGTGCCTAGGGACACTGAAATTAAATTGGAATTTCATGTAACTTTTATATTTCATAAAATGTTACCATTTTTATTTCCCCCTAACATTTAAAAATAAAAGAATTAAGGGAAGTTGGAATTGATATATATTCCTATTTCCCCCACTAAGTATAATTAGCCAAAAAAAGAAAAGTCTACTAGAAGAAATAGAAGATTAAAAGAAAAACCAAAGTTAAATTTTACAACTGAAAAAGTTCCAGTAACCAAAATACAAAGCTCAGGGCATGGGTTCACCAGGATAATGGAATCTTTGAACTTTCAGATAGTCAAATGGAGTTTACTCAGTCTGGACAACAAAAAAGAGACTAAATTTAAAAACAAAACAAAACAAAAAACACTAAAAAACCAAGACAAGATTCTCAGGGACCTGGAGAACTATTAGAAAACATCTAACATTTGTATCGGCATCCAGAATGACAGAAGAAAGGCTATGGCTAAAAAATTACTTAAAAAAAAAATAACTGCTGAAATTGTTCTCAGATTGTTAAGAAACAAGCATGAAGATTCAGAACACTGAGTGAAGCTCAAACAAAAGACGGTCAAAGAAATTCATACACCATAATTAAACTTGTAGAAAATGAAAACAGAAAAAACTCGTCAAAGCCAAAGGAAAATGACACCCGTGGTGGTAGTGGTGCTGGTGAGGATTAGAAATCAGATTTCTAATCAGAAGCCCCAGAGGCAAAAACGAAGTGACATAGTGTTTTTTTAAGTACAAAAAGAAAAGACCCCAGAACTCTGTACTCATTGAGAAGATCCTTCAGGAGCAAAGGGTAAATGGAGAGATTTACCCAAGTAAAATCGGTGAAAATGAGCAGAACATAAGCTTTGTCTCTCTTTCTCTCTTCACGACCCTCGCGAGTTGATTTCTAACTTGTAGGGACCCTCTGTCAGGTTTCTGAGGCTGTGTATTTTAATGGGAGAAGACTGCCTGTCTTTCTCCTGAGAAGTAGTTGGTGAATTTGAACTGCTGGAGATACCCAGTCTTTAGCTGCACAATGCTATATGAACTATACCACTAGAGCACATTTCTCTTTGTAGAACAAGACACACACGCACGCACACACACACACACACACGAAGAGGAGGGAATTTATTGTTCACACAATTGTAGAGGCTGGCAAGTCTCACGTCTGTGGGTCAAATGTCAGGCTGGAGACTTGCCTATCATGTAACTGCAGAGGCTAACAAACCCAAGATTGGCAGATCAAATAGCAGACTGCCAACTCACAGGTATTGAAGGCTAACAAATCTCAAGATTGACAGGTAGTATGGCAAGCTGCTGGCTCTGGTTCAAGGAACTAGAAGTCAGATGAAGAGCCAAATGTGAGGTATGAACAGAATGAAAAACTAAAACTTTATCAGACATCTGTGTATATTGAGAACAAGCCATCTGGGAAACTCACTTTTTTGTGTGTAACTCACTTTGAACTGATTGACTGCTCATAACAGATCTCATCATGGAGGATAAGGACATAATAACTGCCAGACTACTGAGAATTGGGGCCAGCCTTAACCACCACACAAGGAATCTAGACCAGAATAAATCGTATATAAAGTTTTAGTAGAAATCTCAACATATTTAAAAGAATTGAAAGTACACAGAATGTATTCTCTACCCAGCATTTAATTAAGCCGTATTACACAGAAAGACAGAGAAGTCTAAAAATAATAAGAAATTACACAACATACTTATAAATAAAAAAAATTCATGTATTTAAGAAGCTGTTTAAGTAAAGAGGATATATCATACTCAGTGAAAGGGAAAAACATACAAAAATCTGTAGAACATGGCTAATGAAGTGCTGGGAGAGACAGCACTAAATACAAGTAGAAAAGGTTAAAATAGACTTCAGTGGCTCAGTCTTCGCTGTGGTGGATCCTTCTGTAGTATTATTCAGCAATAAATAAGAATGAACCATTGGTGCATGTAATAACTTGAGTGGATCTCAATGACATTATGCTGGAGGGGGGGAGTCTTCCCCTCAAAGTGACTTACTGTGTGATTCTACTTCTGTAATATTATCTAAATGACAGAATTATAGAATTGGGAAACAGATAAATGGTTACCATGGAGGCAGTGTGGGCAGAGGCAGATGTGGATGTATAGGAGCAACAGGAGCCATCCTTTTGGGGAGAGAAATACTCTTGGCTGTTTCAAGGTGCAAATTCTAGAGGCAATGTAGTATATAGTTTTGCAAGATACTCGCATACTGTCATTGGAGGAAACTGAGTAAAATGTATTTTCTATAACTGCATATGAATGTATAATTAATCTCGTAATAAGAATTTCAATTAACAATGTACAGGTTTGCCTAAAAGATCTTATTGACGGCCTGTGGAAAATGTCATGGCTTTATTATGCCAGTGTAATTTTCCCAGGAAGTGCACAGTCTTAATTTTAATGGAAACTCCCCAAAAGTAAAGTGGAGAGTGAATGAAGAATGTGTTTTTAGGACATCTGAATGAAATTATTTTGTTGTTAATTCCTGTCTCATTTACTAGCGGCCTAGTGGTAAGAAGTTGCACTGCCACCCTAAAAGTACATGGTTCGAATCCATCAGCTGTTCCACAGGAAGATGACCCCATCTCCTTTGTGATTTACTGCCTCTGAAAGTCTGCTCAAGAGCCGTCTATGACTCTATTCTGACTTAATGAAACGCAACAATATATGTAATAGAAAAATAAAAATGTCTCAGAGAGTGAGTCTCTTCAAGGGGATAGCTAAAAAAATTATTTTTTTTAAGGATTATAGATAATACTGTATGTTTGTATAGTTTAAACTTTACAGAGCACTTCGTTTAGAGCTGAAGTCTTGTATTTTCTGATTTAGCCCTGTGAATTTTCTCTTGCTCTTTGGCTGCTTCCTGTGCTGTTAAGTGGATTAAGTTACTGTATTATGAGCTCCTTTAGGTGGTGTGGTAAAAATGACTTCTTGTTGGAAGCTCAGTGGAGTGAGTAATGGATAACTTCCTGCTTACATTGAATATTCCTGCTCGTTGACTGGTTGCCATCTCATCAAAGAATTTGGTTAATGTTTCTGTCATTTATAACTAAACCAGCAAAGCCTAGCAATTAAT
This sequence comes from Elephantulus edwardii, assembly GCF_000299155.1. Taxonomy (NCBI): domain Eukaryota; kingdom Metazoa; phylum Chordata; class Mammalia; order Macroscelidea; family Macroscelididae; genus Elephantulus; species Elephantulus edwardii. Next base: position 8,810,344 of record NW_006399780.1, on the reverse strand, counting down.
TTCTTAGCACACTTGGCCCTAAAGAGGGTGACCTTTATTTTCTTTTTTTCTTCAAGGTAAAGTAGAAATAGTTCCATGTTAGACAGGTTTGGAAGCAGGAGTGGCATCCACTTCCTAAATAGAGTTGCCTCTGGAAACTATGGACTTTAATAATGTCTATGGATGGACTTTGATAATGTCGATAGTTGTAGAGGGGCTTCAGGCCTTTTGTTCTTAGGGTTGCCATGAGTCATGTTTGACTAGAAGGCAATCAACAACAACAACAAATATCATAAAGGCTTAAATGCTGTTCATTAATGATCGGAAAGAAAAACAATCTCCAAAAGGCCCATTAAGTTGGTTACGGAGATTTTTTTAAAGCACTAGCAAATCATATGAGTTTTAATTAAGTCCAGATATTTTTTTAATGGAAGATAAAACTTTCTTTAATAATATTTTTGTTTGACTTTTAACTTTCCTCCATTTGTTGCCTTTCTGTCTGTAATTGTGTCTTTGTGACTTCATTTTGTGAGGGAGGAAGTCATGTGATTGATAAAGGATTCTGATTTAATTATACAATAATAATAAGAAAGGATGATGATGTTCCATTAGATAGAATCTTATTTTGAAATTAAATTTAATAGAAATTTTGAGAAAATTTTCTTCCTTGTGCTTTGGATTTCAGAATAGCATTCAGACTTACTGACTTCATCACAGGACTAGTGAACTTCTAGCCACATTTACTGATTAGTGTTGCTGAACTTCTAAGTTTCTAGGAAATAGGCCAAGTCATATCACAAGATGTTAGACTATTGGAGAGGATTGTCAGTATTCTAGATTTCACCATTAAAGGGCAGTTCAGGACAGAGGTGGAATTTGGTAAAGGTGACGGGTCCTTCTTTTTTTTAAGCTCTGGGAACCTGATGGGGGGAACTCTAAGCACAGATTACCTTGCTGATTTGTGATTTGAAGGGCTGAAAGCTCTATCAAATAGTCATTCTCTCAGTATCAGACTTCATTGAAAGAGTCAATAACAGACATATATTTCTATGTCTAGTGGCAAGAAACTGCTGTGCAGTCCTGAAGCCACATGGTTCAAATCCCACCAGCTGCTCTGTGAGAGGATGGACAGTCTCCTCCTGTGCGATTAACTGTGTCCTAAAATCCTCTGGAGGGTCAACTATGGGTTGGTTCAGCCCTGATAGTACACAACAACAAACTCACAAATAAGGAGTTTCCGTGCTTCAACAAAGAAGAGACTGGTAGTATAGCACGTTATATGTTGGACTGCTAACTAAAAGTTTGGCATTTCGAATTCACTAGCCAATCTAGCAGAGAAAGGTGGGCAGTCTTCTCCAGTAAAGATTTACAGCCATGGAAACCCAAACCAGGATATCCTTGGATTTGGAACTAACTCAGTAGCAGTTTATTGTGATTTAGTGACGCAGTGGAGAAGTACCTGATTGCTAAGTAAAAGGTTGGTGATCAGGCTTACTTGGTGATTCGTTGGAAAAAAGACCTGGTGTACAGCTTTTGTAAAGTTTATAGTCTAGAAAAGTCAGTGGGGAAGTTTACTTTGTTGTGTGGGGTTAAAAATAAACTCAAGTGGAAAAAAAAAATTCAGTGGACAGCACTACCACCATTGAGACCATAGCAACAAGACCATAATTAGAAGAGTGAGTGGGCTGTTAACTGAGAGGCCAACAGTTACGACCCACCAGCTGCTCATCTGAGCAAAGATGAGGCAATCTCCTGTAAAGATTTACAGCCTTGGGAACCAGATAGGAGAGTCACTGTGAGTTGGAACCAATTCAGAGGCAGTGGTTTGGGGTTTTTGTTTCTTTCTTTTGTTTTTTTTAATTAACTACAAGGAACCTTGGACTTAGTGACTTAGACCTTTTAGTCAACCTAAATTTATTTTTAAACGGCTTATAAGCTAAAATGTCTGCATAGAGGATAGAACATAGCCTTCTTTTCTTCAGATTTAGGTTGAATGCCCTATTAAATATTCTAATGGAATATCTTAATATTAGGTACAAAGCATATCTAATAGGAATCTTCTTATAGGAAATTTTAATATAAAACAAATCCTAAATTACTGCTCTCAATTTTTTTAATTGAGAGAGTGGAATGGAGGATATGATGTCCAGAATATTACAGCCTAAGGTCATTGCCCGCATTAAACTCTTTTGATTCCCTTGAATTTTAATGGCTTGATTCCAGAATAAGTCTCTCTTTGGAGTAAAATGTAGATCTTGTCACAGTGCAGTATGTTTTAGAGAGTATACAGTAGTTTTCATCAGAATCTTAAGATGGAATAATTCATCCACTCAATGAGAAACCTTATGTTTTTGGAGCGTGAGTTGTGGTATTTTTGCAGTAATCATGAAACTTTTATTAACATGGCTGGAGACTAGTTTATCTGTTTAAAAAATGAGTTTGAGAAAGTAAGATCATTGTGACTATCCCCATACCCTCTGGAATTACGTGGTAGGGCTTAGTATATTTCAGGTGATTGAAAAAACTTATGTGAGAATACTGATGAGAAGATGGGTTTACAATTTTTAGAAAGATGTATGCATAATACACTTAGCTTGTATAGTTTATGAGCTGGACCAGAATGACAAGTTACTTTAACTCGGACTATGAGATGGGTACAAGACAATTTCTGAAACAACTTAGTAGTGTTTCTGGATTTAATGTGGTGCTTGAGGTTTTTTTATTTGTTTGTTCTTTGAGGTTTTTTTTGCTGGTAAGCCTACTGCAGGAAATGAGATCATATTTTGTCATTTGGGTATTTGCCAGATCTGTGCAAAGCATGAAACATATGCAGATGTCTGTTTAAGAAAGTTTCTTTATGCTTTGTAACAGAAAGTGTGCTTACATCAGTTCACTCACTCATCACTGTCAGATGGAACCAGTTCATAGCCGTTGCTGCAGTGGGTTTAATGAGGCTGCAGTCGCATATAAGGTTGGTCATCTTTCTCCTGAAGAGTGGCTGGTGGATAGTCACAGACATACATGAAAGTAAGGTTGAATTTGCCACTTTTTGTTTTTAGACCCTAGACTTCCCAATCTGTAAGACGTTTCCCCTATGGGAATATTATTGATGACCGCAGAACACATTGTGGTAAAGTATTGGAAGTGATACTGAATTTTAATATATGGTTCTATGTTATATTTAGTAAAAGACACAAAATTTCCAGTAATTTTAAAAAATTCCAGAGATATTTTTCCCTTCCACAAGAGTAATTTGACATCTTGAAACCAGACTGCAAAAAGAAGAGTTTTTCCAAACTTGAGCCTTTTTGATTTTTAAAAAGAAAATAATTCACAGGAAGTTGTGGTAAGAGGTTATTGACTGTGATGTTTTTAGCAAACAAGAGTGCTGAAGTGATGGGAATCCAGGGGTCAGGACTTGGAAGGTTTTTAGGTTTTTTGTTTTGTTTTTAAAAAGTAGATTTTCTTTTTTTAGGGATGTTTTAAGTTTATAGCAAAAATTGTGCAGTAAGTATAAAGCTTACATATATTTTCTCTATTCCCCACCAATTTTCCATGTTATTAATCTCTTGAATTAATGTGATACCTTGATTACAGGTGGTGAACCAATACTGACATGTTTTTATTAACTCAAACACCACTACCGGTTCATATGGCCCTTGTGATTCATAGGGACTTCCTATCAGGTTTCTAAGGCTGTAAATCTTTACAGAGACTGCCATATATCTCCCATGGAGCAACTGGTGGATTTAAACTTTTCAGTGAGGAGCCCAGCACATAACACACTACTAGGTCTCCTTATTATAAACTAAACTCCAACTCACTGCCACTGAGTAGATTCCAGTTCATTGTGACTATCTGGTTTCTGAGGATATAAATCTTAACTGGAGGAGACTGTCCAGTTTTCTTCCATGCAGCCACTGGTGGACTTGAACCACTGTAAATGCTTAGCATTTTGGTTAGCAGTGTAACACACTATAAATTATGCCACCAAAGCTCATTATTCATTTAAGTGTACAGAGTTGGCGGAAATACCCGAATACTTTATGGCTTTCTAATAAATGTATCAGAAAATATTCTAGATGACTAAGAAGTTATTTATAAAATTAAGGCAGACAAATACTGCTATAAAATAGAAACATTTATCAAACTTCCAGAATGAAGAGTACTTTTTTTCATTTAGAAGTTTTAGGAGAAATTATAGTTGCTGTTGAATTGAGTGTGACTCATTGTATCCCTGTAAACAATAGATCTGAACCCTGTTCTATCCTGTGCCATCTTCACAGTCTCTGACAAAACTTGGATCCAGTGCTTCAGTCATTGTGTCAATCCATCTGGTTAAGCATTAGGAAAAATTACAATAGGAAAAATATTTTATTAAAATAGTGTAAACATCAATAATTGAAAGATAAGAACACTGAGGAAAACATTTGCAAAAGAACATAAAGCAAATATTAATTTGTGAGTTCATTGGAATATGGAAACCCGATACATATGTAGGGTCGGGGAGAACATAGCTTGAGAAAGATAAAGACCACAATTAATGATCAGAAGTAAAAAAATATTCAATAATGTTGTTGTTGTTAAGTGCTGTCAAGTTGTAGGCAACTCATAGCGACCCTATGAATGCAAGTCCTTGACACTTGTGTGCCTGACTTTCATCCTCTCTCCAGGTTCATAGGTTTTCCGGAGGCAAGCTATTACGGAAGTGGATGCCACTCCTGCTTCCAAGCTTGTTTCAATCGGGAAGCGCCACCAGATACTGTCCACCATGGGTAACCGTTATCACATTTGACATGTCAGTGTCACAGTGTTCAGGTTCACAGCAACCATAAATGACCTCTGTACGGCAAGTGGGCTATACAACCTAGAAGAATGTTTGACCAACAACAATTTAAAACAGGCCTTAGGGCTGCAGATTCGTCACCCACCTTTGGCTTGGTAGCATTGCTTCCAGTCCACTATGCAAAGCTGTCTCTCTCTGTGTTGTTAAGTCTTCAATGTTATAAGAACATATTATTAGTTACCTACAGTAACAGAAGTTAAAGCATAATTCTGTGTTGCTGGTATGACGGTAAATTGATAAGATCTGTTAGTAAAAGAAATTGGCCATATAGCTCAAGCCTGAAAATATTTAGTTCTGTCTTTACTACTTCTGTAACTGAAACAGAGTAAATTCTAAATGTGAAGAAAATTTGGTGTGAAAGGATTTTGACAGCATCTGTGTAGTAGATCCTTGAGTAGTGCAAATGGTCAACAATGCTCACTGCTAACCAAAAAGTTGGTGGTTTGAGTCCACCCCGAGGCACTTGGGAAGAAAGTCTGTTTCAGCCCTTTGACAATCTTGTGGCATAAGACCACCATGGGCCAGAAACTCATAATTTGTGCTTTTCTATTTTTTTATATGGTTGTCTGACTTTAGGTACCAGGGTAATTAATACCTTATAGGGTGAACCGGAACATGTTTAGGACTGTCTTTTTTACTGTATTAGAGCTTAAAATCTGAAGCACTTGGCTTGTGGAAGACTGAGAATGCAGCAGAGCCTTAATTCCATTTCAATTCCTCCTTCCATTTCATTTCTTACCATGGGAGTAAATGCTATTTGAGTTCTTCCTGGCTAGTAACATGGCTTAGCCCTCAGGGAAAATAGTTGGAATTTACAGCTGCCAGACCAGCTTGGGAAGAACACTTACTTACCTGACCCCACAATAACCTGGTAAACTTTTAATTTGAAATTGTATACTATCCTAACCATGGTCTTGCCTGCTAAGGTAGTCTGCCTGCAGTGGTGCTCAGAATCTTAGAAATGCATGCAGGGCTATGGGACACTGTCGACACTGCTGTTGATAGGTGCACCGCTTCCCCCCAAACAAAATGGTTTGTCTGTTTTTTACTTCTTAATGTTTTCATAGAAGAATTTCTATGGAATGTGTGATCTCTTTACCCTGTGGGTCAAACTCAATATGCTTTAAATCACCCAGATATTATTCATTGTTGGCCTAGTCATAAGAAGCTTCACTGCATTCCCACAAGGCATGCGGTTTGGATCCACCAGCTGCTCGCAGGAGAATGATGGGCAGTGCCTTCCAGTGCAGTTACTGCCTCTGAAAACCTGCTGAAGGGTCAGTCGTGAGTCAGTGCCAACTAAAGGGCACAAAACAATAACAACACGTTGGTTCTTAAGAGGTATCACACTGCTAGATAAAGCTGAAGTTTAACCTGACCCATGCTCCATTTTCTGCATTATTCTTTTTATATTTTATTTTGTACATTTCAAGTACAAAATAAAAAATGTACAAAATAAAATATAAAAAGAATAGGCGTTGGAGAGATGAGATGGACTGGCATGGGGCATTTCGAGTCAGATGATCATATGATAT
>NW_006399780.1:8799363-8801516 GCF_000299155.1 Elephantulus edwardii | reverse complement strand
TGAGATTGGCACAGGATAGAGCACGGTTTAGGGCTGTTGTACATAGGGTCGCTATGAGTCGCAAACGACTCGACGGCACATAACAACAACAAACAACAACAACAGCATTTCAAGAATGTGATTCTACTCAGAATCGGTTTAACACGCTAAAATATACATTAACTCCCATGGAAAGTATCTCGCTATGTTTATTTACTGTAGTGTACTGTGTAATTGTAGGGAGCTTGGGTGGCCTAGTGGTGAGAAGCTGTGCTGCAATCCCAAAGGTAGGCAGTTTGAATCCACCAGCTTGCTCCACAGAAGAAGGATGGGCAGTCCCCTTCCGTGTGATTAATTGCCTCTGAAAACTTGCTGAAGGGTCAGCTATGAGTTGGTTCCAACTCAGTGATACACAGCAACAACAGATTGCATGATTTCTAAAGGATGATAAGAATATGTGATAGAATAAGTACCCTTTGTTGTATTAGGTATTTAGGTGAAATGTTGGAAGACAACAGTTTTTGGCTGAAAAGCGTCTTTTGCATTTGTAAACCAATTATATATTGGGAATTTTGTTGAATGCTGTTGACTTTGGCTAATCTCTTTTTAACCTGCTCAGTGAAAATAAGACCTTACTTAATACTATGTAGCCTGACACTGGGGACTCATTAGTTGAAGTCATAGCTATTATATCTTATGCCAGTTATTGTACATGATCTTGGACTGTAATCTTTGGGGCTTTTAGTAACTGGCACGCCTACAGGCTCTTGCTGAAGGAATTTTTTCCAGTATTATTTATGCGTAAAATTTCTGTAGTCTCTTGTCACAGGCATTGAAAGTAGCTTAGAGTAAAACTAACCCAGCTATGACAGATCAAACTAGAAATCCATGCTTGATAAAAGCTAACTTTGTATTATACAAAGCTCTGGTGGATTCCTGGTGAAGAGTTGTGCTGCCAGCCTAAAGGCATGAAGTTTGAATCCACCAGCTGCTCTGAGAGGGAGATGGGCCATCTTTTCCTGTGTGATTTCCTGCCTCTGAAAACCTGCTGGTGGGTCATTGAGAATTGATTCTGATTTGAGGGTACATAACAACAACAACAATAATAATAATGATATATTCTTTTCAGAATAATGAATGATCTCACTTTCTTTTGTCTCTCCACTAGGACATTTTGATTGAGAACAAAATAATTAAATTCTGGTTAAGCAAAGGAAAGAATTATTGAAAGGTAATAAAGTAGCTCAAAGGGTGAAATACAAATGATGATTACTTAAGGCTTGGAAAGAATTAAGAACCTTCATCACAGTCTCTTTAGGCTGTCTTTCTTGGGATGAACTTTAGTAGTTTTTCCTGTTTGTATGATTTGGCTCAAGACTCCTGTTGTCTTGGAGGAGTCTGCCTGGCCTAATTTGGGCATGTGCCTGCTCTCAGCCAATGGAAGTCGGAGCTTCCTTTTCACAGTTTCAGCAAAGGAAAGGCAAAGTGTCATTACTTGAGAGGAATGAGTCAGGGAAATACACTGGTGTGCCTGCTGTGAAAACCAAGTGTATTAAGAATTATTCTGCAAATGTCTCTGGGATTGTTTGGTTGCTAGAAGTAGAAAAATCTCTCCTTTAAAAAAAGAAATGCACATTTGAAGCTTATAGAGACAAACGGAATGAGGTGCAGCTGACCCATATTGGAACTGGACAATTGAAAGCAGTTTCTCATTGTCACACAGAGCAGCAGGCTAAGGCCGCTGGACCAAATCCAACCTGCTTTCTGCTTTACAAATTTGCAAGCTAAGAATGGGAACTTTTGTATCCGCTTGAGAATAATTAATCCTTAGTCTCATAATGAGTAGAAATGTAGTAGAACTTTAGCTAGGCTAGAGAGAGGGAGATGAGTAGGTGAGAGAGAGCACTTTTATTAGGATGAGAAGAGGGGCTAAGTAAAGATGTTCTAGTTCATGTAATAGTATTTTAGGATGGACATCTTTTTTTTTGTTGTTGTTGTTGTTGTTATTATTATTAAATTTTATTAGTTTCAATGAACATTCACAGGGATTCTGGGCTTTCACTCCTTAATTCCCGCACCATTCTCTCCACCCTCCTCCCCAGTTTGTTCTTCTTCCCCACCATCCGAATGTCTGTTTTAATTGTCCAATTGCCACAGTGCTTGTCAAAGTCAGT
>NW_006399780.1:8784531-8798913 GCF_000299155.1 Elephantulus edwardii | reverse complement strand
CCCTCCTCTGTTTCAGTGCAGTATACATTATTGAACCCATCTTACTCAGTCTCTCCCCAACCCCAAGGACAGTCCCATTCTACAACAGTGGCATAGGATGGACATCTTAACATTAAAAATCTGTTTCTAAGCCTAAGAGATGTCATGACATGGTTTTGGTGTCATTCATTACTTTCTGAGCGCTGTTGTTAACTCTGTGCACAGCCTGTAAGTTGATTCCAGCTCAGCGCAACCGTAAAGGACAGTGTAGAACTGGCCCATAGGGTTTCAGACTGCCACAACCTGCTTCCTCCAAATGGTTGGTAGATCAAGCCACTCATCTTTTGCTCAGCCGCTGAGCTCTTAGCCACTGCACCGTCAAGGCTCCTCTAACTATAAAACATCAAACGTTTTACTTACTGTTTGTCTCAGGTATATTTATTTACTATGTATCACCTTGGAAAGGAATTCATGATTGTCAGACATAGACATTGATAGAGGAAAAGTGAAGGTTATTAATCTGAGAGCTGTGTCATGGCAACTTCGAACAATAGCAGCAACAAGGCAAATACAATCAAGTGCATGTATTCAGCTCAACTCAGTTGCTTTGAATCCGAGCCAACTCATAGCTGCCCCCTTGTTGGGTTTTTAAAGGCGATAAATCGCACAGGAGAGTGCCCATCTTCCTCCTGCAGAGCAGCTGGTGGATCCAAACCACCAGAGAGACTTGGTTAAGCAGTCCAGCTCCCTGTGGAGCTCACCATCCAAGCTCACTGTGTGTGGACTAGAGTACCAGAAATCACTGCTGGCAGCTGTTAACTGTAAAATGGTGAAAGAGTTAAAATTCTTGTGTGTCATCCTACACGGGAGGGCATACTATTGCTTTCTGCCATGGATCTCCAGCTTTTCTATACCTAGTTTGTAAAATCCAAGGAAGGAACCAAGGATCCATTGATTCCTGAGCGTTCCTGCCAAAAATCAGTCAGGCTTGGCTTAATGCATGATGTCTTCAGGATTCATCCCTGTTAAATAATATGTATCAGTACTTTGTTTATCTTTATGGCTGAGTAATAGTCCATTTTTTGTTTATGCATTTGTTGTTGTTAAGCTACAACAAACACTAGTGTACAGTATTTGCTTGAGTCCCTGCTTTCGTGCTTTTTTCGGGGTATGCACCCAGGAGTAGAAGTGCTGGGCCAGGTGGCCCCTCTGTTTAGAGTTTTGAGAAATTGTCACACTTTCCCACAGTGGCTGCATTATTTTGGATTCCCATCAGCAATAGATGAGGGTTCCAGTTTCTCCATATATTAATGAAGTTCAGCTTATCAATTTTTGTTACTTTTTTATATCATACCCAACAGATTTTTTTGGTTAAAAAAAAGTGATTTCAAAGTTTTCTCTTACATTTTCTTCTAAGAGTTTTATGGTTTTAGTTTTTATATTTAGGTATTGATCCATTTTGACTTACCCTACATGTCTGAAGTCTGGATCTGTACAGCTTTACTCTCTTATATATGGAGACCCAAGTGTCCCAGAATCATTGGTTGAAGAGGCTATTTATTCTTTTTCCCTTTCAATGGACTTGAAACTTCTGTCAAAAATGGATTGGTCATACATGTATGAGTTTATTTCTGGACTTTAATTCTACTCCATCGGTCTATGTGTCTGTTCTTGTACTGTTCTTATGTGCCCTTGAGTCAACTACTGTGAACAGTGGCTCTGAACCTTGTCCTATCCTGAACCCTTCTCACCGTCTCTGACATACCTACACCCATTGCCACAGTCACTATGTTAGTCATCTCATCCAAGGTCTTCCTCTCCTGCATTCACCCTGTACCCTTCTGAGCATGATGTCATTCTCCAAGGACTAGTCCCTCCTGACAACATGCTCAAAATATGTGAGAGAGAGCTTCAAAATCTCGCCTCCAGGGAGCAGCCTGTCTGTTCCCTTGGCAGTCCATGATATGTTGAATACACTTCTCCAGCATCACAGCTTAAAGGCATCGATTCTACTTCTGTCATATTTGGTCATTGTCCAACTCTTTGATGCATAACAGGTAACTGTGAAAACCATGGCCTGTATCAGGCATGCCTTAGTCTTTAGACTGCATTGTGACTCTTTAGCTCTCTGGAGAGGTCTTTGACAACAGATTTTCCCAGTACAGCTCATCTTTTGATTTCTTTTTCTTTCTTTCTTTTTTTTTTTTAATCTTTTGATTTCTTAACTGCTGGTGCCAAAGGTGGTATTAATTGTAGATCTGAGCAGGATGAACTCATTAGTAATTTTAGGCTTTTCTCTGTCATGATACTGCCTAGTGGTGAGGATCTTTGTTTTCTTGATGTTGAGATGCAGTCCATATTAAAGGCTGCAATTCTTCACCTTCTGCAGCAAATACTTCAAGTCCTCCTGTTGTGGTGAGCAGGGTGTGTCATTAGTACATGTTGCTGATGAATCTTCCTGCAATCCTGATACCACATTTTTCTTTATATAGTCCAGCCTCTTGAATTTTATCTTCAGCATACAGATTAAAAAAGTGTGGAGCTTATACTAGCACCATATTATTTTTACTGCTGTGGCTTTATAGTGAATTTTTAAAATTGCAAAATGTGAAACTTTTTACATTGTTCTTTTTTTAAAGGATTATTTTGACTCTTTGTGGCTCAAGAATAAATTATTTCTGAGGAACAAAATCTGTATTCCTTTGAAGCTGACTGCTTTCAACTTGTAAAGAAATTATTACTGCTCCATGATTGAAGCAGATAACTAATGTTAACTATTATAAAAATAGAATCAGTTGAGGATAGTGGCTAATAGTTGGCAGAATTAAATGGAGATCGTAATAATAGAGGTTTTGTGGTAATGGAATCTGGGATAGAATTTCTCTTAGGCAAGACTTGAAGATCACAAAATGCTAAAATGTTAGAGCTGGTAAAAAACAACTCTCTCATTAAAAGTAGTGACAGTTTGCAATGATGTTACTATTTTGTAATGTTTTCCATATTCTGGATAAAAGAGTTTTCACTTTGTAAACCACCTTAATCAGTGTCAAAAACTCCTAAGGAATAGAAAATTAAAATTACAGGCTAGTGCAGACCCAGTTTTGTCTTCTCAATCTCTGAAAAATCTGGTTTCAGTCCACATAACGCCAGAACTGTGAGTTCAGACTCCAAGGGTCTTTATCTTACTTGCAGGAGTTATGGGTGGAATCAGTTTTGTCCTGAATGTGCAAAATTTCTCAGAATTACATGGGCCTCCTGAATAGGAGCTCTAGTGTCTTAGTGGTAAGGAGTTGTGCTGCCAACCCTAAGGTATGTGGTTTGACTTCACAAACTGCTTCACAGGAGCAAGATGGGCAGGTTAGGGTCAGCTGTGGGTTGGTTCTGACTCAGTGGGAAACACCACCACCAACAAGCAGAATATGGACAACTTTGAATTAATAACAGCAGACGTTTGAGTTGTGTTTAATGATTTACAGAGCACTTTTCTTTTATGACATTTCATTTAATCTTCACAAATTTTGAAGATAGGTATGTATACCATCCTCCTTTTTCAGATAAGCAAAAGTTTAGATACTTTTAAGTCACATAGCTACTCGAGTAGTAGAGCCATTTATTTCCTGTCCATGCTCAAATCCCATGCACTTCTTGGGTGTTTATACCTCTGGGAATATATTTAGTTGTAGGGAACATAAACTTTGGTTTGTTTATTCTACATCTGAAGGAATTGGTTGTTTTATAGAGTACCCTACAGTTTATGTTTATCTGGCTACGAGAAGAGAAAGAGGGAATGACAGCTTGTAGCAAGGTCAAACAGTGCTGAAAATGGTGTGGCGAGGCATCTGATCTCTTCTGACATCACTAGGGGAAGGAGAATCAAGATGAACAGCAAAGATTATTCCTCTGGGGTGAAGTTCCTGCTTTTTCCTTCAATCTTTTAGCAGTTCTCACTAATAGTCCTTCCTACAGCACTCACTACTTCTCTGCTTGGCTTGATAATTTGTTTTTACCGACTGAGAACAAACATTTGGCACTGGCATCTCAAACAAGGGTCTCATAACAAAAGTTTGCAGAATATTCCTGGACTTCCAAAAGGAAAAAAACTGATAACCCAGTAACAAAATGGGCCAAAAAAGTGGACTTTTCACAGAGAAAGACATTCAGGTGACCAACAGACACAGGAAGAAATGCTAAAAATCCCTGACAATAAGAGAGATGTAAATCAAAACCATAATGAGATACCATCTTAACCCAGTAGATGTGGCGAAGTTTAATAGAACAGCAAGTAATAAATGTTGGAGAGGATGTGGAGAGGTGGGAACTCTTATACTTGTTTGTGGGGTTCATTTGCTAATTTCTTATATGACCACACAGACAATACATCTAATTATAAAGATTGAGTTGTACCTTGTGTGTACATCACAATGAAACACTACCTGGTTCTATAGCATCCTCATAGCCATTGCTGTACAGTTGAAGCCCATTGTTGCAACCACTGACAGGATTAAAATTCAAATTATAGTTCTTTGATCAGGACAGTGTGGGCTTTTGGGCAAGTTTCTTCTCTCTGGCCCACAGCCCTTGGACCTGGCCTATCCTGTGCTGTAAGTGTTTAAAAGCTTTCTGGCTATTTCATAAGTTCTTCAGAGGAACCCAGTTCTGCTAGCGAGACTTCTGCCTGAAGTCACTCTCCACTCTCTATCTGGTCTTTTAGTTCTGCTGCCTTTGCTGCCACTATTTAGCTGCTGCAGCTGTGACACTTTCTGGTCTCCCAGGTCTAGAAGGTTCCCAGCACAGTGACCCTAGATCCAAAGGATGTGTGTCCATCTTTCAGCTAGGTGTCTAGCCCCCCAAGCCCATGCTTGTGTTCTGAGATTGAATTTTTTTTTTTAATCTAGTGAGATTGTTTTTAGGTACCATCAAGTTGGAACTGATCCATAGCTAACCCTCCACTGGGTTTTCAGAGGCAGTAAATTGCACAAGAGAAGATTGGCCATCTTTCTCCCGGAGAGTAGTCAATGGATTGGAACTGTTTGTCTTTGAGATTGCAATTTCCTTGTAGTGTATTTGCCTTGCCTGACACCACACAAAGTTTCATATTCCTTGTAGGCATTATTAGCAAGATGTCTTGCTGGACCACAAACACCTTACTTGCATAGTTCTGTCCTATACTTTAGGGAGCTCTGGTGGGGTGGTCCATAGAGAGTTGTGCTGCTAATCCAAAGGCAGTACCTCTCTGATAATTTGAACCCACCAGGGCTCCACAGGAGAAAGATGGATATTCTCTTTCTGTGCAATTTACAGCCTCCAAAAACTTGCTAGAGGGTCAACTTTAAGTCATTCTGATTCCACGGCAGTGACTTTGACCTTTTTTTGACTGCTCAATCCTTTAGGGAATAAGACTAGTAAGAAAGACCATAAAAAAAGAAGTCTCTTCCACTACAAACAGTATTACAATCCTGTGGAAAATCCAAAAGCCATTGCTGTTTATTACTTACTTACTCACTTGCCACTTACTGCTCTTTTTAGGACTGAGTCAGAGTTCTACCCATGACTGTTCCCTGCATTTGCAGCCAGCATCATGATTCCCAAAGACCTATCAGCTCTGTCTTCAGTTTTTAACATACAGTCATTTGATTAGCATTGTTGGAGGGCAAATACACACACACACACACACACACACACACACACACACTTTTTCTTTATTCTAGAGATAAAAACGACTATACATACATTAGGCCATCAGAGCTCCCTGTTATACAAAAGAGTGGTAAGAAGCAAGTGATTTATAATGGCTTCCCATTAGGACTACAGCACATTGCTTATTTATTACCATTGATTATTTTGCTGAGTGTTTTAGGTAAAGAACTTCTTGGCTTCTGAAAGCCTTGGGAAAATTTGTCACCTACAGATTGGTGTTTACTCAATATCTGGCTGCTGTTGCAGTTGAGAGGAGTTTTCTAGGTTGTGATATATGCACAGATCATAGTGGGACGTGCTGGGGAGCTCTGGAGGCCTCGTGGTAAGGAGTTGGCCACTAACCTAGAGGAATGTGATCTGAATCCACCAGCTGCTTGCGGGGACAAAGATGGGCAGTTTCCTCCCTCTGAAAACCAGCTAGAGGGAGAGTCAGCTATGCAATACTTTCAAATCTGTGGCACATACAACAACAATAGGTGTTACTATTAGGTACCATCAAGTCAATTATGACTCATAGCAACTCTGTGAATGACTGATCTGAACCCTGCCCTGTTCTGTTCCATCCTTACGATGTTTGATAATGCTTGAATCCATTGTCACCGTGTCAGTCCATTTTCCTGAGGATCTTCCTCTCTTTTTCTGAACCTCCTCCTTTCCCAGCAGGGTGTCCTTTTCTAAGGACTGGTCCCTTCTGAAAACATGCCCTCTCAACCCCATGTTCTTGATATTTTTTTTTTACTTTGTTATGCAGATTGCTCCCCTTTCCTTCATTGGCATTATGTTTCATACAATCATTCCCAGACATTGTATTTTATAAAATTAATAACCATTGGCTATGCCTACCATTATCTTGTCTTTTCAGGTCCTCACCAGATCTTTCTCATTTCCTTTACTCCCTCCTTCCACCCACAAATTGTGTGACCCTGTAATTTCTCCCTGCCTATCTTCACCTCTCTGTTCCCACCCCTTTCCTTGTTATCTTTAATAACAAAATAGAAAGTAAAATTTTTTTTTACCCTTTTTATATGCAGCTTTAACCCTTGATTAGTAAACTGATCAGAGCACAATTTTCCATCAGTTACTGTAGATGAGGCCTAGGATGGTTGAATGGATCTGAGTGGGCCTAGTCAGAAGAAAATAATTTACAGTTTTGAGGGAGCATTTTCTCTCATATCTGGCAGTGATAAGAAATAATGAAGCATGGATACAGCAGCCCTGATTTTCACTGGTACTTGTCTTGCCATTATGAAGAGAACTGTCTTGAAGTAATCTGACACTGAAGTTGACAAAATAGACTGAAGGAACCTAAAATCTTGTTCCTGGCATTGAACTGCTGGTATATCCTATGCCTACATCTCTCCCTGCTGCTCATCTGCCACTTACATGTGCTGATACATTTTCTCATGATTCATACCACTTACCTTTGGGCTTTTTCTGTTACTTGCAGGTGACAGTATCTTAATATACCCAGACATGGAAATGAATGCAAGAGATACACAAATGTTGACTATGCTGACACTCCTGTATTAGAAGGGTTTCTGGTGGCTTAATAGTAATGAATTGTGCTATGAGACCGAAGGCATGTGGTTCAAATCCCCCAGCTTCATCCATGGAGAAAGGGGGGCTATCTCCTCCTTTGCAATTTTATTGCCTCTGAAAACCCACTGGAATGCCAACTGGGAGCCAGTTCTGACTTGATGGTATATAACAACCACCACCTGTATTACAAGGTGTAATTTAGTAGATGATCCTAGATATTTCTCTTAAGATTTTTGTGTACTGTTTGTACCCAGTGCAGTTGCCAGGGGCAGTCATACAAATGTTTAGGTGAAGGTTGATGTAGGGAAAGAGAAGCTCTAGTGAACTAGGGAACATTGAGAAGCTGCACTGAAACAGGGAAAACTTGTGTTTAGAAGGACTATATGCTGTGTGGTCAGCCCTACTGCCTTGCTTTATCTCTTCTTTATTACATTGAAGAATTGATGCCTTTGAGCTGTAGTATTGGAGACTATTGAATATTCCATGGACTTCTAAAAGAACGGATATGTCTTGGAGAAAGTGCTTCAAGAGTGCTCTTTAGAGGTAAGGATAATGCAACTTCATCTCACATATTTTGGGCTTGTTAGGACAAGCCATTTCTTCAGAGGGACATTATGCTTGGAAAGGTGTAGGTTCAGCAAAAGAGAGAACAATCTTCAATAAGATGGATTGACACAGTGACTGCAGCAGTGGGCTCAGGTATGTCAGAGATAATGAAGATGGCCAAGGATAGGACAGGATTCAGATCAGTGGTTCACAGAGTCGCTAGGGGTCGTACTCGACTCATTGGCACCTAACAACAATAACTCAGTTTTCATCATCTGTAAAATGAAATTGTTATTGTTATTATTGTTATGTGCTGATGAGTCACCTGCAACTCATAGTGACCCTATGTACAACAACCCTAAACACTGCTCTATCCTGTGCCAATCTTATTGTTTCTGACACACCCACCCCCATAACCCCAGCCACTGAATCAATCCATCTCATCAAGGGTCTTCCTCTCCTGAGCTGTCCCTCCACCCTCCCAAGCACGACATCCCTCTCCAAAGACTGGTCCCTCTTTGCAACATGTCCAAAGCATGTCAGATGGAGTAGTGTAGATCTTGCCATCTGTCCTTATATATCAGAGCCCAATATATGATTAATGGAATATGTTAGTTGAGCTAAATTAATACTAATTATAGCAACTAAAATAGCATATAATAAAACATGAAATAGAAATATGTAAGTGTTCTCACATGTTAACTGAAATATTATTTTGATAAGTAACAAAAACATTATAAATGCATTAATAGAACAACCTTCATGATGACTGATACATTCAACCTATTATTTGCTCATAACTGCATTTGAAATTAAGGGTGACTCATATGGTTAGCCTGTGTCTAAACTGTCACTTTCTCAGTGACATGAATTAAGTGTGATCTGTGATCAAATCAAGCTGGAACAAGAACTATACTAAGAAATAAAACTTGTCAGAAGGAGGGGAAAAAAAGAAAGAATCCTTGCCTCCAAGGAGCAGCCAGGTCTCACCCTCTCTAGGATGAACCTGTTTGTTCTCCTAGCAGTCAGTGGTCTATTCAATACTCTTCTCCAGCACCACAGCTCAAAGGCATCAATTCTCCTATAATCCCTAGTCATTTTCCAGCTTTCTGATGCATGCAAGTAAAATGAAGAGAATAACTAAATAATGGGTGGAAAATCTTTAAAATCTTGACTCCTTTAAAAAAGGAATTGTTAATGATATATTCAGAAATTAATTTGTAAGATTGACATATATGACTTCCCCCTTGAATCTATATTTTTAATTAGATAGGAAGATTTAATAGGCTTAACATATGACTTTGAATTGACTTTTTATATAGTAGTACATTGATTCTTCTATTATTATTATTCTTATTAGACAGCTGCTCTAAGTTAAAGCCTTAGAGACTTTAAAGGAAAAATATTTATGAAATGTAGCAAATATCATTGCTTGAGAACAAATTACTAAGTGTGATGGAATCTTTATGACCTATGGGAAAAAAGCTATATGCTCAATGAAGAAAATATTTATGTTGTATGGCTATGAAGTACAAAGTTTTGTGGTTCCAGCTATGATTATTTCTATTTAAAAAAGAGCAGTCTTAGACTATTAGATACTTATAAAATGATAGGTACAGGAATAATAAGAATGTCGTTGTTAGAATTACATTATCTCTATAAAGTATGCTAGAAAGTATTCAACAAAATGCATTTCTGTCATTTATATCTACCAACCCACCAGGGGATATGTGCATTTTATAGTATTCAAAATGCCTTTGCAATACTGATGTTTCACATCTTTTTTTAATGTGGCTAAGTCAACTTTACTTAGTCTGCAAAGTGTATTAGAGGCAAATGTCTTTTTCCATCAGACGTGATAAAACATTTAAGAACACATTTAAAGGTTGAAAAATAGCACTGTGGAAACTCGGCCAAGGTGACTGATGCAAACACTTGATTTTCACTATTAGGATTGATTGTGTAGGTAGCTAAACATCTCTTCTTAGAGATCATTCTGGAGAGGATAATTTATATACCCTTAGAGTTTGAATTTAATTCACATTGCCTTATACAGACAGTCACTTTGGAAAACTGATGATAGAGAATCATGACGATCTGCAACTTGATGGTGTTTAGGTTTGCTAGGCTTGAGAATGTGGGAAGTGGTTCCTTAAAATTTTAAAATATCTTCAGTAACATTAAACACTTGCAGGTGACTTCTAAAGTGTAACTTTTCCATCGTTCACATTATTAGTAATTTAAAACTTCTCTTGAGGAGAGTGGCTCAGGTCCCAGACACGCCCACACTCAAAAGTGCTCCTGGGTGATCCTGGCTCTGCCCATGGTCAGCCTGGCTGCTACTGCCCGAGGTGAAGATGACCTTGGCTGCGCCTGCCATCTCCATAGCTGGTATTAGAGAATGTATTCAGTATGCACTGTGGGAAGTGTGTGTGTGTACTTTTATAATATTTCCAGTGAGTTGATCAACATTTAAACAAGCAACTGATTATCAAGTAGTTTAACACTACATCAGCCTTGAAAACAAATATTTGAGAATCATTTGTAATAACAAATATTTATATTAGAAATTCTTTTATGGGCTGGGGACTTAGCACTGAGCACACAGACACTGCCATCTCTAGTCACCATGGAATTTACAGTGTGGGAAAATGTTTTGATTTCCTGAAGAGGTGGTGGTGAATGCTGCTTTTCCTGTGGGGACTGGTTGCCTGCTCTGTAGTCTCAGAACCAACAGAAGGTTTGGCACTGGAAGGTGTGCCGCAAGTTTTTTTTAATCAGTAAATAAGAGAGTGAATGATAGTATCTGTACCATCTCTTGTCTTGGTTATTGCCTTCTCATTAGTCACCCTGATTTCCCTCTTGCAGGAAGCACAGTCTACTCATAACTTAGCAGCCAAAGTGATTTTGTTAAAACCCAAGTTGGATTTTCTGTGCTCAAGGCCAGCCTGCCAGCCAGTGGACTTCCATTTTGCCTGTGTGCCTTCAAGTTGGAACCAACTCATAGCTAACCCTCCAGTGAGTTTTCCAAGGCAGTAAATCACAGGTGAGGAAATTGCTCATCTTTCTCCTACAGAGCAGCTGGTGGATTAGAATCATGTGCCTTTAGGTTGGCAACACAACTCTGTTTATCACTAGGCTAGCAGACTCCCTGTGATCTTTATGTTGTTTACTGCTGAGTTGGAATCAACCCATAACTGACCCTTCCGTGGTTTTTCAGAGGTAATAAATAATATGAGAGGAGATTGCCCATCCTTCTTCCACAGAGCATCTGGTGGATTTCAACCATGTGCCTTTGGGATTGCAGTGACTTACAAACCTAAGTGTCCTTTTAGCCAGACTTTTCCTATCTAGTGTGTTGGAGCTGTGCTACTGGCCCAAAGCCGAGCCTCTCTTCTTTGAATCCATCAGCAGCTCCACAGAGAAAGATGAGCAGTCTTCTCCTATGTGATTTATAGCCTTGGAAACCCACTGGAAAGTCAGAGATGAGTTGGTTCTGATTCATGGCAGTATTTGGGGTATTTTTTTCCTAAAACACCTTGTCACCTTTTCCTGTTTAGATTTCTCTTGGTACTGTACTTCTTTTTCTTTCCCTTTCTCTCACACCCTCTTTAGTGATTGGCTAGATGGATGGATGGAAATTAGTTTTGTTGGTTTTTTTCTTGCCATGCTTTGCTCACTGGTGTATCCACAAAATCCAGAAAGATGACTTTTGTTTCTTTCATTTGATCAATATTTGTCAAATTAATAAAAGACTCCTTAGCCAGTGTGTATGTCTGAAGTAGAGCTTTGTATCACATAGTGATGTCTTTTCTTTGTGTGTGCATTGATAAGTGACTATTGGTTTTGCCAGCACTTTAGCTCAAGATTAACTGGCCTCATCTTGGTTCTGTTTAACAGAGAGGTTGTTGCCTTGTCTTGCCTAAGAAATCTCATCGCTCATTAAAAAAAAGAAAATGGCAGTGGCTGCCAGGTACAAATGCAGATACACATCTCACATTTCACTTGTGTTATTGTCACTTACCTTTCACATTAAGCTCTCATTCTGTTGGTATTGTTTCTAACTAATACAAATTGATTTGTAAAGATCAAATCCAGAACAAAATGTGGTGAAGGACTAAAGGTTCAAATATCTGCTCTAGACACTCATGCAGTGTCAGAGTCACCTTCAGCCATTCCCTCTTATCTTTACGTCACTTGTTTGGAATCTCCTAGCTCACACTACTTTTTCAGTTGGGTTTTTCCTGAAGAAAGGTTTCATGCATGTTACTGTCTAAGATGCATAAACAAGAGATTGTGATGGTCGGATGCAATAGAAGATTTACTGTCACTTTGCTGGTTTTAGTGTATGGAGTGTTTGAGATTTGATGCAGGATGTGGAGGGGCAGTGGCAAATGTTTGGACTATAACACCGTTTATTTGCAGGGTTGTTATGAAATTGAAAAGAAGATTTCTGGACAGAAAAGTGCTCTTTCTCATTGCTGTTGAGTGGGAACTGACTCATAGCTGACTCTCCGGGGAGTTTCCGAGGTGGTAACCCATAGGAGGAGAATGCCCATTTTCTCTCTCATAGCCACTGTTGGATTCTAACTGCAAGGGAGGGAGACCTTTGGGGAGCTGTGCAGCTTCCTATGGACTAAGCCACCAGCAAGCTCCCATAGAACAGAATACAGTTAAATAAACCTTTAATTAATATTAGCTACATGGATTAATAGGGAGCTTTGGTGACAGTGGTAGGGAGTTACGCTGCCCACACAAAAGCACATGGTTTGAATCCACCAGTTGCTCCAGGGAAGAAAGATGGGTCATCTCCTGTGCAATTTCCTGCCTCTGAAAACTCCCTGGCGGCTCAGGGATGAGTTGGTTCCTATTTGAACATACATGATGACAACAGCGACAACACTGATTATTAGGAGTCCTTGTGGCACCATAGTTAAGGGCTCAGCTGTCCAAAGAATAAGACTTGACAGCCTGCTACTGTAAATAGTATAGCTAGAAAACCCTTATAAGGCATTTCTCCTCAGTCACCTGAGTTGGAATTGACTAGACATACAGCAGACACACAGACTTTGGTAATTAGTAGCACTGCTGACTTGATAGTTTAGCTTATAACTGCTAATTGGAAAAACAAAGAAATATATCTGTGTCCTGAACCTGCCAGTAGCTGTGGAGGGGAAAAGACCTGTGATCTGCTCCCATAAGGATTTATAGCTGAAGATAGTCCAGGTGGACGTTTTACTTTGCCCTATTTGGTTGCAGTGAACCAGAATTGACCTGGCAGCACACAGCAGCAACAACAACTATGCTTTGATGATGGCGATGCCTTTGGGGGGGGGGGCGGAATATGAGTTTTACCAGTTCTTATTAAATCTTAAATAATCTTTTAAAGATACTTATTAATTAATTATTTCATTTATATAGATAAGAAAATGGGTTATTAGAGAGTAGCTTGCTTAAAGCTGTATGGTAAAGTGGCAGAGCTATTCACATTTCAAATTTGAGATTGTAAGATTCATGCCTATCTCTGTTTTTTAAAGGATAGAGAAAGAATGCTAAGAGATGTAACAAATATTTATTGGGGGAAAGGAGAGGATGTTAGAAGTATTGTTTAGGATGTTTGCTGATGTGTAAATGGAGAAAAGTATATTTACAAATCTTTGCTAGGATATTTGCAAAAACTATGAACACCTTGCTTCTGAGACCTCAGGAGAGTTGAGCTATTATTTACATTTGTTTGTGTGGTGGAAAAAACCAAATCAAGACGTTACAGTAATCCAGTATTTGTTTTGGCTATGAAGAGACCCAGAGTTTCTGGAATCCTAAAGTTGCTGGCAGGTTGATGACGGGGGAGGGCACCTTTTTGATGGCAAACTAATCAGCTCTCAGAAGCAAATGAACAGAATAGACACCAATTCAGAGGATCTAGTCTGTGTACTCTGATAGCTTGACTCACAGTAAGAGCCTCAGTGTTACAAAGGGCTCACTGGATATTCCCAGGTGGCTGGAGAGAAGAACAGGAAAAGCTAACAAGGAAGAGACAAGACCCTGAGAGAGCAGGGAAGGTCAGCAGTGCTCTGGGAACAGGAATCCAGACCAGAATGATATGCTTGATGGACTTTGAGGAAGAGTGACCCCGGCTGAAGGTACCACAGCTCTGTGAGCCATAGTTGGGGGGAAAAAGGGGTGGACAGAAGCCAGTGATTCAGCTCAGAATAGTGAACCTTTTATATGGCTAATGCAGTGATTGAACTCTGAAATGCTAACTGAAAAGTTGATGACTTGAACCCTCCAGTAGTTCAGTGGGGAAAAAATGTGGCAGTCTGCTTCTGTGAAGATTTACAACCTTAGGGACCTTATGAGATAGGTAATTTTCCCTTGCCTGTTAGGTCCTCTGTGTGTCAGAATCAACTTAATGGCAGTGATTTTGGGTAAATGTGTGTATATATGTCTGTGGTATCATTTAGTTCTCAAACTTGCTAAAAACATTTCAAATACCTTACTCACTATTAAAATCACGGGGCTATAAATGCAGATCTCAGAATCTCATTTTCTCTTCATTCCTTTTGTTTTCTGTAGCAAACATTGAGTATTGTTTGTCATGGTCATGAAGAGTACAAATGA
>NW_006399780.1:8747915-8784431 GCF_000299155.1 Elephantulus edwardii | reverse complement strand
ACACATCCTTCCTGCAAGAAACTTACAGCCTGGTAGAGAAAACAGAAAGGATATTTGTAAATAATTGTTATGACAGGATTAAAGGTTATATCAGAAAAAGATAAAGGGACTATGGAAATCTAGAGAGAGAATAAAAAGAATTTTAAGAATGAGGATACTAAATTACATAAATATAATTGCTCTGGATTTTCAGTCACATTGTATTTTTTGTGGAAATGTCGGAAAGCTCCACATAAGTGTTTCTTTAAGCTGTGCTGATATGACCAGAAATTGTGGGTGTTTGGATCGTGTATTCCACTATTGCTCTGTCTAGACATTTTCCTTTAGCTATTTTTCAATAAATAGTGTGCCTCTATTAAAATAAGTATGTAAATATCCAATTGCTTATAATCTACATTATTCAACTGAAACAGAACAATACCTTAATATTATACTCTGAAACCAGTCTGAGTCAGAACTTGATGGGACAGCTTAATTGTTCCTGATTTTGACAAGTTTTTCATGTATGTCAGGGTGCAGGCAGATAATTTTTGTTTGGTTTTTTAAAAAATCACTTTTTGTTAGTGTTAAATATGAGTGGGTTGGTTTTTTGTTTTGCTGGGCTTTTTGTTTTGTTTTGTTTTTTTCATTTTACAGGTTCCAGCTTTTATATGCTTGACTGTGGTGTATTACTTTGGAAGAACATTTTGTTGTGAACAGAGCAGTTTCACATAAAATGACATGAGTGATGTACATGTTTATTAGTGCAGTGATGGAAATTTTTTAGGTGCTGTCTGTTGGCTCCAACTCCTAGCAGGCTACTCTGTGGACAGCAGAATGGAGCCCTGCCTGATCTTTTAATCCTCACAGTCTCTACAGTGCATAGGGCCGTCACAGTATCTGTCATTCCTCCTCGTTAAGCATCTTTCTCTCCTTTACTGACATTCAGTGTTTCCAAGCATGATGTCCTTTTCTAAGAACTTGTTCCTGATAGCATGCCCAGAGGATACTAGATGAAGTCTCACCATCCTTACTTCTAAAGGGCACACTGGTTCCATTTTTTAAGACCAATATGTTTGTTCTTTTGGAAGTCCCTGTTATATTTAATATTTCTTGCTAACGCTACAATTTGAATGCATCGATTCTTCATCAATTCTTTATTCTTCCCATATTCTGATGGGATGATGTGTAGCATATAAGACTATTAACCAAATGGTCTTTGATTCAGATCACTAGCTAGCTGGTTGGTGGAAGAAAGTTGTGACGTTTCCTCCTGTAAAGATTTACAGGCTCAGAAACCTGATGGAGAGTTACTCTGAAGCAAACAGACTCAACAACAGTGGGTTTTAATGATAGAAGCTTGAAGCTTGAATAGAAACCTTTTAAACAGGGAATGAAGCATTTACTGTTTTATTTCTTTGAAGACTCACCTTTTAGTTTCTCATGGTTTAGTAGAGAGTAGAGAAAACACTGAACAAAGATCCTGCTAGATAGCCATGTGTTCATTCTAAGCTACTGAAAATTATTGAATGTATGGAAGTAACAGCTCAGGTCTAGAAGTATGCCAAGAGGGAGTGTTTCTTTCAGAATCATCTACTCTTCTGGAACTCTACCAGCTTTGACTAATAGATTGTGTCTAAGCCAAAAATCATTGACTTTTAAATCTTTTTTTTTAAAAAAAAGGGTGGGGAAGGAAAAAAGGGCAAAAAATTTTTTTGGAAATTTTATTATTTGAGATCCTTTCAAAAGTGTAATAAAATAAATACATGTGATATTCTTTTTCTAAATATTTGTTGTATTATATGTGAGCTGTTATAAATCTACTGAAAAGTTATTTTGAGGAAGAACTTGAGATTTTGTAGTTTTTCTGAAAAAGAACATTATGCTTGGTAAAATAATGGGTCCGTGAAAAAAAAGGAAGATCCTTAATGAAATGGGTTGTTATAGTGAATGCAAAATAGGGTCACTGTAAGTCAGAATAGACTGGACTACACCTAACAGTGCTTTCTAACACTAATTGTGTACATGTATCCACATATCCTAGTGTCTTACTGTTCTCCTGTGTCATTCACAATTTTTTCTTATTGAGGTATAATTGACATAGAGTAAGCTGCTTATTTGAATTTTATACTATAATCAGGGTAGTGAACATATCACCTCTTAAGTTTCCTTTGCCTCTGAGTAATATTTTTCTCCCCAGGCCACTGGAATTCTTTTGGAATGTAAAACAATAAAATTTTGAGGCTTTTGTTTGAGAGATTACTCTTCAATATTAGACCTGGCCTAAATCCCAAAAGTAGTTCCTTGCCATTGAAGTTGCCTTCTCAGCCACCTCTCATGTCAACTTTTTTTGGCTGGAACCAAGTATAAATTTTATTTCTGACCTTAAAGTGTAAATTGGCTATTCCTTGAAGTGTATGTAAAAAGGCTATTCCTGAAGAAAGACATAATACTTGGAAAGGTGAGGGGACAGCAAAAGAGAGGAAGACCCTCAACCAGGTAGATTGACACTGATTACAGTGATGGGCTTGAGTGTGTCGTAGATTGGGAGGTCGGCACAGGATAGGACAAGGTTCAGATCTATCACTGTCAGGGTCACTAGGAGTTGTACTTGATGGCACCCAACAACAACTAGTCTGTCACTTCCTAGGACCACATCTGACTGAGTATATGCTTGACCAGTGCTTCCCAAATGACTTGTTGAAAAATGTAGGTTTCTTGCTTGCTTTGTTTAATACCTTAAAATCCATTATGGACTGAGACTTGTATGAAAGGTAAACGAAATCAGTATCTGGAAAAATGAAGTAGAAAAACAAGTCAGATGAGCAGAAAACTGAGGTTCTTCCTCCCTTAAATGAATATAAAACCTGTCAACTTACTCAGTTTCTGAATACCTGTTCTCAGTCCTTTAAATTTATTACAGGTTGACAACACAAAATTCACACCTAATGGGCTACTGTTTGAGCGGCCCGTATAGACAATTTTGCTTTCTCTCTCTCTGTGTGCATGCATGCACAAATATGTGGGGACTTTACTTTCTTACCTCTTGCACTTAGTGATCTTCTGATCATACATTTATATTTCCCCTTTGGAGTGTTCTGAACCTTTTGACTAACTACTTACAAAATGAAAAGGGAACTAATAATTGCTGAGTAGTTTCTGTATGCTTCCATTATACAAAATGTTTTTAGTTTTTAAGTAATTTTCATGGCAGTCTTGCAAAATAAGTGATATTAGCCTACTTCCACTGTAAGGATAAATTAGCTTATTCAAATTTATGTTTCATCCAAAAAAATATTTCTGAGTGTTTATAGTGGGCCAGGTGTATTTTGGGCTTTGTGGATACAACAGGAAACATAGCAGACAAAGATTCTGTCCTCCAAGTACTGTATGACCTCACTCATAAAAGATATTTAGAATAGACATATAGAGATAAAAGCTTACAGTGGTTACCAATGTCTTAAGGTATGTTTATTGGACAATGAAACAGGAATTATTAAGAGAGTTGAGTTTCTTTTAGAGGAAATGAAGAACATTTGAAAATGAATAATGGTTATGAATGCACATAATTTTGAGTCTAATTAATGCTATTGGATGGTAAATGTAAAATGGTTAAAATGACAAATATATGTATTTCATTATAAATGTGAAAATTACCAAACTATATAATTAATATCACATACAAGCAAAATACTGTTAAAGTTTATTAAAAAATGACTGGAATAGGACATTGACAGGGAACTGCTAGAAGTTCAAGCAGAATTTAGAAGAGGCTGTGGCACCAGCCTCTGTTATCATTACTGATAACAGATGGACACGGAGTGAAAATAGAGAATACCAGAAAAACATCTGTCTGTATTTTATTGCCTATGTAAAGGCATTTCACTGTGTGGATCACATCAGACTGTGGCTGTAAAAAGAAGGAGAATCCCAGAACACTTTGTTGTGCTCATTTGAAATCTATATTTAAACCAAGAAGCTGTTTGTCTGAACAGAGCAAGGGAAA
This sequence comes from Elephantulus edwardii, assembly GCF_000299155.1. NCBI lineage: Eukaryota > Metazoa > Chordata > Mammalia > Macroscelidea > Macroscelididae > Elephantulus > Elephantulus edwardii. The sequence goes on along the minus strand of NW_006399780.1, from coordinate 8,780,446 downwards.
ATGGCATGGTTTAAAATCAGGAGGGGTATGTGTCAGGGTCGTATCCTTTCTCTGTACCTAGTCAACTTGTATGCAGAGCAGATTATTCATAAAGCTGGACTTTTTGAAGAGGAATGTGACATCAGGATCAGAGGAAGACTCATCAACAACTTTCATTATGGAGATGACACAACATTGCCTGCTGAAAGTGAGGAGGACTTAAAATGCTTGCTGTAGAAGATCAAAGACTACAACCTTTAATATGGATCATATCTCAACATCAAGAAAACAAAGATCCTTATTACTGGGCCAGTAGGCAACATCATGATAAGTGGAGAAAAGATTGAAATTATCGATGATTTATTTTTACTTGGATTATTCTACACCCTTGGTAGCAGCAGACAGGAAATCAGGAGACATATTACATTGGAAAAATGTGCTGTCAAGGATTTCTTCAAAATACTGATGAGCAATGATGTCAGTTTGAAGACTAAGGTGTGCCTGATTCAAGCCATAGACTTTTTTTTTTAACACTTTACCCTTTTATTACTCTTCATTGCAATAAATAGTCCTTCCTGTTAAAGGTAGGGCAAAGTGTTAATTTCAAACTATCTCAGGATATTTAAGAAAGAATCGAGTTTCTACTATTACAAGATATAAAAAAAACTTTTTTATTGAGATTTTTTTAAAATAATTTTAGTGAACATTTACAGAGAATTTGGATTTCCATTCATTCATTGCTGCACTTCTCTACTTGCCCAGCCCTCTCCTCCCGCCCCCCAGTTTGCTCCTCTCTTTCAAAAGTAAAAGAAAGACTCCCTCCCTGGTACACAATCCCCCTGCACCCCTCCCACTGCCCCAAGTACATTCTACTATGCAACCTTAATTGTGGACTCTTGTGATAACCATAATACCCTATCATACATCACTTTTAAATTATTCAGTCCCTTATCTGTTTCAGTGCAGTATACACAATTTATCCAGTTTTTTTCAGTCTTACCCCCACCCTGGTATCAGTCCCATTTTACAGCAGTGGCACCATACAATATTTGTCCTTTTGCGACTGAGATATTTCACTCAGCATAATGTCCTCCAGGCTCACCCATTTTTAATAATATTGAATGAGTTCCTTGTTTTTCAATGCAGCATAGTATTCCATTGTGTGAATATACCACAGCTTCTCTATCCATTCGTTTGTTGATGGGTACCTGGGTTGTTTCCAACTCCTTGCTATTGTGAACAGAGCTGCGATAAACATGGATGTTCATATATCTGCTTGGATGTCAGTTATGGTCTCTTTGGGGAATATTCCCAGTAGTGGAATTGCTGAGTCAAATGGTATCTCTATTTGCAACTGTTTGAGAAAGCGCCATACCGCCTTCCACAGTGGTTGCACCATTTTACATTCCCACCAACAGTGAATAAGGTTCCAGTTTCTCCACAATCTCGCAGCATTTGTTGCTTGCTGTTCTGTTAAATTTTGCTATTCTGACTGGGGTGAGATGATATCTCATAGTTGTTTTTGTTTATTGAGATTTTAATGAAAGTTACCATGGCCTTTTCAATCACTTGCTGTGCATCTGAGAGCTGGACAGTGAATAAGGATGACATAAGAAGAATTGATGTCTTTGAATTGTGGTGTTGGAAAAGAGTACTGAATATCCCACAGGCTGCCAAAAGAACACATAGATATGCTTTGGGAAAAGTGCAGCTAGAGTGCTCCTTGGCATACAAATGGTAAAGCTCTGACTCTCATGCATCTTGCTGAGAGAGGCTATTTCTTGAAAAGGAACATCATGCTTGGAAAGGTAAAGGGTCAGCGAAAGAGAGGAAGACCCCCCAACGAGATGATTGACACAGTGACTACAGCAATGGACTCGATTGTGTCACAGATGATGACGATAGAATGTTTTTATAACAGAGTCACTATGATTCATACTTGGCACAATGACACTTAATAAGAACTCTTGTCCTCGTGGAATATACATGTATTAAGAGAGACATAAATAAACTAACCATCAAGTATTCAAACCAAACCCATTGGTGGTTAATGTTAGAAAATAAAACATGTTTGTGAATGGTTGAATTTGTTTTGCTTTGTAAATTTTCATTCAAATTACAGTTTTAAACAAAAATAATCCACCAGAACCACTGCTGTTGACTACATTTCAACTCATAGTGGCCTTTCATTGAGTTTCCAAAGCTATAAATATTAATGGAAGCAAACTGCCTCAGTGGTTGATGGATTTGAACTGCCCACCTTTTGGTTAGCAGCCCAAAATGTAACCCATTATGCCACCAGGACCCATTGCTGTTGAGTTGAGACCAACTCATAGCAACTCTCCATTGAGTTTTCAAAGTTTTCAGTATCTAAAGGAGGAAACTGCCTGTCTTTCTCTTGCATAGTAGCTGGTGGGTTTGAACTTTTAACTTTTTGATTACCAATCCAACATGTTAAACAGCACACCATGAGGGCTCCTTTCATAGTGTGTTAGATAAATGATGTAGAGAATAATTAATTAGACAAAGGTACAGGTAATAAGAAGGTGTGGTTCAGTGGTGGAATTCTTATATTCTGTGTAATTCTTACATTCTCTTCAAGCCATTGTTTTGTAAGTGGAGCCACTGTCTGTCTCTTAAGGAAGATGTGTATGTTGCTAATGTGATAAACAGATTTCAGTAGAGCTTCTAACCTAAGATGGACAAGGAAGAAAAGCCTAATAGTGTATTTCTGAAAATCAGTGGATCACAACAAATCCCCATGTATATTGGATCTGCAGCTAAAAACAATGAGAGGAACAGGAACTGAGAATTGCAAATAAAAATAGATGGTCAGGGAAGTTCTCACTAAGGGGGCATTAAATGGAGATCTGAAGGGAGAGAACTACTTGACATATTCAGCAGCTAAGGTATATTAAACCACTGTCACATGTCAAAATTATGTCACTTGGCTGGTAAGTCTGACTTAAAAAGAAAATTTGGAGGGTTTTTTTCTCTCACACTATACAGTCTTTATTCATTCTCTGTGGCTCCTGATTTAAAAGATGCTTGTATCCAAAGATTGTGGATATTGATTTGTGGATTGTTGTTGTTATGTGCCGTCGAGTCGTTTCCAACTCATAGCGACCCTATGCACAGCAGCCCTAAACCCTGCTCTATCCTGCGCCAACCGCACTGCCTCTGACACACCCATCCCGATTACCCCAGTCACTGAATCAATCCATCTCATAGAGGGTCTTCCCCTCCTGCGCTGTCCCTCCACCCTCCCAAGCATGATGTCCCTCTCCAAGGACCCGTCCCTCCTGGCAACATGTCCAAAGTATGTCAGACGAAGCCCCAGAATCCTTGCCTCCAAGGAGTAGCTTGGTTTAATCCTCTCCAAGATGAATCTGTTTGTTTTCCTGGCAGTCCATGGTACATTCAGTACCCTTCTCCAGCACCACAGCTCAAAAGCATCCACTCTCCTTCTGTCCTCCCTAGTCATTGTCCAACTCTCTGATGCATAACAAGCGATTGCAAAGACCATGGCCTGTATCAGGTGCACCTTAGTCTCCAGAGAGACACTGTTGCTCCTGAGTACCTTTGAGAGGTTTCTAACAGCAGACTTTCCCATTGCGATATGCTTTTTGATTTCCTGACTGCTGGTACCAAGAGTGTTGACTGTGGAGCCGAGCAAACTGAAGCTGTGAACACTCTCAATCTCTTCGTCATCCATCCTGACGCTGCTAATTGGTCCAGTGGCGAGAAATTTTGTCTTCTTGACGTTGAGCCTTAGTCCATACTGAAGGCTGCAGTCCTTGACCCTTCGCAGCAAGTGCATGAGGTCCTCCTCAGTTTCAGCAAGCAGGGTTGTGTCATCTGCATAACGGAGATTGTTAATAGATCTTCCACCAATCCTGATGCCACAATTCTCCTCATAGAGCCCAGCCTCTCGGATAATCTGCTCTGCATACATGTTGAAAAGGTATGGAGACAGGATGCATCCCTGGCGTACACTCTTCCCAATTTTGAACCATGCAGTGTTACCCTGCTCTGTTCTGACTACTGCCTCTTGGTCCAAGTATAGGTTTCGCATTAGCACAATTAAATGTTCTGGGATTCCCATTCTTCTCAGAGTCAGCCACAGTTTGTTATGATCCACACAGTCAAATGCCTTTGCATAATCAATGAAACACAGATAGACATTCTTCTGACATTCTCTGCTTTCAGCCAAGATCCATCTAACATCAGCAACAATATCCCTAGTACCACGACCCCTTCTCAACCCAATTTAAATGAGCTGATGAATCAGAATTTATGTCGATTTTGCTTTTGGTTAGTTCTTTTTATTTTCTAAGACATTGGGTAATATTTTCCTAGGGATACAAAATATGCATGTTTATAATTGGACTTCATAATTTCAAATAGATACAGTTTCTCTAGGGAAAATAGGAAGTAGACAAAAATCAAGGAATGAATTTTCAAAGGAGATCAGATGATTAAAGCTTTGGAAAGAAGGTAGCTTTTGTTTAAACTCTTTGAAGTTGAGAACTGTGTAAGTCACTGCCTGCTCACAAATGACCTGGTACTTTCAGACAGTTCTCACATTTGACAGGAGCCTTCTCTTGGGTTCTTTTCTCCTCCAGATGCTCTCTACTGCTTGAAAGATTTCCCTTCATTTGGCAAATGCCAGTTACCATGGATCCAGCCCTTTTGCTGGCTGGTAGAGCTGCTAAGCCTTGGTGGCCTCTCTCCTTGCTACCTCCTCTACCACTTGCAAATCTGGTTAGGAGAAATGGAGATATTCCTATTTATGATTATTAGGTATACTGCTCTCATGGTGGCTTAGTGTTAAGCAGTTGGCCTACCAGCCGAGGGCTGCAGTTCTAATCCACTCATCATCTCTGTGGGAGAAAGATGGGCAGTCTCCTCCTGTGCAATTTATTGTCTCTGAAAACACTCTGAAATCAGAATTTGACACGATGGGATCAGAATCTGACAAAGTAACAGTCTCATTTGTTTTTGATGATGCATCGATTGAAGTGCTTGACTCCTAACCTAAAGGTCAGAGGTTCAAACCCATTGGTCACTCTGTGGAAGAAAGATGTGACAGTCGGCTTCTGAAAGATTAACTTTGAAAGCTCTCTGAGACAGTTCAACTTTCATATTATGGGCACTTATGGGTCAGAATGGACATGATGGCAGTGAGCTTGATATTTTGATCTCATTTGCGCTTAAGCTCTCAAATAAGATTCCTAATGACTATTCTACAAATTAGAAGTTTGAAGCTTAGAGACATTAAATTATTTACTTCAGGGCCATCATTTAGTAAGCCGTTTTAGAAACTAGAACCAAACGCCTTGGTTTTCGTATCCCTGATTACTGCTACCTCATCTCTTTTCTCTTCTGGTTCATCCTAGAATCAAACAGCTTAACCATCCTCAATGGCCAGCATGTCTTCTGCTGCACTTTTATTACCTCAGGTTGAATTCCAACTCATGACAACCCCATGCTTTAGAGCCCTTTCATAGTTTGGCTAGGAGGCTCTGGTGGCCTTGTGGTAAGGAACTGCATGCAATTCCAAAGGCATGTGGCTTGAACCGACCAGCCGCTCTGCAGAAGAAGGATAGACAGTCTCCTTCCATGTGATTACTGCCTCTAAAAACCCACTGGAGGATTTAGTCTTGACTCATTGGCACGCAACAGTCTCTATTTTATCAGCTGCATTTGGACATAAGCATGCTTTTGTAACATTGCCATGATTGTATCATAGTATTCTTATTGTCTAGGAGCTCTGGTGTGTGGATATACCACCACTTCTCTATCCATTCATTTGTTGATGGGCTCTTGGGTTGCTTCTATCTCTTTGCCATTGTCAACAATGAAGCAGTAAATGTTGATGTGCATATATCTCTTTGGGTGGCAGTTCTGGTTTTTTTAGGTTACATTCCCAGTAGTATAATTGCTGGGTCAAATAGTATTCTATTTTCAACTTTTTGAGAAAGCACCATACTGCCTTTCAGAGTGGTTGTACCATTTTACACTCCTACCAGCAGTGAATAAGGGATCCAATTTATCCACAACCTGGCCAGCATTTGCTTTTTGCTGCTCTCTTGAACTTTGCTATTGTTACTGGGGTGGGATAATGTCTCATAGTTGTTTTGATTTGCATCTCTCTTAGAGGTAAGGATTTTGAACATTTCTTCATGTGTGTGTTTGCCATTTGAATGTCGTCTTTGGTGAAGTGTTAGTTCTTATCCTGTGCCCATTTTGCAGTTGGGTTGTTTACCTTATCTTGTTGAGTTGCTGGAGGCATATAGTATTTCTTACAGAAAATATTCCTGATTTGTTATATGTTGCAAAGGTTAATATTCTGTGTTGGCTGGCTGGTGGTTGAGTTGGGAACTAAAATAATGTTTGTTTTCATAGAGCCCTCATAATTTTGATGTTGAATTTTAATAATTTGCATCACTTACTGATTTGGCAAGAATCCCTTTTACTTTCAGAATAGGGATTGTCTGCCATTTCTTAATGCAGCTGCCTTTGGTAACAGGCATTTACACCCTTGGAGTTATCAATCATGTTAATAACTTAATACCTTCTACTCCCCTCCCTGTTTTTTCATTTGTAACTTTGTCTCTAATATTTTTTTCCTCTCCATGGAGGTGGGTTTCGTTTTGTCCTTCACAGTGAATTTCTTTTTAGAATGTCAACTAACCATTCTTCAGACAATGCAAAGAAGTTGGTGAGTTTAGCATTTGTTGACTATAAGAAAACCTGAATCTTTCAAAGTTAATTTAAATTAGTAAATAGGTTTAGTATCATAGGGCTCACTGAGAGCCCAAACCTGGTACAGCTTTGTTTCAAGTTGTTAGCCATCTTGATATTTATGATTTTTTTTCTTTCTGTTTCCAAAGGTTCTCTTGGGAGTATATCAGGACTGCCTTTGCTTTATGCAGTTCTGTAGCGCTTTTTCCTGACTTTATTACTCTGGTCAGCATTTTGTTGTCATGAGGCTGTTGGACTGAGTAGGTTCAGATTGAACACTGACTCTGTCCTTTCTCCATCTTTTTAGTGAAACCTTCTTCCACTGTTCTCCTTTTTAGGCACTGTTTAATTCCATTCTTCAAAGAATTTTATGTTTTGAATTGTAATGACGATTCCAAAAATGAATCTTGAGTCATCAGGGTTGTTTAGTCTTTTTCCTTAGTGTTTGTGCCTGCATGTTTATGTTTATATCCTGCATGTTTCATTTTAGATATTTAGACACCATTTAATAACAGCATTCCTGATTCTGTAGCCAAAACCAACCCCAGAAAGGTTACCAACAAGACAGAGAAAAAAAATAAATAAAAATACTAGCTAACATTACTAAGGTGCATGCTGTAGATTGAAATCTACTTGACGTTGGCACAAACCCTGGGTTAGGCGAAAGGCCTGTTTAGTCTTCTAGCAGTGACAGAGCCTTTTTAGGAATTTCTCTGTTGCTTTCCTGTCCATCCCTTCTTCCTCTTGCCTCTCTCATTGCCATCGAGTTAGACCAACTCTTAGCTGACCCTCTGGAGGATTTCCAAGGGTGAAAATTACACGGGAGGAGATTGCCCATCTTTCTCACAAGGTTCATTTGGTGCATTCGAACTACCAAAGGTTTGGCTTTTAGCTTGGCTGTGCAGCTTTCTACATACTGCACCACCTGAGATCTCTCATGAATGACTAGTTTTCTGTAGTCACTTAAGTGCTGCTGTTGGTAAGGCTTTTGAATTTATGAATGTAGACTGCAGAAATTCAGATATTTAAGATAATTATCTTGACTAAAATTAACTAGGTAGCAGGTTTTAGTCTTTCCTGCATGGGAGGAGAATGAAACTTTTAATAAGCATTATTAAGTTAGATAAACTTAACAAGTCTTATAAGAGTACATTTTATAGTGGAAACTGCTCTATACTGTGTTGTTATATAATGTCTAGTCAGCTACACATCAGTAGTGAGTCTATGAACAGTGGCTGCAAACCTGCCCTGTCCTGAGCCAGCCTCATTGTTTCTGACACACCGGCCCCCATTGCCACAGTCTCTGTGTTATTCCATCTCAGGGTCTTCCTCTTCTGCGCGGCCCCTCTGTATTTCTAAGCATAATGTCCTTTTCCAAGGACTAGTACCTCCTGGCAACATGCTCAAAGGATATAAGATGGAGCTTCAAAATCCTTGCCTCCAAGGAGAAGCCTGATAATCACCCTCTCCAGGACAGACCTTTTTGTTCTCTTGGCAGTTAATGGTATGGCCGATGTGCTTCTGCACCACAGCTCATAGACATTGATCCTTCTTCTGTCATCCTTAGTTACTGTTTAGCTCTCTGATGCAAAGCAAGTAATTGGGAAAACCATGGTCTGGATCAGGTGCACTGACATCATTATACTTTAGCACTCTGGAGAGGTCCCTGACAGCAGACTTTCCCAGAGCAACTTATCTTTTGATTCCTTTACTGCTGGTGCCGAGAGTGTTGATTGTGGATCTGAGAGGGATGACATTATTAACAACTTTGGTTGTTTCTCCATCTGTTATGATAACTAACAGTCGGCTTGGTGGTGAGGCTCTTTGTTTTCGTGATGCTGAGATGCGATACACACTGGATACTACATATGGTCTTTGACCTTCAGCAGCAAGTCCTCCCTCAGTTTCTGAGAGCAAGATTGTACCATCTGCATAACACAAATTGTTAATAAATCTTCCTTTAATCTTGATGTCACATTCATCTTCATAAAGTCCAGCTCCCTGTATTCTAGGATTATTAAAAAAGTTAAAGAACAAGGATTTTCTCTTTAGAATGGGTTCATTCCTAACATTGATGTTCATTTGTGTTATTGTTTCACATTTCCTGACAGTTTGCTTTTTACTCATGTTCAAATTATTTGAAAATCGGCTTGGAAAATCTAAATAAAAGATGATATTTCAGAACTTTCAACCCATTCAGCATGTTGTATTATCAGGGATACTCCCTCTCCCACTGCCTCAATAAAAGCAGTTTAGCTGTGTGTCATTGCTGGACCTTGAGTCCTTCACGCAGTGCTGGAGGCATATTATCAGTTAGTGCTCCTTTGTGTTAGTCCCTTTCCTTAGAATGCCCTTTCCTTCCTCTTTGACACTGTGAACCACTACTGATACAGGTTCATTTCAGTCACTTTCTGAAGCCATTCCTGTTTTCTTTTCTCTTCTGTACCCAGTTACGTATTACATTGAAGTTGATTCATTCTCCTGGTGACTCTCCTTTGGGTCTCCAAGGCCATAAGTCTTTATGAAAACAGACTGTCTTAACTTTCTTCTGTGGAGGGGTGGTGGATTTGAACTGCAGCCCAACACATTACACGCTATGCACCAGGGTTCTTTTCTCTACTCTTTGAAAATTATTTTGCTATGTATTGTGGAGTCAGAACTTACCTATAGCTGACTCTTCAGCAGCTAGTGGATTCAAACTGCCTTTGGGTTCACAGTGCAGCTCCTTACCACTAAGCCAGTACTACCTCTTTTATTTTGTAGAATTTTACCTTGTGCTCTATATGTATTAAGGTTTATTAAGCTCCTCCAATATTGTGCCTATTTCATTCTAGGTACCATGTACCTAGAACAGTTAAAATTACATAGTAATTATTGAGTATTTGCTAAAATGGAAATGATAGCAAAATGTCAACTTTTTGGACATTTGTTTTCTTCTGTTGTGGTGATGGTCGTGTTCGTTGCCATCAAGTTGGCTCCAGACCGTTGCCTGTCCTGTACTCATGGCCTTTGATATATTTGAATCCATTTTTACAGCCACGATGTCAGTCAGTTTCAAGCACAAATGCTTTTCTCATTTAGCTTCCAAGAAAAATAATGCTGTAGAAATACTGTGTCTTTCTTCCTCAAGAATATATTTGGTTTTAAGTGTCACTTTAGCACCCTGGATTCATTATCTCGTATTACTCTTTGGTATTCGCTTTGGTTTATGGAATTTTGTACATAGTTTTATGTCAAAGTGTTATATTTTCCAAAATTTGGTTTGTGTAAACTTAGGTAACTCTCACTTTGACAAAATTCAAGATTTTTGTAGCACTAATGCATTATGTTTGGATTTTCACTATTATCCTGAGAATGGGTATTAACAAGTCTTTAGATAGTAAAGCTGAATATTAAGAATTTTAACTGAGGTGAAAGTGACACAGCCAGTAAGAGGATTTATTAAAAATGTAGCCCAAAGGTATTTTACTGGTAGTCAGTTAGCCTCTACAATTGTAAGATATTTCCATGCATGTTGAACATATTTGATTAGCTATAGCTGATTTTTCAGTGGGATTTCAGAGGCAGTAAGTCTCTTGAAAGGAGATTGTTGATCTTTCTCCAGAGGAGCAACTAACTGGTCAATTCGAACTTCCAGAGAAGCACTACCTTTGGGTTAACAACATAACTCCCTACTAACTATGCAGCTAGAGCTCTAGTAGTTACATGCTAGTCATTTCAAGATATGTGAAATTACTGTAGATTTTTTTTTTAAATGCCAGAGAAATAAGAATATGCAAGTATATTTGACACGGAACAAGTGAAATCAATCTATATCCATTCAGACAATGCATATAGTTTATGGGAAACACCTTGATTTTTATGGAATCAGTATGTTTCTCATAGAAAGAAAAGAATCTTAGCAGTGCATGGGCAGAATATAAGTTTGTTCTTTTACCAGGGCATCAAGTCCATTGTTGGGAGATGATACATAAGTCTGGCTCCATCTGCTGGAGACCAGCAAATTCACACTTGGACAGTTTATTAATAAAAGTGATTCTCTATAATCATAAGGAGTCAGCCAATATTTGTTAATGGTAGGGAGTTAAAGAGAAGAACACTGTCAACAAGATGAATCAACGCAGTTAACTCTAACACTGGGATGATGAGAATGGCACATGGCAGAGTAAGGTTCAGATCTGTTGTTGGTAGGGCCACTATGAGTTGATAGGTAAACTCGAAGACACCGAAGAACAACATGTGCTCAGGAAGCTCTGGCAGCATAGATCGTAGGCCACTGTGCTGCTAACCCAGAGGTCGTGTCTCTCTGGTAGTTCAGATCTGCCAGTGGCTCTGAGGGACAAATATGGACAGTCTCCTCCCATTCTGTTTACAGTCCCAGAAACCCAAATGAAGGTCAGCTACGAATCACTTCCAATTCTGTGGCAGTGATTTGAGGGTTTGTTGTTTGCTTTTTTGGTTTTTTTTGTTGGGTTTTTTTGGTTGGGTTTTGGTTGGGTTTTTGGAGTTGTTTTTTTTTGTTTGTTTTATTTTGTTTTTTGTTTGTTTTTGTTTTTTTTTACTGTGTGTTTAATAGTCCAGATGTTTAATATTCTTAGCTGTTAACTGAAGGTTAATGGTTTGAGTCCACCCAGAAATACTATAGAAGAAAGATTGATGGTAATATACTTCAGAAAAATCAACTATGAAAACTCTGTGGAGCACAGTTCTGCTGTGACACACACGTTTAGAATTGAATGATAGCAAATGGTTTTACTAATAGGTGATACCATTGTAGCACAGCACAAATTTAGAGATTCTCTGTATCCACAAACTTTTGAAAAAGAAAAACGAAAAACCCTTTTTTCATTTAGCTAGTTTCCTTATAACAGGTTTCCTTCCTAAACATCTCCTTGTGTAACTTAAAAAGTCTTATAATCTCACTCTGAGCTAAATTTTCCTCATATGAGAACTAAGGCACAAATTGAGATTTGTTCACCAGTGTTCATAGCAGCATTATTTATCACCACAGGAACATGGAAACAGCTCAAATGTCCAACCACAAACAAATGAATTGAGAAATTATGGTACAATCACACAGTGAAATACTATGCAGCATGGAGGAGCAATAACTTTGTAGATTATTACCTAACTTAGGAGAGACTGGAGAGCATTATACTGAGTGAACTAACTCAGTCCCACAAGGATAAATATTGTATAATACCATTATTGTAGAATGAGTATAAGGATCCAGGAGGGGTGGGAGAGGCTGGAAGCAGAGGGATGTGGATGTGCAGGGGGAAGAGGGGATTAATCATTAAGTTATACAATTTGATGGATGGGGAGGTGAGGGAAATGGAAAGAATTTGTTTAAGTTTGTATTAGAATTTTGTAAATAAACTAGTGAAAAAAACCTCAGTATGTATACAAATGAGCAGTGTGAGTTCCAATAAAACTTTATTGGGGCAGGGGGAAGAATGGCAGTGTTTCCCAGTAGGTGTTATAGTAAAATCTAATGTGTTTGCTTATCATAAAAAATGATTATTGTTGTTTGTTGTTGTTGCTGAGTACCATCGAGTTGGAACCAACCCATAACTGACCCTCCGATGGGTTTTCAGAGGGAATAAATAACATGGAAGGAGATTGCTCATCCTTCTCCATGGAGCCGCTGGTGGATTTGAACCACGTGCCTTTGGGATTGCAGCACAGCTTTTTGTCACTAGGTTACCAGAGCTTCCTAGACACAATGGTATAAAGGTTAAAAAGAATCGGGCTCCTGTGCTCAAGTTTAGAGAAGGAAGTACACACACACACACACACACACACACGCACACGCACACGCGTGCGCACACACAGAGACCATTGAAATCTATGTGCCAAGGCATTGTAGAAGTAAGGAGAACAAGTCCTGAGCCCAGGCCAATGTACAGAGCTGGAGAAGAATTAGAATAGTGTTCTGAGAAATGGATGCTTTGTCTCAGTTGTACATGGGTGCTCTTTGCCAAGCAGAAGAGGGTGAAAGGACCTTTCAGACACAGAGGTTACTATAAGCAGCAGAATCCAAATGAGAGACTGCATGAAAGTGAGTGGCAGGGAAAGCCCAGAGATGAGTTTTTGAGGAAATTGGTGAGACCAAATAATGTGGTTTATATGCTACGTTAAGGGGTTTGGACATTTTTCTTAATCCAGTGGAAAGTCACTGGAGAATTTAAGTAGGATAGTGTAAATCAGGTTCCCTAGTTCACCTGTTGGCTGAGTCTGTTGAATTTGATTGAAGGGGCCAAGATTGGAGACAGTGTGCTTAATTAAGTGAGGTGATTGTGGCAGAAATCAAGTAAGTAATGATGAAGGCTGAAGCTTTGGCAGCAGTAAAATATAGGAGAGAGGTCAGACAGAGGACCTCACTTAAGGGCTCTCTAGGAGTTGAATTTCACAAAGTTGGGTGATTTGATAATAAATGAGAAGTCAACCTAACCAAAACAAATAGTGGAACCATGAGAAGTGAAGTCCCTATGGAGAATGTACACAGTAAGAAGAGGTCAAGGTCAGAATTGGAGTGTAGCCATACTCGAAAAAGCAGGCAGAGGAATGGGCTCCTGCAAAGGGGATAATGATGAGATGTCTAGCATCCAGAAAATTTTAAGGATGGCATAATTTTAAAATGTCAAATGTAATATAAAATTTGCAGAAAATACCTATTGCGTTTGACTTTTAGGAAATGAATATGACCTTGCTAAGACAGGATTCTGATGCAGTGGGTTGAGGAGTAAGTGCATAGTTAAGACTGCCCTTTGAAATGCTTCTCTGAAAAGACCAGGGTAAAAGTAAACTAGTAACTGGAGAGGAGTTTAAAACAGCCTCTCCTTAAAGTAGCAGAAACGTGCGTCTGTTTACAAACTTGTGGAAAAGAGCTAGCAAAAGAGGCAGATTGACATTGGAAGGCCTTTTCTGGGACGGAAGGACAAAGGGTAGCTTTATAAGTTGCATATGTTGTAGGGTTAAGAGATAGTGGAAAGAAAACTTGTGGATAGTATCTTCTTTTTCATTCCCCTTGAAGAAATTTCATTAGGACCTCATTAGGAGAAAGAATGGAGGAAATGATTATAGGAAGGTCCTCAAAAGAATGGTGAAATAATTGGAATTACTGTTATAGAACAAAATCTGAATGAATGATTGAATTAATATTAGTCTACTTTGTAACTTACACTTAAACGACAATAAAAAAAGAACTGAAAAATGGTACTTTTATATATTACCAGTTGGAGATGGTGAGGAAAATGTGGTGAAATAGAATTTAGGAAAAATAGGGATGGGTTTAAGAGATAGATTCACAAGTGATAATGGAAGACCCCAACCAAGGGTGGTGGTGTTGATATGTTATTTCAGGTCAGAACTTACTCATAGCTGACCTGTCAGTGGATTTCAGAACTAAGAATCTCACGAGGGAAGATTTTTCATCTTCCTTCTACAGAGCAGCTTGTGGATTTGAACCATGTGCCTTTGAGTTGACAATGCACAAGGAGGAATGTGGCATCAGGATTGGTGGAAGAGTCTTCACAACAACATGCGTTATGTGGATGACACAACCCTGCTTGCTGAAACTGAGGAGGACCTGAAGCGCTTGCTGCAGAAGGTCAAGGACTGCAGCCTCCAATATGGATTGAAGCTCAACGTCAAGAAAACAAAGATTCTCACCACTGGGGCAACTGGCAGCATCAGTATGGTGAAGAGATTGAGATAGTTAACAGTTTTAGTTTACTTGTTTCCACAGTCAGCACTCTTGGTAACAGCAGCCAGGAAATCAGGAGACAAATTGCATTGGGAAAGTCAGCTGTGAGGGACCTCTCAAGAGTACTGAAGAGCAATGACATCAGGCTGGAGACTAAGGTGTGCCTGATCCAGGCTATAGTCTTTGCAATTATGTGCTATGCATTGGAGAGTTGGACAGTGAATACGGATGATAAAAAGATAATTAATGCCTTTGAGTTGTGGTGCTAGAGTGTTGAATATACCATGGACTGCTAGGAGAACAAACAGGTTTAACCTGGAGAGAGTGAAGCCAGAATGTTCCCTGGAGTCAAGGATTCTGAAGCTTTGTCTGACATATTTTGGGCATGTTACAAGGAGGGACTGGTCCTTGGAGAGGGACATCATGCCTGGGAGAGTGGAGGGGACAGAGCAGGAGAAGAAGACCCTCAATGACCGATTCTGTGACTGGAGTGGTGGGAATGAGTGTGTTTGAGACGGCGAGGTTGGCATAGGGTAGAACGGCATTTAGGGCTGTTGTACATAGGGTCACTATGAGTTGCAAGCGACTCGATGGCATGTAACAACAACAACAACATACTTGTTTACTTGAACTTGAGAAAAGAATGACCTTCCGTTTCCTGTCTAGAACTGTGTTCTCTTAGTTCTTAGCCTTCTGGTCGTCTGATGTATTATTCTTCAAGTCCCAGTGTTCATTCACTCTGTAGAGACTTGATCATCTTTTGCTCGTATTTTTTTGTCTGTTACAACATCCTGGTTATTTCCATCACAGTGAAAAGTGACCCAAATAGTAGAATTTTTTTCCCACCCATTGGGTTACATAGCCATGAACAGAAACCATTTTTCTTAGAATTTTCTGTCTTGGGACTTCAACTCCGAAGGCTTCCTGTTCTATTTTCCTTAAAAATAGAGACATCTTGAATGCTTTCCAGGATTTATCTCTGTGTTATAGAACTGTCCCTAGTGGGAAAAAGGGCTGGGGGATCTGGGGCAAGTGGATGACTACTTCTCTACCACAGACAGCCCTTTTTTTTTAAAAAAAAAAAAAAGAAACTTTTTAAAAATTGTGATTTTAACAAAAGTTTACAGAAAACTTGGATTTCCATTCATTCATTGTTGCCCATTTTCCTCCCTACCCACCCACTACCGGTTTGCTTTTCTCTTTAAAAAATTCATTTGTTGCATTGTTGCACAATTCCTTCCTACCCCTCTCCCTGTCCACTTTCCTATGCACCTCTTATTCTGGACTGTTGTCATGCAAATAATGCCTGATCATATATTCCTTTTAAACAAGTCTTTCAATTCCATCTTCCTTCTGCCTTCCTCTCTGACCTCAAAAGTACGTGAAAACCAGAATAATGTTCTGGAACCTTAGTGCATTGACTATTTTGTGTGAATTCAAACCATCTCTGATGGTTGAATTTTCTGTTACAACCTGAAGATTTATAAGGTATGCCTACATATAAGGTTATGCCCCTCCAGGAATATTGGAAAGGGCTGGGTTTTAGAGTTTACTTTACCTTGAGCCCTCCTAGGATAGACTATTTTACTTTTCTAGGTAGTAAATGATCTCTTTGTAAATATATAAGTAGCCTTCAAGGTAACTTTCAATTCTTAGTATTAATACCTATTCTCTAGTGCTAGTATGCAAAGGTGATAAATTGTTTTAAAAGAGCCTTTTCACTCAGCTGAGGTCCTGTTGTCTTTGTGTGGATTCCAACTCCTGAGACCCTGTAGGACAGAGTAGAACTGCCCCCTCGGGTTTCCCAGACAGTGACCTCACAGGGGCAGATCATCAGGTGTTTTCTGTTGCAGAGTCGTTGAGTGGGTTAAAATCCCTGACCGTTTGGTTAGCACGTAGCCTGTGTTCCACCAGCATGCCTTAATTTCAGACCCTACTACTTAGAATTACTGTTCTGAAAAATGACCTCTCTATAGTAAAGAAGCTGAGTGAAAGCGCTGTTGTCCTTTGCCTTTTCTTTTTAATAGAAGTAGTATTCCCCTTAAGATTAGGGCAAGGAAGCGTTCATTCATGAGAGTAAGGCTATATTAAATGCTCCTAGTTCTTCCTCAGCGTCCACCAAAGAACTCTTTATTCTTTAATGGAAACTTGGCACAGAGGAGTCCCAGGAGGGTGACAGTATTGGGTGTGTGAGTGCTTCAGCAGCACTGGCCTTGCTTTTCCTTTGCAGCGTGTCAAGGAAATCTGGGACAGAAGGAATACTGTTCCCACTGCTGAGCCAGATAGAGATGGGTGTGCCTCTCTGAGTTGTTTGCTGCTGGAGTCAGCCCTTGACTCATGGTGACGCCATGCACAGAGTCTGAAATGCCCAGGACCCACATGGTCATCTTGATCTGTTGTAGATCCAACCATTGTGACTTGTAGGGCTTTCCTTAGCTGACTTCTCAAGTAGACTGCCCTCCCATTTTCCTGGTATGTCAGTGGAAGCTCCACTGAAACCTGTTGACCACCATAATAACAAGCATGCCTCCACTGACAGGCAGTTGGCCAGAAATTGAGCCTGAATCTCCCACATGAAAAGTAAAAAGAAAATAAAGGTATACTACGAAAGTGCTAATGCCTTCTCTTGCTGAACTCCAGCCATTCACTGGGACAGTGTATAATACAGCCGAGGCTGCATGACACCAAAGCATTAAAGGATTCCGAGGAGAGCTAAAAGAAAGTCTTCCAAATAAGTAGATTTTACCAAGAACCAAAGAGGGTGGAAATGGTCTTTTTAATAAAAAATACACCTCTTTTTGCACTAATGTTATTTTAAATTTTCCTAAATATTTTCCTATGAATTATAAATATTTTCAGTAAGTTGAAGGTTGCATTTCTCCATTTAGTAAAGTGGCTCATGTATATATATAACACAACTCAACAGGATGTGAGTTATGACATTTAAGGGAGTTGTCCTCTTTCTTCAATACTGTGGGGTTATCGTGTAACACACTATATCACATGATTTGACTGACTGCAGGGGGGAAAAACCCTCTTCAGTTTTATTGGCTTAAATATAGTTCAAGACAACGGATACAGAGTTAAAATGAGGAAGTACTGTATAGTGTAGGAAATAGGAATTTTTAAAGCTAATTCACTGTAATGTGAAACTGACTTGTTAAACCCTGATAAATGTAGACGTTCCAGAAAGAAAATTCTTTATCCTTAATTTGAAAGGGACCGTGGAAACACTTCAGGTAAAATACTTCAAGTTTAGATTTGCTTTTGCAGAGATGGAGCTGTGTATTTAAAGTGATTAAGACAGAAGAGTGGAAGTGTGAGAGAAGAAATGAAAAATATAGCGTATTTGCTGGTAGTTTTGTTCAAATTGTTCTCTGTATGACTTTCTTAGTTATTTAAAAGCAAATCTAAGTTATTTCCTAAACTTTGATACACTGTAATAGAAAGGATCCTAGGTAAATTGTAGTAATCTCAGCTATATTAATTAAAATCTTCTGAGTGCTGGGAAGAGTATTAAGTCAGCTCTTACTTTCTATGAATGCATGTTTAATTATTAGTTACTATAAAAGCTGCTTCGTTTTACTTGTTTCACTGTACAAGTTGGCAAAATGAGTACTAAACTATTATATTTGCAAAGAAAAATTAACTACCTTGATATTGTTTAGTACCATGCATAGTTTATGTAGTCTTTGAGAGTCTTATACTGTAGAAGACTTTAAAACACTTTTTGTCATCCTTTATATTAACTTTTTTTTAAAAGCCCAATTCTGCTTAGAGTCTATTGAGGGGGGGGAGAGAAAGAAAAACAGAAAAATTACTTCTAAACAGTAGGGCAAATAAATTTTTTTCTGGAAATATTTGGAAGAAAGCAACTGTAATTATTTGAGAAGTTATTCATTAATTTATATGAGTCTATTTAAGAATATCTACAGGCTTAAAACAAACTTGGTGTATAAAACTTATATTTATAAAGCATTTATTAACTGATTATTCATCTCAGAAGGATCTTGTGCTTTTTCCATGATTTGCCTAACACAGTTTCCTTGGATAGTTAAATCTACAGAACATTACGAAAACACTTGAACACATATGCAGGATAATATGCAGGATGCACAAACACAGACACATTTATGCACACATACATCTTATTTTTATACACGTAATATGCATATTGTAAGGTGTTTTTGCAATCCCACTCACTGCCTTGCAGGTTGCCTATGTATGCTGTATTTGTTGACACATTACGTACATGGCTTGTGATATATAAAAAAAATAGAGTATGCAATACAGAAAATAGGCTGTATCTGATTGGGAAACAGTTGATTTTTTTCTTTTTTCAGAAATAATAAAGGAAAAAAAGATGGTTACTTTAATTTCATCTTCCAATTTATATGTATCTGACATACTTTAAAAATGACACAGTAACTGGGGCAATGGGGATTGGTGCATTGGAATTAGTGAGACTGGCTAATGACAGGGCACTGTTCAGAGCTGCTATACATAAAGTCGCTATGGGTTGCAGGTGATTCAGCGCCACATAACAATTTTGACGAAGGGTTTTCATTAATTGTTGTACATTTTCCTCCGTCCTCCTTCCTTTGCCTTCCCCCAGTCCACTTTGAAAGGTACCTCTTGTTCCAAATTATTGTCCTACCTATAATGCCTAATCATATATTCCTTCAGACAGTTCTTCCCTTCATTTGTTTCAATGCACTGTTCATTAACTATCCACTCTTTTCCTGTTCTCCCCTCAATCCCCTGTTGTTGTTGTTGTTATGTGCCATCGAGTTGCCTGTGACTTATAGCAACCCTATGTACAACAGTCCTAAACCCTGCTGTGTCCTATGCCAATCTTACTGTCTCTGACACACCTGTCCCCCATTACCCCCGTCACTGAATCAGTCCATCTCATCAAGGGTTTTTCCTCTCCTGTATTGTCCCTGCACCCTCCCAGGCATGATGTCCCTATCCAAGGACTGGTCCCTTTTTGCAGCATACCCAAAGTATGTCAGACGAAGATTAAGAATCCTTGCCTCCAAGGAGTAGCTTGGTTTAACCTTTTTCAGGAGGAACCTGTTCATTCTCTTAGCAGTCCATGGTATATTCAATACTCTTCTTCAACACCATAGCTCAAAGGCATCAATTCTCCTTCTATCAGCCCTAGTCATTGTCCAGCTCTGATGCATAGCAAGTGACTGCAAAGACCATAGCCTGTATCAGGCGCACCTTAGTTTCCAAACTAACATAATTGACATCAGCAGCACTCTGGAGAGGTCTCTTGACAGCAGATTTTCCCATCATAATATGTCTTTTAATTTCCTGGCTGCTGGCGCCAAGAGTGTTGACTGTGGGGCCAAACAAACTAAAGCTGTTTATACTCTCAGTCTCTTTACCATCCATCACGATGCTGCCAATAGGCCTAGTGGTGAGAATCTTTGTTTTCTTCATATTGAGCTTCAATATCAGTCTTATTTCATAGCAGTAGTATTAAGCGGTATTTTTCCTTTTGTGACTGAGATATTACACTTAGAATAATGTCTTCCAGGCTTACCTATGTTGTGTAATGTTGTATGAGTTCATTGTTATATTTTACAAGATGGTACCTAACAAGAACAACAGAAAAGTTAGTTAAGTGATGTGATATATAAGGATTTTATTTTATTTTTTGAGAGAGAGAACAAGACATTTATTTTCATCTTTTTGGTGCACTTTCTAGTGCTGAATTTTAACATTAAGTTACCACTGGAACTAAACTACAAGTTTTCACTTTGGCCTCAGGCTTTGTCACTAATTAGTGTGTAAAGTAATAAAAACAGTCCTAATACTCTTTGGTTCTTATTATCTTTAAAGTCAAGGGGTTTATCTACATAGTCCCTTCAGGTCTTCAATTTTGACGTTTTCTGTTTCCCAAAAGTGACTTTTATGATTGAGTTTAACTAAAAAAAAGTGGTATAATTATTTTATAAAATATAAAAAAAGGTATGATAGAATGTCAGTTGTAGCAAAAAATGTAGGAGGTTAATCGTCTATACACATTCACTATCATTTACCAGCTGACAGCGACAAATACTTTTTCCACTGACCCAACTCAAATCCATTTCTCCTAACATTTCACTTTCTTTTCAAGATGAAAGCTAAAGTTTTGGTGTTATTGGGGAAATACTATATATGTGTAAAATTGTTTTAAATGTGCAACGATGTTGTTGGAAAGAAAAATTTTTTTTTTTAGTGTCATCCCTATTATAAATAGGGATTGTTGCTGTGTACCACTGAGTCAGAACAGAACCATAGCTGTTACTCTGGTGTATTTTCAGAGACAGTTAATCCCATGGCGGGAGATTGCCCATCCTTCTCCCACAGAGCACCTGGTGGATTTGAACATTTTGACTTCGAGATTGCAGCACATCTTCTTGACACTATGTGCCAGTGTTCCCACAGATTGGGATGGAATGTGTAAAACATGATAATCTAAAAAAATTATTTTGTCAAACTTAGGGGAAGAGAAGCAAGAAACGACTAGATAATTCCTTTAGTACAGTTTATCTGCAGCTTTTAAGAAACACCTGAAACGAGATTTAATGTTAACTGTTCAGTCTTGTTACTGACTTGACAGTTTCAGACCTGTAAGGAGGATCTGCTTTTCCAACTTGTTTATTCATTGAACCTGTTTGTTTGTACATTATGCATTATAGTCCAGTTAAAAAGACCTGGCTTTGCAATTACTAAAGTTGAGTTCTGATTTCACTTGTATGGTCTTGAGAAGTTATTTAACATTACTAAGTTTCATTCAGACTCCTTGTCTGTAAATAGCACTAATATCCATTGTCTAGGTACCAAGTGTCCTTGAGCTGTTTCTGACTTAGTTGGGTTTCCAAGGTTGAAAGTCTTTATGGGAAGACACTGCCCATCGTTCTTCTATGGAGCAGCTGTTAGATTCAAAGTGCTGACCTTTGAATTAGTTGCCTGCTACATTTCTCAGTATATCATCCTAAAAAATAAAAACAAAAAAATCCCAAACAAACTCAAAATCATTGCTGTTGAATATAAACTAACTCATAGCTGACCCTCCAAACCTCCAGCAACTTTTCAGAGGCTGTAAATCACTTAGGAGGGAATTGCCCATCTTTCTCTTTTAGAGAAGCAAATAGGTTTATATTTGAACCACTTGCCTTAGGGTTGAGAACACAGTGTCCCTCTCTACTAGGCAACTAGTTGGAACTGACTCATAACTGACTCAAACCACTGGGTTTTTTCCCAGAGGCAGTTAATCGCATAGGAGGAGACTGCCCATCTTTATCCCTTAAGGCAGCTGGTGGATTCAAACTGTGTGCTCTTGGTTGTTGGTGCAACTCCTTACCACTGAGCAGAGCTCTCTAATACACCATCAGGGCTCCTTAATCTGTTAAGTAGGATTAAGAAAATGTATGTAAAAGAATCCCAGTCTGATACTTGGTGAGATTGAAGTGACTCATAAATATCCTGTTCCTGTTAGCCTTTTCTTTTACTCCGCTGTGTGTCAGAGAAAATAAGGATGGCACTAGATAGGGGTTCAAGATGACTCGTCATAGGGTGGCTATGAATTGTACTCAGAAGTACCTAACAACTGCATCAAGATCTCTCAAATTCCTAGGGCTACAGGTTAAACGACTCTAATTAAAGTTTAACTTATCTGACTCTTAGCAGACCACACCGGGTTTTCTGAGGTCGTAAATTTTTATAGAAGGAGACTGAAGTTATACTTAGTGTTTCATCACTTCATCATTTTTATTCACTTGCATACACAGATATAGACCTCTTCCAAATATCCTGCCTCTTTTCACCTACTTACTGTTGCAAAGAAAACCCTTCTCCTTTTCCTTTTGCAACTTTTTTTCTTTCTTTGCCCCCTTTCTTTCTCTGATTCTGTGCCTTGCCTTTTTTGTTTGTTTGTTTGTTTTGTTTCTCTGTCTTTCACCATCTCCCATCTTCCCTAATGAGATATTATAGAGGAAGTTTTGCAGGAGTTTGCTTTTCCTTCCCATTTCTCAGGATCTTGGTGGTGTAGAGGGTTAAATTTTGGGCTGAAAGGTTTGGAGGCTTATGTGTGAAGTGGTTGGATTCTGAA
This sequence comes from Elephantulus edwardii, assembly GCF_000299155.1. Lineage (NCBI taxonomy): Eukaryota > Metazoa > Chordata > Mammalia > Macroscelidea > Macroscelididae > Elephantulus > Elephantulus edwardii. The sequence continues at coordinate 8,757,905 of NW_006399780.1, read as the reverse complement.
AGGTAGTTTGTCTTGTTCGGGTTGAGAGTTAGTTGTAGGCTGTTTCGTTGTTGTTTTTTACATTCATAGTCATGTGTGAGCTGATTGGATTTGCTGGATTTAGCTAACACAGCTGTCAGCTGGAAGCCTCTTGTTTAGAGTCAAATAGGACCTGGTGGGCAGGCCTTTGTATTTAAAAGTCATCTTAGCTGAAAGCAGAGAATACCAGAAGAATGTCTATCTGTGTTTCATTGATTATGCAAAGGCATTTGATTGTGTGGATCATAACAAACTGTGGCTGACTCTGAGAAGAATGGGAATCCCAGAACATTTAATTGTGCTAATGCGAAACCTATATATGGACCAAGAGGCAGTCGTCAGAACAGAGCAGGGCAACACTGAATGGTTCAAAATTGGGAAGGGTGTACGCCAGGGATGTGTCCTATCTCCATACATTTTCAACCTGTATGCAGAGCAGATTATCCGAGAGGCTGGGCTCTATGAGGAGAAGCGTGGCGTTAGCATTGGTGGACGATCTATCAACAATCTGTGTTATGCAGATGACACAACTTTGCTTGCTGAAACTGAGGAGGACCTCATGCACTTACTGCAGAGGGTCAAGGACTGCAGCCTTCAATATGGACTGAGGCTTAATGTCAAGAAGACAAAAATTCTCACCACTGGACCAATCGGTAGCATCAGTGTGGATGGCGAAGAGATTGAGATTGTTCACAGCTTCAGTTTGCTCGGCTCCACGTTCAACACTCTCGGCACCAGTAGCCAGGAAATCAAAAAACGTATTGCGATGGGAAAGTCTGCTGTTAGGGACCTCTCTAAAGTACTCAAGAGCAGCGGTGTCTCTCTGGAGACTAAGGTGCGCCTGATACAGACCATGGTTTTTGTAATCACTTGTTATACATCAGAGAGTTGGACAATGACTAGGGAGAATTGATGCCTTTGAGCTGTGGTGCTGGAGAAGAGTTTGAATGTACCATGGACTGCCAAGAAAACAGATTTATCCTAGAGAGGGTTAAACCAGGCTGCTCCTTGGAGGCAAGGATTCTGGGGCTTCGCCTGACATACTTTGGACATGTTGTAAGGAGAGGCAGGTCTTTGGAGAGGGACATCATGCTGGGCAGAGTGGAGGGACAATGCAGGAGGGGAAGACCCTCTATGAGGTGGATTGATTCAGTGACTGGGGTAATCGGGATGGGTGTGTCAGAGGCAATGCGATTGGCACAGGATAGAGCAGGGTTTAGGGCTGTTGTACATAGGGTCGCTATGAGTTAGGTGCAAACGACTCGATGGCACATAACAACAACAACAGCAACAACAACAACAACTAAGTCTCCAGTTTGGAGGCTCATGTGTGAAGGTAGGTTCTCTTGTTTTGATTGAGGGTTGGGTGTAGACTGTATAAGTGTTAATTGTGTTTGGGACAAACATTCTTCTAAGTGGTACAGCACTGGTCTGTCAGTTTGTTGTACTGGGGTAACTTGAGGTTGCTGTGATGCTGAACACTGCCACTTGTGTGTCAAATGTCATAATGGTTACCCATGGTGAACAGTGTTTAATGGAGCTCCCAGATTGAGACAGACTTGGAAGCAGGAGTGGCATCCACTTCCTAAACAGCATGCCTCTGTAAACTCTGTGAGAGTAAAATAGTTACAGAACAAGGTTCAGATCTTTCGTTCATAGGATTGTTATGAGTCAGGCTTGACTTGATGGCAGTTAACCACAGCAACAATGGAAAGGTCAGTGTTTGAAACCTTTCAGCCTCTTTATGGATTAAAGATGAAGTAGTCTGCACCCATAAAGATTTATAGCTGCAGAAACCAAATGAGGCATTCTGGAACATTAAGTACTCTGTTCTAGAATGTCTCTATGGGTCAGCATCTACTTGATGGCCGTGAGTTTTGGTTTTCCCATCCTCAAGCCATGCCCATGCCTGGTAATGCTGCTGTTTTTGTGGAGTCATAGAGGTGGAATGCTATCCAGACACCAAGTCATATTGACTCATAATGAACTTTAATAAGCCAGACTTTTAGCTCCTTAATACATAATGTCAAGTTTTTTTAAGAAGTTGAGTGGAAAATGAAAAAAACCTCATTCAAAGGGGGATTTCATTAATAAAGATAGCCAGACCAGAAGACTGCCGATAACAGCTGGGAGGAAATTCTAAATGGAAATTTTCCAGAAACAAACTCCATACTGCCAAGTCAGAATCTCAAATGTGATTTCTTAGTCAAAGAAGGTACTTTTCATCCCAGTATCGATAATCAAAAGTCAACATTTTACTTTTATTTTAAAGTTTCATTTTACTTATTCCTAAGACTATTAATAGAGCTCTCATTTGCTCAGTATCTGGTTAGACAACAATGAGAATCAAGGATATTTATGCATCTCTGAAGAATGAAGTATAAATTAATGAAATAGCAATAATTATATATCAGTATATCAGAAGCAACATTTAACATATCCAGTAGCAATGGGCTAGATAAAAAATAAGCAGCAGCCAAAATATTAACATTGGTTTTAATTAATTAATTTATTTATTTGGTGGTGTTTTGTTTTTTTTTTCTGGCGCATAGACCAGCTGGGAGGAACTAGGAAGAACAAGGGAAGCCAAAGATGAAAAGAAATAATGCTGCTGTGAAGGAGGAGGCAGGCTTTGCTTAGAAAGCCCCCACCCCCATGCTTCTTGGTCCAGAAGGATGAATTCTGTCCAGAAGATAAGAGGTGGAGGAGAAAACGGGGATTTTTGGAGCTCTATAATTCTTACTCCAAGAATAACTAAGTGAGCTTTTGAATAAGTTGATTGGATTTCTAAGACCTTAACAAAAAGAGAAGTCACCTTCTCTAGGATATACTTTGTTATTAAGTGGTTTCGTTGCGTTAGTCTGAACAGCTTGTGGGGAATTTTGTCATGCCTTTTATTGTGATTCTTTTGAGTGATCTGATCCACAAATGAGGAAACTTTTACCTTGCCCAGCTGGAAAGGTATAGACAGAGCTCCCTCAGGATCCATGGTTAAAAAGGAAGGGATGCAGGGATCCCTTTTCTTTTAAGATTGGACAGGGTTTGCCTGCATTTTTACCTTCAATATTCTAATTCTTTTATTCATCACACAGGACTTATTATCCAGAATGACATTTACAAACCACATGTGTATTTAAAAAATTTTTATTAGCCACACTTTAAAAAAGACTTTAATAAAAAAAGAGACTATAAAAAAAGTTACTTCATTTAATCAAATATGTTTAACCCAGTATGTCCAGAATTAAAATTTAATTGTTCATCAATATTTTAGAAAGGAAAATATTTTACCATTTTTGTTAATGTAATTCTTTGTGATTCAGTGTTTATTGTACACTCAAATCACTGTTCCGTTCTGACTAGTCACATTGCAAGTGCTTAATTGCAGCAGGTGATTTGGAGGTACCCAGGAAAAGAAGAGAGAGTTGTAGCCTGAAAATCTAAAATAGCAGTCCTGAGGAACTGGGATGGTTCAGGAAAGCAGCTTTAATGAAGATATAATGAGAAATTATGGAAGAAAGAGAAACCACAAAAGATAGGTACACTCTTTTAAAGAAAAGATTAACATATCATGTAAGGACATTACTACTGAAGGACTATTTAAGGAAAGCAGTAAGACCTTTATCACCAGCTCCAGTGACAACCACAGGAAAACTGTATGGCTGAACCGCATTTGAGAGGGGAAATGACGCGTCTTGGCAAATACACTGGTCATTAGGTGTGGAAACCACAGCCTTTATTGTATATATGGCTGCAGTTGCCAAAAAATTCTTTTATCCCCAGTGCCTAATGCATTTTTCAGATGGGGAGCTGTGATGTTTGCTTGAGGAAATAAACCATGAACAAATGCCTTATACGGGAATTTACACAGGCCCTAGCTCTATTGGAACATGATAAATGATAGTTTCAGACCTCTGTTCCAGCAAAGCAGAAATCATGCTATATTTATAATCTTCAGTCACGTCTTTCCATGCTTTTTTCCTTTAAAAAATATTCCAAAAATTTTCTAGTAATCCTTTTCCTGTGATTCTGTTTTAGTTGTCTTTGTCCTTTTTAACCTCTCTCAGACCTTGGTCATTATGGTTTTCCTTCTTCTTCTTCTTTTTTATTTTTTTGTGTTAGTTAGGTCTAGGAATTCTACTTCCAGGATCCCTTTCTCTTGATTTTCTTAGTTGTGGAACTTTTAATTCTGTTCTTTATGGAAAAATTGAAGAAAGATTAGAGTTTTTAATAATTCTTCAGGACCTTCATTTTTTAACCTGGAGCTGCATTTTTTTAACTCTTTAAAGAAAGTGATGGAACAATAGATAGGAACCCTGGCCTTTGCTATGCCATCTTCATGATCTCTGATGTGCTTGAGCCCATTGCTACAGTTGCCATGTCAGTCTATCTTACCTCTTTCATTAACCCACCTTTCTCGAAGACTTTTCTGTTTGCTCTCTTGGCAGTCCATGGGATATTTAGTACCCTTCTTCAACACCACAACTCAAAGGCAGCAGTTTTTCTGTCTTTCTTTATTCATTGTCCCACTCTCAGCATAGCAGGTAATTGAAAAGACTGTATCTTGAATCAGGACCACCCTAGTTTTTAAACTGATGTTATTGCTCTTTAAAACTTTGGATAGATCCCTGACAGCAGACTTGCCCAGTGCAGTACATTTCCTGTTCTCCTGAATGCTGATACTAAGACTATTGATTATGGATCCAAGTAAAATGAAATTGTTGTCAATGCTTCACTCTTCTCTATCATGATGTTGCAGATTGATCCAGTAGTAAGGATTTTTTGTCATCTTTATGTTGAGATGCAATCCATATAGAAGGCTATAATCCTTGATCTTCTGCAGCAGGTGCTTCAGGTCCTCCTTGCTTTCAGCAAACAAGATTGTCATCTGCATAACACAGGTTGTTGAGTCTTCCTCCAGTCCTGATGCCATACTCTTCTTCATGAAGTCCAACTTCTCAAATCATCTTCTCAGCATACAAATTGAATAGGTATGGAGTAAGGATACTGCCCTGATGCACCCCTTTCTTGATTTTTAAACCATCCTTCTTCCATTGCTCTGTTCGATGATGGCTTCTTGGTCTAGGTTTCAAATGAGCACTACTAGGTGTTCGGGGATTCTTAGTCTTCTCAGTGTTAACCATAGCTGCTTGTGACCCACACAGTCAAATGTCTGCATAGTCAGTAAAACATAAATAAGCATTCTGGTATTCTCTGCTTTCAGCTAGGATTTATCTGACATCAACGGTGATATCCCTGGTGTGATGGATTCTTCTAAACCCTTCTTGAACTTCTGACGGTTCTCTTTCAGTTTAGTGTTCTGTTTTTGCTTGATGGTGACATTCCTGAATTTGAATATCCTCTTGGAGTAAATATTAAGAATGGGACAACAGTAGAAGTTCTTGCATTTGTACCTTAAAGCATGCTTCAAGCCCTCATCTTTGGGGGTTTGGTTTTCTGCTGCAGACACATGAAGAAGTGATTCCTGGTGGTACAGTGGTTAAGTACCGTGCTACTAGGTGAAGGTCAGTGGTTTAAACCTATCAGCAAATCTGCAGGAGAATATGTGAGGCAGTCTGCTTCCATGAAGATTTATAGCCAAGGAAACTCTGTAGGGCAGTTATCAGTCTTAGAGAGTCATTAACCACATCAACTCTTCAGCAATAAGTGTGGTGACTAGTAGCATTGTCCTGAACATGCTGACCAGCATTGACCAGCACACCACTCAAGTGACTCATGTTTGTATAGTACATTATTATCTATCTTCGTTCATGTCTAATTATTACTACCCTATTGTAAAAAATATTAGGAGAATGGGAATTGTTGTGTCAGAATTAGTGAGACTGGCTCAGGGCAGGGCAGGGTTCAGAGCTGTTGTACATAGGGTTGCTATGGGTTGCACGCAACTTGACAACACATAACAGCAGCAACAACAGTCATCGTTAGGTGCTGTTGAGTTGACCATGTCTCGTAGTGACCCTATGAATGAGAGATCAAAACTTTGTCCTGTCTTGCTTCATCTTTACATATTCCACCATTCTCAAACCCATTGTTGCAGTCACAAATTTCAGCTCATCTTATTGAGGGTCTTCTACTTTTTCTTTGACTCTCTGCTTTTCTCAGCATGATTTTTTAAAAATAAAGACTGACATCTTTTGACTACATATGGGATAAAGTTTGACTGTCATTACCTCTAAGGAGAACACTGGTTGTACTTCTCCTAATATATGTTTTCTGTGGTTGTTTTGTTACTTGGGAATGTTTTTCAATTCATAAATGAGTTGTTGAGATACTCTATAATGGTAAGGAAGGGTAGGGAAAAAAATGACTTGTTAGTAAATTGTTGTTTTTGTTATATGCCATTCAGTCATGTATGATCCGTAGCAACCCTTTGAACAACGGATCTGAACACTGTTCTATCCTGCACCATCTGTGACATACTTGAACCCATTGCTGCAGTCACTGAGTCAGTCCGTTCCATTGAGGGTTTTCCCTCTCTTTAGTTGCCATTCTACCTTTTCTAGCATGATATCCCTTTCCAGGGAATATCCCCTTCTAGCAACATGCCCGAAGTATGTGAGAGGAAGTTTCTTCATCGTTGCCTCTAAGGAACACTCTAGCTGCACCTTCTTGAAGACATACCTGTTGGGTTTTGGTTTTGTGGGGTTTTTTTTAACAGTTCATGAGATATTCAGTACTGCTCCCTAACATCACAACTAAAAGGCATCCATTTTTTTCCCTTCGTTCCTTAGTCATTGTCCATTTTTCTGATGCATAGCAAGTGACTGAAAAGACCTTGACCTGAATCAGGATCCCCTTAGTCTTCAGACTGACATCATTGTTCTTCAGTACTTTGGAGAGATCCTTCACAGCAGACTTTATCAATGCAATGATTTTGATTTTCTAACTGCTGGTGCCAAGGGTGTTGATTGTGGATCCAAGAAAAATGAAGTTGACAGTTTCAATCTTTTCTCCACCTATCAGCCCAATGTTGAGGATTTTTGTCTTCTTGAAGTTCAAATATAATCCATATTGAAGTCTTTGAACATCTGCAGCAAGTATTTAAAATCTTTCCCATTTTCATCAAGCATGGTTGTATTTTCTGCATAACTCAGGTTGTTGATGCGTCTTCCTCCTGTTCTGATGCTACTTTTTTCTTCATAGAGTCTAGCTTTTCAAATTATTTGTTCAGCATAGTAATCTTCAATATATTCCTTAAAAGAGAGCTTTGAAAAGAATTGTTTATACCAGCAGTTCTCAACAGAACTCAAACTCATTCCCTTCAAGTATATTTCAGCTCATAGTGACCCTCCATCTGGTTTCCAAGCCTTAAGAAAACAAGAGGAGACTTTCCATCTTTTCTTCTTGGAGCTGCAGTTATGTGGCTATTAGCCTGGCAGCGTGGCTCATTGTGGACCATGCCACCAGAGCTCCCTCTCCTAGACAGAGAGAAGGATTTTCATTACCACTTGCGTTCACTTTGGAGAGACTTTATATATAGCTAGACTAGACTTCCCTGGACGTGCTCACCAAGTTGTGCCAAGAAATCTGGAGAACCACCACTTGGCCAACTGACTGGAAGAGATCTATATTTCTTCCCATCCCAAAGAAGTGTGACCCAACAGTGTGAAAACTATAGAACAATCTCATTGATTTCACATGCAAGCAAGATTCTACGGAAGATTATCCAAGGATGACTGGAACAGCACATCAGCAGAGAACTGCCAGAGGTCCAGGCTGGGTTTAGAAGGGGTCGTGGTACTAGGGATATTGTAGCTGATGTTAGATGGATCTTAGCTGAAAGCAGGGAATACCAGAGCAATGTCTATGTGTGTTTCATTGACTTTGCAAAGGCATTTGACTGTGTGGATCATAACAACCTGTGGCTGAGTCTGAGAAGAATGGGAATCCTAGAACACTTGATAGTTCTACTGCGAAACCTATACTTGGGCCAGGAGGCAGTCATCAGAACAGAGCATGGGAACACTGCATGGTTCAAAACTGGGAAGGGCATACACCAGGGATGCGTCCTATCTCCATACCTTTTCAACCTGTATGCAGAACAGATCATCCGGCAGGCTGGGCTCTATGAGGAGAAATGTGGGGTCAAGATTGGTGGATGATCTATCAACAATCTGCATTATGCAGATGACACAACCCTGCTTGGTGAAACTGAGGAGGACCTGAAGCACCTGCTGCAGAGGGTCAAGGACTGTAGCCTCCAATATGGATTGAGGCTCAATGTCAAGAAGACAAAGATTCTCACCACTGGGCCAATTGGAAGCATCAGGATGGATGGTGAAGAGATTGAGATTGTTCACAGCTTTAGTTTGCTTGCCTCCACAGTCAACACTCTTGGCACCAGTAGCCAGGAAATTAGAAGACGTATTGCCATGGGAAAGTCTGCTGTTAGGGACTTCTCCAAAGTACTCTGGAGACCATGGTGAGTCTGATACAGGCCATGGTCTTTGCAATCACTTATTATGCATCAGAGAGTTGGACAATGACCAAGGAGGACAGAAGGAGAATTGATGCCTTTGAGCTGTGGTGGTGGAGAAGAGTATTGAGAGTACCATGGACTGCTAGGAAAACAAACAGATTCATCCTGGAATGGGTTAAACTGGGTGGCTCTTTGGAGGCAAGGATTCTGAGGCTCAGTCTAACATACTTTGGACATGTTGTAAGAAGAGACCGGTCCTTGGAGAAGGACATCATGCTGGGGAGGGTGGAGGGACAGCACAGGAGGAGGGGAAGGCCCTCTATGAGGTGGATTAATTTGGTGACTAGGGTTATCGGGATGGGAGTGTCAGAGACAGTGCGATTGGCACAGGACAGAACAGAGTTTAGGGCTGTTGTACATAGGGTCGCTATGAGTCACAGTGACTCGACTAACAGCAACAACAACAGACTGGACTAGACTAGACTAGACTGGACTAGACTGAACTAGACTAGACTAGAGACAGCGTCCCTGAACATTCACTTACTCTGATACCAGAAATAACTTGTTAAAATAAAAGTAAAGAGATTCAGGTAGCTGAGCATATAGCTATTTTACTTTAGCTATTTTCAGCTTTATGATTTGAGGAATATAAATCTTACTGAAACTCAATTCATAAAACAAAAAATGATCCTTAAACTTTTTTTTGATCGCTCACGAAATTATATTCTGGCATGCAGATTTATACTTTAAGATTTCTGGAAAAGCAGAGTCCTCTTTATGGAAAGCAGGGCGACTCTACTGCCCCCTGGCGTTGCCATTCTTCTCTGCACCTCTGAACCTTTCAAGCTGTAAATTAGAACTAATTATTTTTTTCCAGTTGTATAATTAAGAAAACATGACCTCTGGTGGTTTTTGGTTTGTTTGTTTTTTTTTCAGATTAGGTAGTTGTATTCAAAGGAGAAATTATCTGGCATATAATTTATATGATGACAACATTGTTAAAATTAAAGTTATGGGATATAGAAAACATCTTTTAAGCAGCTGAAGTTAAACTACTTCTATATCACATGAGTGTGCTTAAGTTAAATCTTGGATTTAATATTCCTTATATAGGTAGATATGTTGTTGTTGTTGTTGTTGTTATGTGCCGTCGAGTCACTTGCAACTGATAGCAACCCTATGTACAACATCCCTAAACTCTGCTCTGTCCTGTGCCAATCGCACCGTCTCCAGTACACCCATCCTCATTACCCCAGTCACTGAATCAATCCACCTCATAGAGAGTCTTCCCCTTCTGCACCGTCCCTCCACCCTCCTAAGCATGATGTCCCTCTCTAAGGACCTGTCCCTCCTTGCAACATGTCCAAAGTATGTTAGATGGAGCCTTAGAATCCTTGCCTCCAAGGAGCAGCCCGGTTAAACCCTTACCAGGATTAATCTGTTTGTTTTCCCAGCAGTCCATGGTACCCTCAGTACTCTTCTTCAGCACCACAGCTCAAAGGCATCAATTCTCCTTCTATCCTCCTTAGTCATTG
>NW_006399780.1:8746406-8747815 GCF_000299155.1 Elephantulus edwardii | reverse complement strand
ACGGCACATAACAACAACAAATGTATCTTAAATCAGTCTTTTCATCTTAATTTACATCCTATAACATTTCTTTTATAGTCTTTTAGTTTGAACTTCCCAGCATAACATATTATGGGCTTTGTTTTATTAAGCATTACTTAGAAGCAGGTGACATGTATTTTTAGTATTGTTTATACATGCAGTAAGTAGTTGCATTCACTGTAAACTGCATTCACGTCGTTTGTGTCTCCTGGTTTTCCGTGAAAGTTTCCTGTAATAATGTCTATGGAGCTACAGAATGGCAAAAATATAGACTTCCGAACATCCTCTTAAGAGAATGCCTGACATTGGAAAGGACTCTATCTTTCCTCCCTTAAAAAAAAAGATTGTTGTTGTTGTTAAGTATCATCCAGTCACCTGAGACTCACAGTGTATAGTAGCTCTGTACCCTGGCTTATCCTGAGCAAGTCTCATTGTCTCTGATACATCTACCCTTCCCCCTCCATTACCCCAATTACTGTGTCAGTCCATCTCTTACGGGGCCTCGCTCTGCTGTACTGTCCCTCCACTCTTCCAAAAATGAGGTCCTTCTCCAAAGACTGGCCCTTCCTGGTAACATGCCCAAAGTATGCCAGGTGGAGCTTAGAATCCTTTGTTCCAAGGTGCAGCTTGGTTTCATCCTTTCCAGGATAAACTTGTTTGTTTTCTTGGTCATCCTTGGTATGTTCAGTACTCTTCTCCAGCACCACAACTCAAAGACATTATTCTAATGGTATTTTCCTGTTCCAGTTTTGTTTTGTTTTGTTTTTCCTTCTATATACCCCTCCTCCACTTCACACATAGAAACTTTTCTTAAATTTGATGTGTGTCACTTCTTTGTAAGTCTTTACACTTTTATTATCTTTTCACATATTCTTTGACAGTGTGTAAGGGGGCTGTGGTGGTGTAGTCCGTAGTGAATTGCGTTGTTGACACAGACACTGTGCATCTCTCATGGTTTGAATCCACCAATAAATCAAAGGGAAAAAAGAGGCAGTCTTTTCCCATGATAATTTACTGCCTTGGAAACCTGATGGAGAGTCCCTTTGAGTCAGAACGGACTTGTTGGCAGTGAATTTGAGATTTTTTTTTTTTAAGTAATAGTGCATCGTGGTGCTTCTCCTGTTATAAATCATAGAGTGTGTACGATTTGTGCTGCCTTTCTCACTCAGCGTTGTTTTTTCAAGATTGATCTGTGTCATTTTATGTAGCCCTGGCTTTTTTTCCTAATTCTCAGTTGGGAGCACAAGTCCTTACCACTAGGTTACCAGTGCTCCCTTTTATTTATTTATTTATTGATTGATTGGGAAAAACATATTGGAGGTACAAGGAGGTGAGGGTTGGGGGCAGAAGGGTGAGGATGGGCCAGGATGCAGTTGCAGAGCTGCACA
>NW_006399780.1:8740980-8746306 GCF_000299155.1 Elephantulus edwardii | reverse complement strand
AGGTTGAAAAGGTATGGAGACAGGACACATCCCTGGCATACGCCTTTACCAGTTTTGAACCATGCAGTTTTCCCATGCTCTGTTCTGATGACTGCCTCCTAGTCCCAGTACAGGTTTCTCATTAGCACGATCAATTGCTCTGGTATTCCCATTCTTCTCAAGAGTCAGCCACAGAGAGAAAATAAATACCTGTATTCGTTTACTAATCTTCTGGCCAGAAATCTATTTTAGCTCTACATTTTTTGGCATTTAGATACTTTGAAACCCTAAAAGCTAGTAAACTTTCGTAGAAAGATGAACATCAACTTCTGATGGAAAGAAATGATGTTATGTTGAGATAAAAAAGAATTTTTGCGTTTAGTTTGTTTAAATCAGATACATAGGGAAAAGCCTAAATGAGGTATTCCTCCACTATGTCCACCACAACACATACTGTAACAGGGAATTTCTGAAGACTTTATAAAGCCTTTCATTGAATGACTGAATAAACCTAACCTATTGCCTTCAAATAGATTCTAACTCAAAGTGACTTATTATAATTCATACAGGACAGAATAGAGTTTCTAAGATGTAATCTTACTGGTGACAATTTGCCACCTCCTGCAAAGCACATTGGTGGATTTGAACAGCCCCTACACCACTCAGACTCCTTTTTCACTGAACCCAGAACCAATATGTTAAGTTGTTTCTGACTCATAGGCTGTAAATCTGTATTGGAGAAAATTGCTTGTAGTTGTTTTATACCGGTTTACATACAGAGTTCATATACATTGTTTTTCACACTGGATCTTTTTCCTTTCCTTTACCTATCCCTCCTGTCATCCATCAAATTGTGTGACCCTAAACACCCCCGTCCTTTGCCTTTGGATCCATTCTACAATAATGATCTTATACAGTATTTGTCTTTGTGAACCAGAGTTCATTTAGCATAATGCTTTCTAATTCCTCCCAAGTTAGGTAGTAATTTACAAAATCATTGCTCCTGAGTGCTGCATAGTATTCCATTGTGTGAATATACCAAAATTTTTCAATCCATTCCATTGTGGCTAGACATCTGAGCTATTTCCATGTTCTTGCTATGGTGAATAATGCTGCTGTGAACATTGGTGTACAGATCTCTGTTTGTGACTCAGTTATCATTTTCTCAGTTCCTATTCCAAGCAGTGGAATAGCTGGGTCATATGGGATTTCTGTGTTCAGGTTTTTGAGGAAGTGCCAACTACCTTCCAGAGTACCATTTACAACCCCACCAACAATGTATAGAGTTTCTATCTCTTCTTCAACATTTATCACTTGCTGCCCTGCTAAACTTTGCCACTGCTGCTGGGGTGAGATAATATCTCATTGTGGTTTTGATTTGCATCTCTTCGCAGAGGAGAACATTTCGATGGCCAACAAACACAGGAAGAAATGCTCCAAATCACTGGCAATAAGTTTGCCTCTTTTTATCCCTTGGACTGGCTGGTGGATCAAACTTCTGATCAGTTGGCCACCAAGCACAACAAAAAGGGATTATATCACTAGAGAACCTTTTTTTCATTGAATTTACTTACTCATTGCCATGAAGTGGAAGGACATTTAAAACTTTGTGAATGTGTAACAATGAAATAAGTACCAAATTCACTAACAGTCACTAGAGGGTGGTGTTTTCAAGCATAGACCAGATCAAATATTCTTGGCCATCTTCCAATATTTGTTCTGTGCTTTAGAAGTTGAAGGTCAGGTTTTAAATTTTTAAATCCACCAAGGTAGGAGGAACTTGGCTACTATTTCCAACAAAATCTTTGTCACTGTGAACATTTTTCCATGTGAACTTTTGTATGTGTTCATGTGTATGTATATATTAGCTATTTTAAAGGTATTGAGAATTAGGTTCTTAAAATATATTTAAAATTCTTTTTCAAAGTTTTACACAAATTTATCTTTCTGTGGCATTTCTGACCTTATATCACTCATTCAGCAAACATTTCTTGTTTCTCTAACTCTGCCAGGTTCTGAGGACCTTGCATTTCAGTCAGGGAGATAGACAAACAAGTTAGCACCATTACATTATGGCAAATGCAGCTGGCTAAATTTTTCTAGAAGACAAGACAGGCCAGGGAAAAGGACGGCTTTTGCCATCTACTTGAGAGAGCTCTGGAAGTATCTGCACAGTGTGAGTGATAAAGGAATCTGGGCTTGACTCAGAGCTTGAGATGAAGAGGGAGCTAAACACTCAACAGACAGAAGAGCAACAGAATCATGGAGAAACCAGAGTATGCTCAGTTTGAGAAATAAAATGAGTGTTTTGAAGGACAGGGGAAATGGCAGTGAGGCAGGTAGACAAGGAGCTTTTGAAGAAACATGTGTGTCTCATAGCATGTGACACGGATTTTGTGCTTTGTTCCATATAAAATAGATATTGTCGACTGTGACTCGGAAACCTTATGCACAGTAGCTCTGAACCCTGCTCCATCCTGAGCCAGTCTCACTGTCACTAACAGTTATTGTGCCAGTCCATCTCATTTGGAGTCGTCCTCTCGTGTGCTATCTATCTCTGGACCCTTCCAAATATGATCTTCTCCTCCAAAGACTGGTGTCTCCTGGCTCCCTGCCAGCAGGTGAGACAGAGTCTCAAAACCCTTACCTCCAAGGAGCAGCTTGTTTTTACCCTCTCCAGGACAGACCTCCTGAGCACAGTTTGGACATAAACAGGACACTTTTGCTTTAAAAAATGTTGGCAGCAGTCAAAAAGAGAAGTATGGATGGTAATGATGTTACTTTTTCTTTTTAATTGAAGATTTGCTGTGTACTGTAACTCACTTTCTTGGAGTTGATTCTGACTGACTCATAGCAACCTTCCTTTGAGTTTCTGAGATGAAATGTAATGGGAGGAGACCACCCGTCTTTCTCCCTCACACCCACTGGCGAATTTGAATTTTATGCACTGTACCACCAGGACTCCTTACCGACTGTGTGCTGTATGTTCCAAAATGCCTTTCTATCCATTCAGCCATGTATACTCATAGTAGCTTTGTGGAGTATATTGCTATAATTATCTTCTTAGAATTGAATACAGCAGCAGAACAGTTAAGTATATTTCTAAGATCAGACATCTGATCATACTGTGCTTGTTAAGTACTGTCAAGTTGGAACCAATACATAGCTGACCCTCCAGTGGGTTTTCTGAGGTAGTAAATCACATGGGAGGAGGTTACCCATCTTTTTGCACAGAGTAGCTTATGAATTTAAACCATGTGTCTTTGGGTTGGCAGCACAGTTCCTTACCACTAAGCCACCAGAGCTCTTCTTTTCTTTTCCTCATACTACTCATTGCTCTTTACTGGAAACCAACTCATAGCCAACCCTTTATTAAGTTAATGAGACTGTAAATCTCACAGGAAACAGTTGCCCATCTTTCATCCATGGAGATTCTGGTGTGTTCCAGTTGCCACAGAGGCAGGGCCTCTTGCTTAGCAGCTCAGTTCCCTGTGCACTGTGCCACCAGAGTTCCCTGAACAAACTTCTAATAAGTATCTAAGCCGGAATCTCAGTTCAAGCCTGGTTGATTCTCAAGTTCGGAGATCTTTTCCTAGAACAGAGCGTGTAAAGGATTGGGGAAATGAAATAGTGCTTATGAAGTAGGGTGTGGACCTTTAAACACCATTAAATGTAGGGAGCTCTGGTCACCTAGTGGTAAGAAACTGCACTGCAATCCCAAAGGCACATGGTTCAATTGCATCCACTGCTGTGCAGTAAAATGATGGACAGTCCCCTTTCGTGTAATTTACTGCCTCTGAAAACCCCCTGGAGGATCATCTGTGGGTGGGTTCCTATGGTACACAACAATAGAACAAATGTAAATCAAAAGAAGGAGGAGTTAATGTTTATCAACTGATTTTATTGATCAGGTTGATAAGAAAGAAGGAATGACTTCTTAACCTTGGCAAGCAGGTGACCAAAGACATCTTAGTGGGCACTGGTTGCAGCCCATTGTTATAAGTTATCACTCCAAAATGATAAATAGACCATAACTAAACATGCTAGTTTCTGGCTATCTTTAAGTTCTACATTTGTACAGGTATGCAAGTTATTTTACAAAAAGATGTGTTGAATGGCTAACAGACACATGAAGAAATGCTCACTACTACTGGCAGTAAGAGAGATGCAAATCAAAATCGCAATGAAATACCATCTCACCCCAGTAGCAGTGGAAATGTTTAACAGGACAGCAAGTAATAAATGTTGGAGGCTGTGGAAAGATAGGAACTCTTATGCACTGTTAGTGGGATTGTAAAATGGTACAGCTACTCTGGCAGGCAGTTTGGCGCTTCCTGAAAAAGCTGAACATAGAAATTCCATATGACCCAGCTATTCCACTGCTTGGAATAAACCCCGAGAAAATTGCAACTGAGGCACAAAAGGAGATCTGTACACCAATGTTCATAGCAGCATTATTCATCATCATAAGAACATAGGAACAAACCGGATGTCCAGCCACAATGGAATGGATTGAGAAATTATGGTACATTCACACGACACGCAGCATGCAGGAGCAGTGGGTTTGAAAACCACTGCCTAATTTAGAAGGGACTGGAGAGCATTTTACTAAGTGAACTCACTCAGTCCCATAAGGACAAATCCTGTATAAGACCATTACTGTAGAAATAGAAAGATAATTAATAAAACGTGTATGAGGATTCAAGGTGAGGGAGGGTAGAACAGGAATGAAGATGGGCAAGGGGTTAATCATAGGGTCGCTCTATTTGATGGGTGGAGGGTGGGGTAGTGAAAGGAAATGGGAAAGATCCAGAGTGGAAAACAATCTAAACAAACTTTGTGAGTAAACCAGTATAAAATAAAAATGTTATTTTAAAAAAACATGATTTTATGTGTTTAAGTAAGAAACCATAGGATGTAATATTTTTAAATTCATTTCTCTTTGATATGAATATTCATTTTCATCCATCCAGTAAATTTTACTGTTGTAAGTATTAAATCCTGAAGTCAAAATTATTAATATCAAGACAGGAATTCTTGGTACTATGTTCATTTTTATTTACTTTTGGGTTTTAAAGACTGTAGCAGGCCCACAATTACCTTTTAATTCTGACTAAAAGCCAATCCTCCTTCCCATCTGTTTTTGTTAGTCTTGTGACTTATTTAATTTTACTGTCTCTAATGTATCTTAAATCTGCAGCCTTCAGTATGGACTAATGTCCATACAATGTCAAGAAGACAAAGATTCTCGCCACTGGACCAATTAGCAGCGTCAGGATGGATGACGAAGAGATTGAGAGTGTTCACAGCTTCAGTTTGCTCGGCTCCACAGTCAACACTCTTGGTA
>NW_006399780.1:8722789-8734239 GCF_000299155.1 Elephantulus edwardii | reverse complement strand
AATCCTTGAATTCCTGTTGTTGAGCCTCGATCTTCACTGAGGGCCAGTCATCAGCTGTTTAGGTGTTCAGTTATCAATAAGCCAAAGTCTGTGGAAGGCCATAATGGCCCTGCTTTAAGTGGTTCGCTGCTCCCACAGCTCACCACACTGTCTCTGACTCTGCCGCCATCTTGGATCCTCCAGTGCTCCCTTTTAACAAACATATATTTTACCTTTTTTTCTTTGAGATTTATTTGTGTGATTTGTTATATATACTCTTGTTATTTTCATTTTTAGGTGCCATCACGTTGGCTCCGACTTCTAGTGATTTTCTATGTGCAGTAAGACTAAATACTGCTGTTAACGCACCATCTTTTCTGTCACAGTCTCTGGAGATTGTGCTTGAGCCCATACTTGCAGTCATGTGTCAGAGTCCATCTCCTTGACAGACTTTTTCACTGGCCTTCTAATCTACCAAACATATTATGTTAAGTATTATTGTTTGATATATAAGATACTAGCAATGTAAAGCTATTGTAAGGTAACTGTTGCATAAGGCCACATATTTAATACTTGGACCACATATTAAATTCTGATGAAAAGAAGTAAAGAGACTAATGAAAACAAGTGTTTATAAACCTGGTTCGAGTAGCTTCTTTTTGATTATTTCCCTTTGCTTTGAAGTCGGGAGAGGTATCCTTCCTTCCCTGTGAGTGACAGGAAAAGAGGGTGGGGTAGGAGATTTGAGAATATTGAGGGTTTGAAGTTGTGTTGTTTGGAGCATGATCTGACTGTGTATATGCAAATAAACTTCCTGTTTTAGTATGTTTGTGTGTGTGCTTTTCTTGATATTCCTCCACCAGCCACCTATTTATTTGACAAATTATGAAAATTCCGTTTTTATTGTCTGTCTTCTGTCCATTGTGCTTCTTGTTGCTTGGAATATTTACCCACAACTTGATGTCTCTAGGCTTGTGACCCCCTCACCCTGAATTCAAACCATTGTGGGCTTTTTATCACTTGTAAAAACAAATTTTTTTCGATTGTCATTGCCAGGTGTCTAAAATATGGCTCTAATTGCTGTGGTAGCCTCCCATATTCTCAGCCCCTCCCATATTCTCAGCCCCTCCTGTTTCCCCTTAATGAGGGTACCACATTGTTCCTTAGTCCAGCTATTCCACCTTCTCAACCCTTTGATCTCTCCACAACCCTCCTTACTTAGAGTAGTTCCTTCTCTTTTCTCCTCATTCACAGTACCTATCCTTTAATATACATTGTGTAGTCTTGAACAAGTTAACTTCCTTCAGATGAAACTTACATACTTCTGTTAGAGAACTCTGAGTAAACTCATCTTTTACAGTACTGTCATTGCCTTTGGCACCTTTTAATGTATCATATTCTAACGTCTGGGGAGTCATAATTGAACTTACTTTCTAACTAAAAAAGAAAACAAAGTATGAAGGTGTTCAAATGCAAAAAAAAAAGAGTTAATAGGTATTTCTCACTCAGGCTTAACTACTGATATGAAGTTTTTGCTATACTTGTTTTATAACACCTTTTTTCTTTTTTCTCTTTTGAGTACTTAAATCAAAACTCAATTTCATATTAGTACAATTCAGAATGGATTTCTTAAAAAATATGGACATTTTCTTAGAAAATCACAGCGTATGTGGACAGTTGTATAAGAGCTCACTGTGGTTCTTCTTTTAAAAATCCTCAAACTTGTCTGTTCCTAATATTCATACATTGTTGTTGTTGTGGTGGTGGTGGTGGTGGTGGTGGTGGTGGTGTACCATCAAGTTGGAACCATCCCATAGCTGACCCTCCAGCAGGTTTTCAGTGGCAATTAATTGCACGGGAGAAGATTACACATCCTTCTCCCACAGAACAGCTGGTAGGCTTGAACCACATGCCTTCGGAATGTTAGTATAGTTTTTTACCACAAGGCCACCAGAGTTCCTTAATATTCATGTAGAAAATAATTAAACTAGTTCTGGTTAAAGGCTCCTGGTGGTAGAGTGTTTAAAGAACGAAGATGCTAACCAAAGGGACAGTGATTTCAACTTACCAGCTTGTCAGTGAAGAAAGAGTGTTATTGTTAGGGCACACTGAGTTGGCTGACTCACAGTGACCCTGTCCAGTCCTGTGCCATCTTCACAATCTCTGTTAAGCCTGCTGTTACTGCCACTGTGCCAATCCATGTCTTCAAGAGTTTTCCTCTCTTTCACTGACCTTCCACTTTTTCAAGCATGACATCCTTTTCCAAGGACTGCTCCCTCCTGCCAACATGCCGAAAGGTTGTGAGAAAAACCTCATCATTATTGCCTTTAAGGAACAGTCTGGCTACACTTCTTTCAGGCAAGATTTGTTTGTTCTTTTGACAGTCTATGGTATATTAATTATTCTTAGTCAACACAACAACTCAGAGGCATCAGTTCTTCAGTTTGCTCATTCATTGTTCAACTTTTACATGCATAATGAAGTATTTCTGTGAAAATTAGTGACTCAGAAACTTAAGGCAGTTCTGTTCTGTCTTACAGGGTCGTGTGTCAGCCTCAGCTCCACAGTAATGGGTTCTGAATTTGGCTTTGTTCATCGTTTTGAGGAGTGGAAAGAGAGGAGTGGATTTGAGGATATATTGATTTCTAGTCTGCCGTATTGCTCTGCCACACTCTTCTGAGTGTCCCAGAACCTTCCTGATAGGTCGGTTTTGTCATTGTTTTGTTTTGCTGTGAGTTGAAATCAATTAGACAACAATCTTTACAACCAGAAATAGTGTGTTCAATATTCAAAACAGGAACTTTAAGTAAACTAGACCCATGTTTAGATCCACAGTCTCACTTATTCATTGTTGCTTAGGCACATCATTTCACTCTTTGAAACTCATTTCCCTTATTTATAAAATGATGGATAATAATGATATACATTTCAGAGGGTTGAGATGAATATTAAATGAGAGAGATAGTGGACATATATCATGATAAATATTTATCTTTATATCTCATGCTTAAGTAGACACACACATCTGTTGTAATTGATTACATTTGTAAATACTTCAGAGATATGGATCACCAGAGTGAAGTGAGGTTATCTTTTTTTTTTTGTCTCAATTTTTTTTCTTTTATAAACACAGTTTTAAAAAAAATTTATAATTTTTGTGTGTGTGTACCGTCAAATCAGATCTGACTGGTACAGGAGGAGATTGTCCCTCCTTCCCCGGCAGAGCATCTGGTGGATTCAAACCGTGCACCTCTGGGATTGCAGTGCAGCTTCTTGCCACTAGGCCACCAGCGCTCCCCTTATAAACATACTTTAAAATTGTTTCATTATGGGGGGAGGGAGTAAGCAGGGAGAAAAGTGGAACAATGAATGACTGGAAAGCCTAAGTCTCTGTAAACTTTCATTAAAATGAATAAATTTTCAAAAATTGTGTCATTAACTCAGTCACAAAAGGACAAGTACTGCATATCACCACTGCTTTAAAATAGAACTGATATGGGGGTGAGGGGGAAGATAAGAAAAGAATGGATAGATAATGAAAACTTCATTGGAATAGATGAGGAGAAGAAAGGTCCAAAAGGAATATGTAATTAGGTAGTATATCTGTGACAACAAACTGGAAGAAGAGGTGCATTGCAGAGTGGACTGGGGAGGGAATGTTACAGTGAATGAATAAAACAGAAAAAGAAAAAAATTGTTTTATTAAATTCAGTGTCAGTGTAAAAATGTCTGCCCTTCTGTAGGCAACAGTACAGCTCATGCTGTACTTCTGGGTCAACAGAGGAATGTGAGGAAAAATGTTAACAATTCAGATGCTTACTACTGACCTCTCTTCCACCTCTGCACTTGAGCTGTATCACCCTTCCTTCTCTATTTTGTTTCCAAAGACCCATCAGATAGATTTTCTTCTCTTTGTCCACTGTAGTTGAAGGTGCTCTGTTTCCTTGGACCGCTACATACAGTCTTAACTGGACTGCCTGAATTCTTATCCCTACTTGCCTTGTAAAAATCTGTCCTCCCTTGAGGTGCAGTGAGAGGGCTCTTTGTAAAAAAAATATTTGATTTCTCAGTCACCTACTTGAAATAGTAGTTTCTCATAATTCATAGAATTAAAAAAAAAACCACCAAGCCCTTTGAAGCATGCAACCACCTGTCTCCCCAATACCATTTAATTTTCCCCAGCCTTTCTCCTCAGACACAAGGCCAGAGTTCATTGCCATGAGCTGCTCACCCTTACAGCAGTGCTCTTTTTCAGTGCCCGCTCACCTTTCCACTTTCTTAGCTATTGAAAGATCCATTGTTTCTATCCCAGAGAACTTTCCAAAGGCGTGCCTTTCCTTTCCCACTAAGAATTAGCATTACACCTTACTTTTAAAAAACATAGTGTTTTCTGCTAGGCTGAAAGCTCCATGATGACAGACACTTTATTTTGCTTTCAATTTTTGTCTCTGTTTAAATCTCAGCCTCGCCCCTGCTGATACTCACCTAGTATTTGTGCATAGAGTAATCAATATGGGGTGTCATACAGCTGATTCTTCTGTATTCCATTACAAAACCTTACCTCTATCAGTCCTGTTGTAATATTATATGTCTTGGTTTCTTTCGCTTGGTCTTCACTAGATATCAATTGGACTTTCATCTGACACGTGGGTTATAACAGGTTCTGTTACCTGACTTCCTGTTTCCTCCCCATAAAAATTAAAATTTGTGGTTCTAATATAATGTGGAAGATCCAATACTCTGCCTGGTTATCATTTGTATTGATGCTGTAATGTTTGATTTGTTTTGTCACATCATCCTAAGATTTCTTCCATCTGGAGAGCTCTCAACTTTTTCCCTAAGTCCCTCACATTCTTCTACTTCTAATTAAAATCCACCCTTCACTAAGCTATGTACTAGATTACATATACTGAAGTTTATGAGGCGGTCTTTTCTTCCTTATTAGATTATAAATTCTTTGCGAGATGAAACAGTACATTACTATAATGTAATACGTTGTTGTTGTTGTTAAGTACTGTCGAGTTGTAGGTGACTCAGCAACCCTATGAACGAAAGTCCTGGAGACCTGTATAACTTTCATTCTTTCTCCAGGTTTATAGGGTTCCCAGAGGCAAGCTATTACAGAAGTGGATGCCACTCCTGCTTCCAAGCTTGTTTTAATCGGGGAGCTCCACCAGATACTGTCCACCATGGGTAACCATTCTGGCTTCTAGAGTGGAGGGAGCCCAGTCCCCAAGCCTCGTGAAGGATTTTAAGCTAGCGCCTGGAGCAGGCTCCGCAGGCTCCACTGCACCCTTACTTACCCTTACTCTAAGGGTCAGGGCCACCCACCCACCTTTCAAGGGCAAAAAGAACAGTCACACACAACAAAAGAAAAAGACCCCAGAAATTTCCCTTGCCTGACTGCCACCAGGAGGAGCCACCATGGATATAATATACTATACATTAATAGATTTAATTTTTGTTCACTTTATTTTAAATGTTTATTTTCTGAATGTAGAACTATGTATTTCTATTATAGAAAAATCAGAAAACATAGGTCTTTCAAAAGAATTTTACTAACTAGATATCTCTCAGTATATGATCTTTTTATGCATGTAGATATACATGATCCTTTAATGTGAAATTGAATCATACCATATGTATTGTCCTGCAGTCTTCTCATTCATCAGGGCAGCATGCCGTATGAAAGTGTACATATAATGTTTTTTCAACTGTGATCACTCTGGAATAATAAAACAATATTGGAAATAATAATGTACTTTTTAAAATGGTTAAGTCCTGAGGACTAAAATACTTGCCGAAGTTTTGAAGTTTTATTTTGTCTTCTAATTGTACTATTATCTGAATGAGAAAAAAGTAACAGTGAATGAGGTGATCATTCAGATATAAATAGTGAAGGAATACTTTCCCCAACCTTTTAATAGTATTCTCTTTAAGATTAACTGTGCACAGAACTTAATCAGTATTTTGATAACCAAGTTTTAATTTTATAGAATTTTTTTTCCCAGTGTAGTGACTCAGAAACAGTGGGGGTTGTTTTTTGATGGTGGTGTTTTTTGGGGTTTTTTTTCCTTTTTTAAAAGAATGCACCTTTTGAGTTCTAGGGCCAAGAGGAGAACTATGCCTGTTCTTCCCTGTCCTGAGAGATCAGAGATGCTGTCCTAGGATATGAGAATGTGGTAGCATTTTTCCTCACTCATACAAGCACTTAACCAATTGAATATATTTTTTTAATAAGTATTTAGTTTAGAGATGTACTCATCAGATACTGTAATGTATAGTCTATATTTGTTCCCAAGAAAGATGACCCAACAGAGTATGAGAATTATTGAGCAATATCATTACTATTGCATGCAAGCAAAATAATTGCTGAAGATTATCCGAAAGTGGCTAGAAGAATACATTGACAAGAGGCTTCTAGAAGTTCAAATTGGATTTAGAAGAGGCCAGGGCACCTCTGTCATTGCTGATGTCACATGGATCTTGGCTGGAAACAGAAAATACCAGAAAAAAAGATCTATTTGTATTTAATTGGGTATACAAAGGCATATGGCTGTGTGTATTTAATTGGGTATACAAAGGCATATGGCTGTGTGGATCATAACGAACTATGGTTCACATTAAGAAGGAGAATCCCAGAACACTTAACTGTGTTATACGAAATCTATTAGACCAAGAAGTTATTGTCTAAATGGAGCAAGGGAATAAATACTGCATGATTTAAAATCAGGAAAAATGTGTGTCAGAGTTGTATTCTTTCTCCATGCTGAGCAAATAATTAGAGAAGCTGAACTTTATGAAGAAGAATGTGGCATTTTTCAGAATCTGAGAAGGACTCAGCAACAATCTGCATTATCCAGATATGTATAAATGACTTCCCTTTTGTTTCTTTTTCAGGAGTGATATCTGTAACTAAAGCAGTGATTAGGAGTAAAGCAAGCTTAGTTAGTGAATCTTGTAACACTGGTGGATCATATTTGCACGAGTCCTTTTAAACTAGAGTAATTTTAACTTGCAGGAAATGATCACTGAAATCGTCTAATTTGGCTACTTCATTTCCAAGTGGAAAAATTGAGAACTATGATAGTTAAGTGACTTCCCTGTGTACTTACCACTCCCAGCAAGTGCTCAGACCTTGAGGTCTCAGCTGAATGTCTAGCTTTCCCTCAGTAGTGCTTTCCCTAGCCTACCTTGTACTGTTGTAAACCTATTGTCATCAAGTCCATTTTGACTCATAGCAACCTTGTTGAACAGGTTTCCAAGGCTAGTTATATATAATCTTTATAGAAGCAGACTGCTGTGTCTTCCTCTTGCAGAGTGATGGGTGGGTTTGTACCTTCTGACCTTTTAAATAGCAGCTGAGCGCTTCACCACAATACCAGTGCATCAGGGCCTTTTCAGTTCTTCCATACACCCTTAAAAATGTGCAGTAGCTTTGGTCACTTTTAAACTTTATTCTAAATTCTTTAGAAATATGCCAGGAAGACTTATCATACTGAGTCATTGGCTTCTAAGGGCATTCTTTATAAATGATCCGATGTTACTGTTTGTGCGTGAGAGAGACTTCTTTATGTTTCTCATTTAACATTATACAGTCACGTTCTCATGATCGTTTGAGGACAGTATGCCTTGTCCACTTTCACATGTCAGAGTTGCAGAAAAACAGGTTACAAAAAAATGAAAAAGAACTCCGAAACATTGCAATATTACCTGCTTATGAATGACACCATTCTTTTGGTGTTTTTCTCTTTAGACTGTTCCTACAGATCGTTAATTCTGCCTTTTTGTACTCTTAATCTGATTCTTTTGATCTTGAACCAACTTACCAATGATACACTGTTCTTTGAACTCTCCTGTGGCAGTTTTACAACACTACGACCTCTTCATATTTGTTGCTCAGAATACTATTGAGAGGTCTCACTTAGGAAATTAGCATGACTGACAAAAGTTTAGGAGATGAATGTGTTTAGGGAAAAATGAGAGATATTCTTGCTTTAGGTGAGAAAGTTTACTTTCCCATGTAAGTGATTATTCATAGGATAAAATTTAAATTAAAAAACATTCATTTCCTGTACAGCAATGAATGAACGGAAATCCAAATTCTCTGTAAATGTTCATTAAAATTATTAAAAAAAATTTGTTTCCATTAAAAGTTAGTTGCAGAACAAAATTCTTCTCTAACTATATGTCACACAAGGAAATTAATGGCCTAGAAATGTACAGCTGCTTAAGACTTTTAGCACTGACTGTCAAAGCAGGTGATAATGCCCAATTAATGATAATTCTGCCTTGGAGACCAATATGTAGCCATCTTAATATCTCTTTATAGGAGGAAAATTATGATTCAGTAGCAATAATTATCCATTTTATGGGTCAATATGTAATTAGGTTTTCATGGACATATAGGCAGTCTCCTCCCATGTGGTTAACTGCCTCTGAAATTAACTGCCAGAGGGTCACCTGTAGGTCAGTTCCAACTCAACAGTATACAACAATAGCAACAACATAGGTTTCCAAGACCTCTTTAAGATTCTAGTGAGCAAGGACATCACTTTAAAGACTAGGGTGCACCAGACCCAATGTATTATATTTTCAACTACTTCATATGAATATCGAGAATTCTAGTGGTAAGAAGGTATGCTGCAGTTATGAAGGCATGTGGTTCAAATTCATCAGTATCAGCTCCTCTGCAGAAGAAAGATGGGCAATATCTGTGGGGAAAGGATAATTTGGGGCCAATATCTGCAATTTACGGCCTTTGAAAATCCTCCAGAGAGGCAGCTGTGGTTCAGTTCTGATTCAGTGGTACACAAGAGCAACAACATAAGAGTATAAAAGTTGAACAATGAATAAGGAAGATGATAAAAGAATTAATATCTTTGAATTGTGGTATTGACAAAGAATGTTGTTGTTAGGTGCCGTTGTGCTAAGTATAACTTATAGTAAACTTATACACAGCCCTGTTCTATCCTATGCCATCCTCATGATTTCTGACATACTCGAGCTCATTGTAGCAGTTACTGTGAAAACCCATCTGATTGACAGTCTTCCTCTCTTTGATCTTCCACCTTTCAAAAAAATGTCCAAAGTGTGTGAGATGAACCTTTGTTATCTTTACCTCCAAGGAGCATTACTTTCTCCAAGGCATATGTTTGTTCTTTTGGCAGTCTGTGAGATATTCATTACTCTTCTTGAACACTACGACTCAAAGGCATCAGTTCTTCTTCTGGCATCGTTATTTATTGTCCTGCTCTCAGATGCATAACACGTGATGGAAAAAGATCATGGCCTGATACAGATTCATCTTAGTCCTCAAACTGATACCGTTGCTCCTCGGAATTTTGAGAACTCTCTGCCAGCAGTCTTTCCCAGTGAAATACATCTCCTGATCAGACTACTGGTACCAAGGATGTTGATTATAGTTTCAAATAAGATGAAGTTGTTGACAGTTTCAGTCTTTTCTCCATCTATCATGATGCCTATCTGTTCAGTGGTGAGAATTTTTGTTTTCTTTTTTTTGTTTTGTTTTCTTGTAGTCTTTTATCTTGTACAGTAAGCACTTCTTGTCCTCACTTGCTGCAAGCAAGGTTGTGTCACCTGCATAATGCAGGTTGGTGATGAGTCTTCCTCCTATTCTGATGCCAACTCTTCTTCATAGAGTTAGCTTCTTGAATAATTTGCTCAGCATACAGATTGAATAGATAGGGAGGAATGATACACCCTTGACACATTCCTTTCCTTATTTTAAACCATGCAGTCTTCCCTTTTTCTATTCAGACAACAGCTTCATTATCTAAGCATAGGTTCACATGAGCACAATTTAGTGTTTTGGGGTTCCTGTTCTCAATGTTAGCCATAGTTTGTTATGATCCACATACATGGTCAAATGCCTTTGCATATAGTCAATAAAGCTTAATAGACATTCTTCTAGGATCCATCTGACATCAGCAGTGGTACCACTGGTGCCATTACCTCTTCTGAACCCAGCCTGAACTTCAGTGTAGTGGTCTAGCCATTTTTGGATGATCTTCAGCAGTGTTTTACTTTAGATAGATATTAATGATATTATTTGATAATTTCCACATTCTTTTGGATCATTTTTCTTGGGAATGGAGCAAATATAGGTCTTTTCCAGTCAGGTGGCCAGAAGGCTGTCTTTCAGATTTCCTGATACAGACTGGTGAGCATGTCCAAGGCTGCATCTGTTATTTGAAACATGTCAATTACTGTTCCATGAATTCCTGTCAAAAATGAAATTGAATGAATGAACATTGATATTCTAGACGTTGTTGTTGTTGTTCTGTACTGTTGAGTTCGGTCCCATGGGTCAGTTTTCAGAAGCAGTTAATCTCAGGGGAAGAGACTGCTGGCCTTGAACCGTGTGCCTTGGGGATTACAGTGCAGCTTCTTGCCACTAAGCCATCCTTATTCTAGGCATTAGTGATAAGAAATGGACTGGTAAAGAATTGTGGCTACTATATCATAAATGAGCAAAAGAAATGACTTACCTGTCTTGAAAGAAATGCAGCTAGAGTACTTCTTAGATGAATGGGTGACAAGACTTCAATTTTACATATTTTGGGCAAGTTACCAGCAGGGGCTAGTCCCTGCAGAGGGCTTTAATGCTTTGAGTAGTAAATAACTAGCAAAAAAGAAGATGACTCTCAATTAAAAGGATTAATAAAGTGACTAGAACAGTAAACTTAAAGACAGAAGAGATAATAATGATAGTGTAGGATTGTGCAGGGTTTATTCTGTTGCTGTGAATAGGAGCCACTTGAATAATACCTAACAATAACAACATGTTCACAGAGGCCTTGCTTGATTGAAACAGGATCCTAAAAAGTTGACTATGATATATTTGGGTCAATATCTCAGTTAATTTTCTGTCATTATTCTAAATATAAAATCACTTCTTCTTAAGTGAGGTGCTGTTCAGTTCTACACATAAAAAAAATTAATAAGAGATTTCAAAATTTCATGAAATGGAACTTTTCTAAAACAATGAAATTATATTCCATGAGGTAATGTTGAGGTAAATGGGGAGGGGAAAACCAACCCCAAAACCAGTCAACAAAACACCCAAACCCAAAAACCTTGGGAGATTTTGTTTCAAAAATCACATCGTAAAATGCTTGACTCCATAGTCAACACTCTCAACACCAGTAGCCAGGAAATTAAAAAACCTATTGTGATGGGAAAGTCTGCTGTTAGGGACCTCTCTAAAGTACTCAAGAGCAACGGTGTCTCTCTGGAGATTAAGGTGCACCTGATTTGGGCCATGGTGTTTGCAGTCACTTGTTATTCATCAGAGCATTGGACAATGACTAGGAAGGACAGAACGAGATTGATGTTTTTGAGCTGTGGTACTGGAAAAGGGTACTGAATGTACCATGGACTGCCAAAAAAACAAACAGATTCATCCTGGAGAGGGTTAAACCAGACTGCTCCTTGGAGGCAAGGATTCT
>NW_006399780.1:8720221-8721736 GCF_000299155.1 Elephantulus edwardii | reverse complement strand
CCAGTGGTGAGAATCTTTGTTTTCTTGATATTGAGCTTCAATCCATATTGAAGACTGCAGTCCTTGACCTTCTGTAGCAAGCGCTTCAGGTCCTCCTCAGTTTCAGCGAGCAGAGTTGTGTCATCTGCATAATGCAGGTTGTTGATGATTCTTCCACCAATCCTGAAGCCACATTCCTCCTCGTACAGCCCAGCATCTCAGATGATCTCTTCTGCATACAGATTGAAAAGGTATGAAGACAAAATACATCCCTGACGGACCCCTTTCTTGATTTTGAACCATCCAGTGTCTCCTTGCTCTGTTCTGATGACTGCCTCTTGGTCCAAGTATAGATTTTGCATTAGCACAATCAAATGTTCTGGGATTCCCATTCTTCTCAGAGTCAGCCACAGCTTGTTTGATAAACACAGTCAAAAGCCTTTGCATAGTCAGTGAAGCACAGATAGACATTCTTCTGGTATTCTTTGCTTTCTGGCAAGATCCATCTTACATTAGCTATATATCCCTAGTACCGCAACCTCTTCTAAATCCAGCCTGCAGTTCTCTGTTGACATATTGTTCCAAATGTTTTTGGATACTTTTCTGCAGAATCTTGCTTGCATGTGATATCAATGATATTGTTTGATAACTACCACACTCTGTTGGGTCACCTTTCTTTGGAATGGGAACAAATATCGATCTCTTCCAGTCAGTTGGCCAGCTGGTTGTCCTCCAGATTTCCTAGCACAACTTAGAGAGCACATCCAGGGCAGTGTCTGTTGAAATAAATCAATTGGTATGCAGTCAACTCCTGGAGTCTTGTTTTTTGCCAATTCCTTCATAGCAACTTGAACTTTCTCCTTCATCACCATTGGTCTTGCTCATATGTTATTTCATGAAATTCCTCTGTGTCAGCCAATTCCTTCTGATACAGTGACTCTGTGTACTCCTTCCATCGTCGTTTTATGCATCCTGGATCATTCAGCATTCTATCCAAACTATCCTTAAGTATTGCCACCTGTGGCTTGAATTTGTTTTTCAACTCCTTCAGCTTAAGAAACGCTGAGCAAGTCCGGCCGTTTTGATTTTCTGACTCTAGTTCTCTGCACATTTCATTGTAGTATCTTGCTTTGTCGTCCCAAGCTGCCTTTTGAAATTTTCTATTCAGCTCTTTGATTTCTTCCTTTAGCTTTGGCTTCTCTGTGCTCTAATGCAATACTCAGAGTCTCATCTGACATCGGTCTTGGTCTTTTCTTCTTCTTTAGCCTTTGTAATGATCTTTTTCATTCTTCATGGACAATTTTCTTGATAAACTCCCAGAGTTCATTTGGTCTATGCTCATTGGTGCTCAGGTCTCAAACCTGTTCCTGAGATGGTTTTGAAATTCGAGTGGGACAGACTTAAGGTCAAATCTTGATTCCCATGGACTTGACTTCATTTTCCTCAACTTCAGCTTGAATTTGCATATGAGTAGTTGGTGGTCTGTCCCACAATCAGCACCCAGCCTGGTTTTCACTGCTGATATTGAGCTTCTCC
>NW_006399780.1:8715708-8719690 GCF_000299155.1 Elephantulus edwardii | reverse complement strand
CACCTTTTCATTCCTAGCATAGTAAATCATATGATCATCTGATTAAAAATGTCCCATGCCAAGCCATCTCATTTCACCAGTACCTAGTATGTCAATATTTATGCGTTCCATTTCTTTCTTAACAATGTCCAATTTTCCTATGTTCATGCTTCTCACATTCCATGTTCCAATCATTAGTGTCTCCTTACAGCTGTTTCTCCGTGTTTCCATTTCTAAGATCTCAGTTTCAATTGCCATGTCTGTTAGTCCAAATGATTATCTAAGTGTACTCTATTGTACATAGGGTTTTTTAAGGCCTGTAATTTCAGAAGTGGATGGCCAATCCTTCTTCCTAGTCTGTCTCAATTTTTAAATATATATAATAGTATCTGACTGACAAGCATTCTACAGAAAAGAGTAGATGAAAGACATTTACCAATTAGAAAGACCAATCAATATTCAATGTTGCTGCCCACCCAGCTACATGTTTGGCTGGTTTTGGGGTTTGTTTTTTGTTTTTTTAAATCCACCCTTTCCCTACTCCACCACCAACACTTCCTACTTTTGCTTACAACATGCAACACCGGTCTCCCATTGACCAGCCCCTGATGTGATGTCCTAAGTCTCAAGTAATCAGGATTCCTCTGATTCTAACCAAAGTAGATAAGTGGTATGTTATATATATTGCTTCCCTTAAAGTGCTGTTATTCATTCCCAGGGTAGAAGCCAATAAAGAAACAAACTGCACAAGGTCATTAGTAATTATGCACGAGATAGCCACAGGGTTCTCTGGAAGCACAGAGAAAGGGGATTGTGACTATGCAAGTCCAGAAAGACTTGTTAAGAGAAATGGTTCTTGAGATGAGTTCTAGTGGAATAACTAGGAATGAGTTCTGGCAAGCCCTCTTTCCAGTCCTGTGAAGCTCCATGCGCAAAGGCCAGAACGTGAGAGGACATACAGCTTGTCTTGAGAAACACAAGGAGTTTGTGTGTGTGGTAGTGAGGGTGTTAGTTTTAGGGTTAGGGGAACAGAGTAAGGAGAGATGCCTGAGCCTATCTGGGTGGAGACCAGCTGATTGGAATACCTCACCTGCCTTCTCTGTACTGCATTCTAAAGATAGCAGAAGCCATTGAGAATTTTAAATCAAGGCCATTGTTGTTGCTTTGCTTGCATACTGACAAGTCTGAACTGACTCATAGCTGACCTCTCAGCAGGTTTTCAATGACAGCAAATTTCAGGGAGGAGATGGCCCATCTTTCTCCCACAGAGCAGCTAGTAAATTTGATCTGTGTACATTGGGTTTGCAGCTCAGTTCCTTGTCTCTAAGCCACCAGGGTGTCCTAAACAAAGTCAGTAAGTGATTAATTTAAAATTTAAAAGATCATTTTGGAATTTGGAAGATAGAAAATAGACTCATGGCAGAAATAATAGTTAAGAGGTTGGGAGAAATTAGGGAAACTTGTCTGAAATAGTCCTTAGCCTGGTGCAGGACACAGAGTCAATATATTTTAAATGAACAAATGAAGTTAAACAAGACTGAACTATAGTGTTGGAAGTTTTCAGAGAAGAGAACAATCAATATGAATTGAAGGGTCTACTGCGGGAGAATAAACACATTACTCTTTGGAGAGATTTAACCGTAGTTTTCTTTTCTTTTTTTTTTTTTTTTTAATTTGGGTACTTTCAACTTGGATTGGTTGGGTACAGGAGGTGATTGTTCCTCCTTCTTCAGCAGAGCATCTGGTGGATTTGAACCACGCACCTCTGGGATTGCAGTGCAGTTTCCTGCCACTAGGCCACCAGAGCTCGCCCGTAGTTTTCTTTAGAAATGAGTAATGCAAAACTTTAACTTGCATACTTTGGATGTGCCATTCAAAAAAAGACTAACTGCTAGAAAAGGACATCATGGCTGGTAAAGTAGAAGGCCAGTAGAAATGGGGATGCCGTCAACAAGATGACACAGGAGCTGCAACAGTGCTTTCAGAAGTACCAACAAGCACAGAGGTGGTATTGGACCTGGCAATATTTTGTTTTGTTTTACATAAAGTTTAGTGGTGTAGTTTCACTGCTGGCCTAAGATGGCCCTTCTCTGGAATTTTTACTATACCAGTGGCTCTGTGGGAGAAAGATGGGCAGTCTCATTCCATGTAATTTACAGCTTCTAAAAACCTACTGGAGGGTCAGTCATCTGTGAATCGATTCTGACATGACTTCAATGAATGAATGATATATACGATCACCATGAGTTGCCACTGACTTAAGAGGCAGCTAACAATAGCAAGAACTGCTGTTTAAATACAGATTCTTAAAGTCCGTCTGTGCCCTTCTTATGGACCCTTGAAGATGTCATTACATTTTGTGCTGACAGACTTTCTGAAAGAGTCATTAACTTTGATCAAATTTATAAAGGGTCCATGACCCAGTGACGGAAAACTGAAAAGTTAGATGTTAGCCTGGGAACAACAAGATCTCTCCTGATACTCTGTGTTTTTGTTGTTGTCTGTGTTGTTGTTAGCTGCCATCCAGCTGGTTTCACCTAGAACAAAACCCTTCCCAATCCTGTGCCAACTTTCTAGTCGGTGCTGTGCTTAATCCCATTGTTCCAGCCATTGTGTTGCCAACTTCTTCAGGATCTACCTCTGTTTTGATGATCCTTCACTCTTCCAAGAGTCATGTCCTTTTCCAGGGACTGGCCCCTCCTAAACCTGCGTAAAGTATGTGAGGTGAAGTCTCACTATCCTTGTTTCTAGCAGCAATTCTTCTGAAACAGATCCATTTGTTCTTTTGGCAGTCAGTGGTGTATTCCGTATTCTTCAGCATCATCACAATTCAAAGGCAATAATCCTTTTACCATCTTCTTTGTTCATTGTCCGCTCTTCACAAGCCTTTGGTGCACTTGAAAATACCATGGCTTGAATCAAGCATAAATTAATCTTTAAAGTGATATCCTTGCTCTTTAGTACTTTAAACAGAGTCCTTTGCAACCGATTTGTCTAATGTTGTATGCCCTTTGATTTCTTGACTGCTGCTTCCATGGATGTTGATGGTAGATCCAAGTAAAACGAAATCCTTGACAACATCAGTCTGCCATTTGTCTTGCTTTTGCTTACTGGTCTCGTTGTAAGAGTATTTTATTGATCATTTTGATACTTAATAGAGTTTTTATTTAGTAATTTTTACCCTGAGCTTAAACTTTAAGAAGAATTATCAAATGTGGTAATGATTCGATTTGAACCGGTAATTAAGTTGGAAGTCAAAGTGCAGATTTGAAGAAAACTCAAGTTGAATGTACGAGAGGTAGTAAAAATTTGTCATTAGGTTCACAGAGCATCTGCACCATAGTAGAAGTAGAATGGAAGGTGTTTTGCCTGAACAATGCTTATAAACATACTTTGGACATGTTGGGAGGGGCTGTTCCTTAGAAAGGGACCTTATACTTGGAAAGGTAGAGAGTCAGCAAAGGAGAGGAAGATGGCCTTCCTCAGCAAGATGAATTGACACAATGACTGCAGCCATGGGCTCTGGTATGTCGGAGATGATAGGATGGCACAAGATAGGTCAGGGTGCAGATGACCTGCTTGACTCAATGGCACCTAACAACAACAACAACAACTTCTTTAACAATTGGCAGTCATAAGGGAAGAGGGGCAACCTAGGAATTTTATTGAAATGTAAGTTTCCCGTCACATTTCATCTTCAATAAGGGGCAGAGTTCCCAGATCAGGTATATGTATGGATGAAGTCATATTGGAAATGAGGGTGAGGGGGGTTTGCATGGAACAGAACTATCTGTGTTTCATTGATTATGCAAAGGCATTTGACTGTGTAGATCATAACAAACTGTGGCTGACTCTCAGAAGAATGGGAATTCCAGAACACTTGATCGTTCCAATGCGAAACCTATACTTGGACCAAGAGGCAGTCGTCAGAACAGAGCAAGGAAACACTGCATGGTTCAAAATTGGGAAAAGCGTATGCCAGGGATGTGTACTAACTCCATAC
>NW_006399780.1:8711763-8713320 GCF_000299155.1 Elephantulus edwardii | reverse complement strand
GGCAACATCTGTTAGCTGAAATATGTCAATTGGTATACCATCTATTCTGGGGCCTTATTTTTTGCTATTTCCTTAGAGAGATCAAACAATATAATGTTTTAGGGTTTTAAAAAATATTATCATTTTTTATTAATTTTAATGAAAATTTACGGAGCCCTTGGATTTGCATTCATTCATTGTTGTGCTTTTCTGCCTGCCTACCCCTCCCCAGTATACCCTTTGAAAAGTAAAATAAACGATCCCCAATTGTTTTATAGTCCCTCCCTCCAGGTCCACTCCACTATGCATCTTTCCTTCTGGACTCCTATCATGACAATAATACCTAATCACATATCCCTTTTAAATAGTTTTCTCTCTCATTTGTTTCAATGCAGTATACATTATTTATCCCATCTTTCTCAGTCACCGCCAACCCTGATGTCAGTCCTGTTTTACAACAGTGGCACTATGCAGTATTTGTCCCTGTGTGACTGAGCTATTTCACTCAGTATAATGTCCTCCAGGGTCATCCATTTTGAATAATATTGCATGAGTTCGTTGTTTTCCAATGCATCGTAGTATTTCATTGTGTGAATATACCAGAGATTCTCTATCCATTTGTTTGTTGATGGGAACTTAGGTAGTTTCCAACTCCTTGCTATCATGAACAAAGCCTCGATAAACATGGGTGTGCATATATCTGCTTGGGTGGCAGTTATGGTGTCTTTGGGGGTCCCAGTAGTGGAATTGCTGGGTCAAATGATATTTCTATTTGCAACTTTTTGAGAAAGTGCCGCACCACCTTTCACAGTAGTTGCACCATTTTACACTTCCACAAACAGTGAATAAGCGTTCCAGTTTCTCCACAACCTCACCAGCATTTGTTGCTTGCTGTTCTGTTAAATTTTGCTATTCTTACTGGGGTGAGATGATATCACATAGTTGTGTTGATTTACATCTCTCCTTAGAGCTAGGGATTTTGAAGATTTCTTCATGTGCTTGTTGGCCATCTCAATATCTTCTATGTTGAAGTGTCTATTTCATATCCTGTGCCCATTTTTCAATTGGATTGTTTACCTTTATTTTGTGCTAAAAAATATTTTATGATTATAAATAGATAACACCATTTGATCATATTTTGATAGTTGTTGGATTCTGATGGAATTAATTTACTTTTTAAAATCTATCCTGGTAAATAGTACAATTTAAACTTTCATGTGAACTGTCATAACATTTTCATTCAGTGAAAAATTTTTTGTTGTTGTTGTTGCAAGGATCTCTTTATTTTTTTTAATTTTTAAAATTTATCTTTAATTTCAGTAAAAATTTACAGAGACTTTGGATTTCCATTCATTCATTGTTGCACTTTTCTCCACTCCTAACCCTTCCTCCTCATGGAAGGAGGAGTGGCATCCACTTCCATAATAGCTTGCCTCCGGAAACCCTATGAACCTGGAGAGAGGATGAAAGTCACCCAAGCGCCGAGGACTCTCCTTCATAGGGTCGCTATGAGTCGCCTGCGACTCGATGGCACTTAACAACAATAACCCTCCCCCCCGTACACTACTATCTTGGAAA
>NW_006399780.1:8704336-8711663 GCF_000299155.1 Elephantulus edwardii | reverse complement strand
TATTGAATGTACCCTGGACTGCCAAGAAAACAAACAGATTCATCCTGGAGAGGGTTAAACCAGGCCGCTCCTTGGAGGCAAGGATTCTAAGGCTTCATCTGACATACTTTGGACATGTTATAAGGAGAGCGAGGTCCTTGGAGAGGGACATCATGCTTGGGAGGGTGGAGGGACAGTGCAGAAGGGGAAGTCTCTCTATGAGGTGGATTGATTCAGTGACTGAGGTAATTGGGATGGGTGTGTCAGAGGCAGTGAGATTGGCACAGGATAGAGTAGGGTTTAGGGCTGTTGTGCATATGTTTGCTATGAGTCGCAAGCGACTGGACAGCACGTAACAACAACAAAGGGGAAATAAATACCTTTGGAAGATAAACTGACACATGGCATCCTCAGTAATTTCTGAAGTATGGTAAACAATTTGTTTGAAATTTAAAACTCACTTTACCTAGTATTGATCTGAGAATTCAAGCACAACTGCTAACTCCATTCCTGTGGGAATGTTTGCTTTAAAGGAAAGAAAAGGTGAATAAAAGACTTCATTTTATTATTTTACCCACCTTGCTGTCTTGTCTATTCTAGCTTCTCAGCTAGGGTTTTGTTCCTCCTTGGGAAAGGGGAGGTGCTGATAATCATGACTGTTGTTGTTGTTGTTGTTGTTGCTATTGAGTACTGTCAAGTTGAAACTGACCCATAGCTGACCCTTCGGCCGATTTTCAGTAAATCACAGAGGCAGTTGCTCATCCTTTTGCAGAGCAGCTGGTGGATTCAAACTGCCTGTCTTTGGGATTACAGCACAGTTTCCTGTCACCAGAGTTCTAGTAAATTATATATCTTAGAAACATCTATGAATTTCATTCTCAGTACATGCATATGTATATATATTTACCTAGTTTTACAGCATAGTAGAGCATTGAAGAAAGAGAAGAAACCCTTTTACCTGGTAAAGGTCTCTTGTTTTCAAGAAGTTTTCTACAGCACCCTGGAATTTAATTTACTTAATATTGCCAGTCTCATTAAAATGTAAGCATTGCTTTAATGAAATTCCTATTTGTCATTTCAGCTGTAATAAAAATCACAGGATAAGGATTGCTGCAACTTGTTTGTTCTTTAACTTCAGAGTGTTTTTTAAAAAACATCCTTTTAACCCTAGACTCAGCAAATGCAGCATTCGTCCTACACAGTTATATATGCTTCCTGTCTTGTCATCCTCTGGTAGTCAACAAGTCTTTTTCCTTCGCATAGAATGCTGTGTTTATTTTATAAAACCTCTTTTTAAAAATTAATCTTTGTTGTTTATACTTTTTCTGTAGGAATAGGTCATATTTAATCTTAATGTTTCTGTGAGCGAATATGACTAAATTGTATCTTACTCATCAAATTTTATATTTTTAAAACCTTTGGATGGAAAATTAAAGAGTTGGTGGTGGTTCTCTTAATTTTTTTTTTCACTTGCCCTGACAAAAGTGAGAGAGTTAGGAAGACTGATTTAAGTTTCTGTTTTTATGAACCTTAAGCTTTTCTGTATGTTAGGTCTCAGAAGTATAACCTGTTAGAAAGTGGTATGTAATGGAAAAGCTTTCAACTACTGTTCTTCAAACAGAGGTAGCTGATAATAGTAAGCTGATAATAGTAAATTTTTGCATTCTTTTTGAGAAAAAGAGGCATCTGTCACTTGAAATTTTTTACATGTTTCTTCACAGACTGAACCTAGTGTAGTGTCAAAATTAGGGCATTTCCTCCCTTAATCTTTAAAAATGTACATTCTTTTTTTGGGAGACAACTGTAAAAAGTCAGTAAAAGAGGTACAAAAGCCTGTTTATAATCTGTTTTTTCTTGGGATTTAGTCCAGTAATAAATGATAGGTAGGAGAAGCTAGCACCTCTGTGTTCTGGGAGGAGGTGTTAGAGAGGGACTTTTCCCCCCTCTAGGGTGCCTCTGTTTCAGTATTTATAATACAGATACTCTTAGAGGAACATAGTAATGCTCAAGCCCTCTAAGTAAAAAAAAGTATTGGACCTGTTTCTCTGTGCTTTCCTCACTGAGGGGATCTTAGAAGAGAAAGGCTGATATAAACCACCCAAGGAAACGTTACCAGAACTGCAAAATCAAACTACGTTGTCTAAGAACTTACTAGCGATCTGGTTTTGTCTATGACATGCTTACATATGTTGAGTGGGATTGAATCATATTCGTAGAGGCGATGCATGTAGTTTTTACTTCTGTCATTTAGAGTTGTTTGATAAAGGATTTTCATTATCCTTTATCCGCCCTTCGGTATCATCTCTCTAGTATCAAAACCCCACTTCCCACTTGCAACCGTCCTTCCCACCACAGGTCAAAAACTAAAACTTCATTCTTAATTTTGTTACCTTCTAAGATGAAACACAAAAATACTACAAGAACTATATCCATTGCACAGATATTACAAGGACCATAACAGTTCTAGGCAGATGATGCTAATTAAACTGAAGTGGCACTTTGAGAGTGAACAATTTTGAATATATGATAGCTAATGGGAGAAGAAAAAAACAAAAACCCCAAACCCTAAAGAGGATTTAGAGTGGTGAGGAGAAATTGAATTACTTCCATTTAGAATCCTGCATCCTCCCTGCCCCCTTCACCCTCCACCCTTTTTGTTTTAAGGAAAATATCCCAGAGAGCTCAGGATGGATGACCAGGCACTTCTTTAAACTGACAGCTGTTTGTGAAGTGTTAATGGATTTCCTGGCAAATCAAACAGGGCAGGACCCTTTTTAGTCATTATGCTGCTGGAGCTTTTTAGTCCAATTTTAATTCAGAATAGGGCTGGAAAGCTTTATGGAATAGATTGATATAATTCGTTATAACTATTATGATTTGCTTATTATCGAATATTGGGAAAATCCGCCTTCTCAATCACTGACTCCCCCTCCCCTTCAAGGTGCAAGGCCCAGAGATAAGGCAAGTCATGCCTTGCTGAGGAGGGTGTGTACCAGCAGAGAAACAGGAAGCTATGCTTCAACGGCCTGTGTGGAGGTTTCTAACTCTGGGTCAGGTGTGCTAAGGTCCCGCGGCTAGGGCCACTGTCTTTCTGTGCCCTGGCAGCCGCACTGCTCAGAATAAGTGCTTTAAAGTGTCAGTAATTGATGTGTAGAGAGAAGTATGACTGCATTACAGCTTAAAGAGCTTTCCCATTCAGGTCTCTATAGGAGAAGACGAGATCGTCCAGATAGTTTGAGACTAAATGGGTTACCGGAGGAGAAGCTAAGGTGAGTTGAAAGTAATGGTTTGCTAAAGGTCATGGCACATAATAATCGCAGTGAGAATTCCTCTTTAAATGGATGATGCAGTAACGGGGAGGACCTACTGTGGAGAGGGATCCAACTAGAAGCCCAGTAGTCTGTATTTAAACACTGCCTACAATCTCAGGACTGTGCTTGATTGGGACGGTACAAAGCTAGATCTTGTCCCCATTTCTCTACAAATTATCTCTGTTGTTTTAGCTTCTCCCCAAAACTGTGATGGGTTTAATGTCTTTAAAAATAACATAAACAGGAAACAATTGCATCCCACCCACCCCCACCTCAAAGTTTAAAAATAGTTTTTTTGTTGTTTATTAGAATGTGTTTCTGTGAGAAACGTTTTTGTTGAGGGGGGATTGGAGGACTGGGCTTGGAGCTGTTCATAGGGGATTCTTTGTTATTGAAATCGATGTAACAAAGGAATGTAGTGGAACTAGTGAATGTAATCTAGGAAGGAAGGACATTTGCAAACTGGAGACCATTTTAAACTAAAAAGATTAGGATTGTCTTTTTTTTTTTGTTACTTTGCCTAATACAGCAGAATTTTAAGTTTTTGTTAAAACTACTGGCTTTTTATTAAAAAAATTTGATTCTGTAAGTTCCTATAATATTAGCTCATATTTTAAAACATTATGTTAATTGTGAAAAGTTTATAGGTTTTTCCTTTCTGAGATGAAAAGTGTTCCTGTTTTAATGCTGACACAGGCTACAGTAATAGAGCAACTTCCTTTTCTCTATTACATTTACTGTAGAGTACTTTAATTTATTTTTGGACTCATAATTTGCGTGTTTTGCATATTCGTATTAGAAGACTGGAGGGATAGCTATATGAAGTGTACAATCTTCCTTTTTCCTACAACTTGTTCTCAGAGTTTATTGAAAACTGTCTATTTAAATTTGACAGAAAAATTGACATGGACGCTTTTGAAAAATTATCTTTGTATTCGTGTTATACTATAATACAGGACCTTCACTTTAAAAGAGAAACATGTATTGGAAATTTACTCTTCCACTACCTTTACCCCATTGAAGAGAACAATATCATTATTAATAGAATTTGTTCTCTTCAGAATCACATGCTCATTAACTGTATTTACTATCTTGACTTTGAAATGATTGGATTAGATAGGTTATAAAAGCTTCCAAAGTTTGAATTGTTGTAAATAGCAAATATGAAGTTATTGAAAATATTTTTAACTTTATGCTGCTAACCAAACAGGCTTTTGGAATCAGCCTCAAAAAAAATCAACACAGATCCAAGAATGAAAAGTTATCAAAAGCAGTTCTAATTTCAAATTTTTTAAGATATGGGAAACAACATTGTAGAGCAACTGCCAGATGGTGATTAAAGTACCCATGAAGAAAATAACATGTATGTTCAAGGAGACACTGTTTATATACTTGTAATGACCTTTGAAGCATACAGATCCCTTTGTCTAGTTTAATTTAGAATATAAATTAAAGATGAAGAATAACTCTTAATAGTTTTCCTTTTAATGTGCTAAAGGGAAGTGTTTTTCTATCATTCTTGTGGTGTAGTTCTTGTGGTATAAGAACTTATATTTCTATCACTTTTGTCCTCTAAGGTAATGAGCATTATTACTATTTTCCTTTTTTTAGGAGTTCGGTGTTTAACAAGGAAACTATAATTGTCTGTTTTCCACTGATCTTTAAAAGAAGGATTTTTTTACTTATTTTTTTTTAAACCTAGACATTATTCTAAATCTGTTTTTTATTGTCTTAGCTAACAGGAAACAGACAGCAGTCCTGTGACACAATGTTTAAATGCTGCCTTGCTTACTAGAAGGTTAGTGTTTCAAAGCCACCCACAGGGACCAGTCTGCTCACAAAGATTAGAGCCTAGAGAACCCTGTGGGCAGTTCTCCTTCTGGAGGCATGTCATATGGAGACACTCTGAGTCAAAAAATAGACTCAGTGGCACCTAATAATAACAGGAATCAGAGAAGGAGCCCTGGTAGCGTAAGAGTAAGGTGTTCAACTGCTATGGAAAAGTTAACAGATCAAACTCATTCAGCAGGGCCTCAGACATAAAAGCCCTGCCCGTCTTCTTTCATGACGATTATGGTCAAGAAAACCCTTGTCAGCAGGTCTGCTGTCATATGGGATTACTGTGAGTTGGAATTGATCCAGCAGCATCTAACAACAACAGGGGGAATCAGAAGGAATACAGACTTTGGCTGGGCATGCTCGTGTTTGCCTGGATAGTCCCATCTCCTTGGGGAGCTGAGGCTGGAGGATCACTGGAGTTCAGCGGTTCTGGGCCAAAGTTTGCTGTTCAAATCAGGTGTCTACACTAAATTCAGCTTAAATATGGTGACCTCCTGGGAGCGGGGTACCACTGGGTTGCCTACGGAGAAGTGAACTGGCCCAAGTTGGAAAAGGAGCAGCTCAGAAACTATACAGATTTTGAAATTAGACACACATAAGTTTAAGTGCCACTTACCTGACTCTCTGACTTAACTAATCACTTTGAGCCCGAGTTTATTCCTTTTTGAAATGAAAGTAATCTTTTGTTATCTGGAAAACCCTTCACCATAACCCAGTGAGCTAGGAAGGAAGGTGGTTGATCCCTTTCCTTTATCTTATAAATACTTTTTGTTGAGTGCCTATTATATACTATTATACACTTAGAAAATAAAGATGGTGATAAATAAGAAATAGCCCCCACCTCAAGGAGGACTTAGGCTTGGGGACATAAACAGCACATGCCCTCTCCATGAGCAGTTATTTGACTTGGAACACCTGCACTGTCAAGCAGAGTTCATCTTTCATATTGTCTCTCAAGTATTGCACAAGATGCCATTTCTACTTTCATTCCTTTTCACTCGCATGTTCATTTTCTTGGTACGCTTGTAGACTTTAGCAAAACAAACATATGCGTGACTTTAAAAGTGGCAAGACAGTGAAGTGCCTCAAGTTTTTTCCCCCTCTGAAGTTTCAGTAGAAAGTTCTACTCTGAAACTTAAAATATGTGGTTTTTTGTTTTTGTTTTTTTGGGTTTTTTAAAAAATATGTGGTTTTAAAAGTTTAGTTAAATAGCTGTGAAAACAATTCTGTCTGTAAACATGAATTTTTTAAAAAAAATATTGTGTGAATATTGTAAAGCCTGCTCTGTTTTGTTTTTAAAGTGGACCATTAACTGCTGGATTTGAAGGTGGTTGCCCTCTTTTATCTTACTTAAGTTGTAACTGTTGCTGTTAGTGAAAAGGATCAGGCAAGCTGTTGTTGGCACATGTTCTTATATGACTGAAATCTGGTGTGTCTTAGAAATAATTGGAAATTATTTTCCCATATGAAGTCTAATGGTTAAAGATTTGAATATGGTATAATGCATATGCCAAGCTGGGGGTCGTGTGTGTGTGTGTGTGTGTGTGTGTGTGTGTGTGTGTGTTTGGGGTGGGTGTGTGTAAGTTACTAGTAAAGTTTTTCATTTAAGCGTGAATTAACTAGTTCAACTCAAAATCCTGCCTCGTTGAGTTGGACCTGACTCACAGCTGACTTTTTTGGGTTTTTGGAGGCTATAAATCACTTGGGAGGAGATTACCCATCTTTTCCGAAGAAACAATTTAAGCTGCCAGTTGCCTTTGGAGTCACAGTACAGCTCGCTACTGAATAAGCTACTACAGCTCCTCTAAATCCATTAATGTGACTCTTAAAACTATAATTCTAGTAGACTCAAATTGTTCTGAACCTCACTTGATAGGTCTTTGACTTTTTAGCCTATGAAACTTTTGTCAAAATAACATCTAAGAAGTATTCATGTATATATGTTTACTTTTCAGCTAGTCATTTTATCACTTAAATTATATTGTATCCAAGCACAATTTTTGTTTATGAAAAACATGCAACTAACTACACCTCC
Source organism: Elephantulus edwardii (assembly GCF_000299155.1). Taxonomy (NCBI): domain Eukaryota; kingdom Metazoa; phylum Chordata; class Mammalia; order Macroscelidea; family Macroscelididae; genus Elephantulus; species Elephantulus edwardii. The sequence continues at coordinate 8,704,499 of NW_006399780.1, read as the reverse complement.
CTTCATGAAAATATTAATGTTAAAAATAAAGATACTGAGGTAACTTTTTGCTCTGTCACAAATGTAAGGAATCTGTAAATAACTGAGGACACCTCAAAATCCAGGGTTTTCAGGGAGCTCTGGTGACCTAGTGGCAAGAAGCTGTACTGCAATCCCAGCGGTA
>NW_006399780.1:8696027-8700716 GCF_000299155.1 Elephantulus edwardii | reverse complement strand
AGTGATGTGCCAATTGTGGTAATGGGCACCCATGGTGGACAGTGTTGGCTGGAGCTTCCCGACTAAATCAAGCCTGGAAGCAGGAGCGGCATCCACTTCCAAAATGGCTTGCCTCTGGAAACTCTATGTACAAACAGTGCTCAGGCTGTTCGTTCATAGGGTTGCTATGAGTCATCTACAACTCGACGGCATTAAACAACAACAACATTACAGTCACTTTGTCAATCCACTTCTCTGAGGTATTCCTCTCTTTTACCTTTCCAAGCATGATTTCCTAGTGTAAGGACTAGCCCTTCCTAACAACATACCAAAGTATGTGCGATGAAGCTTCATCATCCTTGCCTCTCAGGAGCACCTTCATGGCACTTTCTCCAAGACATACTTGTTTATTCTCTTGGTAGCACAGGCAATATTCAGTACTTTTCTCTGACATCACAACTCAAAGGCATTGTTTCCTCTTCTGCCATCCTTATTTCTTTCCAGCTTTCAGATGGGTAGCAGTTAATTGAAAAAGACTACGGCTTGGATCAGGGACAGTTTTGTCTTTAACATCATTGATCCTGAGTGGAGTATACTCGGGGTGGGGTGGGGGCGGGATTGTATATCAATTAAGGAATTTTTCTTTTCTTTTCAAAGAGAAGAGGGAAGTGGGGTGGGGGTAGGGTGGGGTGGGCGGGGAGAAAAGTGCAAGGATGAATGAATGGAAATCCAAAATTTCTGTTAATGTTCATTGAAATTAACAAATAAATTAAAAAAAAAAAACACCCTCATCATTGCTCCTTAGAAATTTGGAAAGGTTCTTCACAGCAGAGTTTCACCATACAACATATCTTCTGATCTCTTAGCTGCAAGTACCAAGGATGTTGGTATGGAGCAAAAAAAAGATGAGATTGTTGACAACTTCATTCTTTTTTCCATCTATCATGAGGTTGCTTATTGGCCCAGAGGTGAGGATTTTTGTTGTTTTGATGTTGAAATGTAATTCATATAGAAGGCTACGTACAGTCTTTGACCTTCTGCAGCAAGCACTTCACATCCTCCTCACTTTAGCAATCAAGGTTGTGTCATGTACATAAGGCAAGTTGTTGATGAGTTTTCCTCGAATCCTATGCCACATTCCTTTTCATAAAAGTCCAGTTGAATGAGTGGAATTCCAAAATCTCTGTAGGTGTTCATTGAAATGAAAAATAAATAAATTAAAAAGTCCAGTTCCTCAGATGAGTTGCTCAGCAGACAGAATGAACAAATATGGAGAAATGACACAACTCTAATATATAACTTTCTTGATTTTAAACCATACAGTGTTCCATTGCTCTATTTTCACAACTATCTTTTGTCTGGGTATAGATTTCATGTGAGCATGATTAAGTGTTCTAGTATTCTGAATAATTATAATTTTTGTAAACTGCATAATCATTGCATAACCAATAAAACACAAATAAACAGTCTCCTCATATTCTCTGTCAGCCAAGATCCATCTGACATCAGAATCATTTTCCCTGGTGCCATAACCTCTTCTAAACCTAGCTTGAACTTTGATCATTTTCTGTCAGTGTACATTTTTGGATAATCCTCAGCAAGCTTTTACTTGGCACATTATATTAATGGTATTATTGTTCAATAATTTCCACATTCTCCTGGACCACCTTTTTTGGGGAATGAAAATAAATACAGATTTCTTTCAGCCCTTTGCGAGGTAGCTGTCTTCCAAATTTGCTGGCATAGACTGGTGAGTTTCTGTCCTAAACTCTCAAAAAAACTGACCCTTAACTCAGATAAGTTAATACTCTGAGTTTGCTTGTGGTTGAATAGACTATTCTCAACTATGTCAACCTAGTAGAAAACCAACCTAGAATTTGAACTTTCTTGCATATGTTTTGGTAGAGGTTGCTAATTGTTTTTTGGCTGAAAAACTAATGCTTATATTTTTGTTTTAGAAGTATAAAATCCATTAGACAATGAGAAGAATAAACGGCAACTGATTTCATTATTGCTCAGTGAGGGCTCATTTAATCTTTGTCATAATGAAAACACAGCACAATTAAAAAAATATTTGTGTTTGCATCAGTCTGTTACTGTTAATCTTTGTAAGTTTATTGTACTTCCTATTCATCTCAGATTTGGATGGTGGGTAAGTATGGCAGAACAAGAATCCATACCTCTGAATTGTAGTGTTCCAGAAGAGTATTGAATATCCATGGACAGCCAAAAGAACAAACCATTCTATTTTAATGCTTCTTAGAGGCAAGGATGGGTGAAACTTTGCCTCATACTTTGGCTATGTTGTCAGGAAAGATTAGTTCTTGAAAAAGGATATGCTAGGAAAGGTGAAGGATTGAAGAAAGAAAAGATCAACAAAATGAATTAACACATTGACTCTAACAATGGGGTGAGGCATACGGGATTGTGAGAGTGATACAGGATAGGGTAAGGTGCAGATCTGCTGTTCATACGAGTCTAGTAGACTTGATAACACATAAAACCACCACCACCATGCTTTCCTTTACTTGTGTAAGAGTTGACTCTATAGTAGTCATACTGGTTTTGCAGATACCTCATCTCAGAGTGAAAGGGATTATCTGAGTATAGGAGTCTAACCTTCTTTTCTTTTCATCTCTAAAATCTACCACAGTGCTTGGTAGGTGATCACAGTTCAGTAAATACTTTTCTTTGGATAAGTGTATTAATGGAAGTTGCACGGATAACCTAAAGGTCTTGCCTCTCTGGGAATACAGATCCACCAGTGGCTCCTCCAGAGAAAGATGGACACTCTCCTGTTGTAAAGATTTTGTGTCCTAGGAAGCCCAGTGGAGGATTGTTATATGTTAGACACTGATTAGATGGCAGTGTGGGGTTTTTTGTTTTATATTCATTATCTTAATTGAAATGTCTGTCCAAATTTTTTTACTATCTTTTATTAGCCAGTAAGTGAAATTGTGTTATAATTTTTATGTATTTTAGCTGCAATTTGTTTGTCAGATAAGTATTTTGCAAATGTCTTCTCCTAGTCTGTGATTTGCCTTTTCATTTTAATTATTTTTGGAAAAGCAAAACTTTTTCTAGTTTATTGATTTCTTTTTTCTTTTCAAGTTCGTGCTTTTGGGTACCATTTAGGAAGTCTTTCTTAAACCATGATCAATAAGATTATTATTATTATCTATATGCCTTATAAGCATAATTTTTTTTTACCAGCTTTCTCTTTCATACCATTTATTACTTTCTTGGCCTATCACAAAAGCTCTCTTTATAGTCTCATTGAATCTTCATAGTATCCATACACATGATGTTCCTTCACATTATAGAGAAATAAAATGAGTCTTACAAACACATAGGGAACTCAGGTGTTGTGAACTGAAGTGACTTTCACTGCTAACTCCAAGACAGCACATCTCAGGTGGTTTGGTTTCAGTGGTGGCTTCACAAGAGAATTCCTTTTGCCACTTAGAGCCTTGAAAACCCAGTGAATTGGAATCAAGTCAACACCAGTGACTTTGAATTGAGTCTAGTTGTCTTGGGTTCAGTCTGTGAGCTCTTAATCATGAAACTATATAGCCTCATTGTTTTTAGAGTATGTGGAAATTCTGAATATTCTTGGCCATCTCATAAAGTTAAACATTTACCACAGACTTTTACATCAGACATTTACAATACACAGTAGAAAGTCTGGATTGACTGATTATTTTTTGTAAGTAGATCACCAGGTCCTTCTCCCTATTCGATCTTGATCTGGAAGCTCTACTGAATGAAATCTTTTCAGCATAATAGCATTGTGTAAAACTCAGCTTTAAGGCACATACGTTGATCAGGAATCAACTCTGGATCTCCCACATGGAGAAGGAGATCTGCTCTGACTCACCACTTTACCTATAATCAACCCAACTCTGTGTTGATTTGAAACCGATTCATAGCTGACCTTCTGTTGGGTTTCAGAGGCTCTAAATTGTATCACCACTGGACCAATAGGCAACACATGATAGATGGAGAAAAGATTGAAACTGTCAATGACTTCATCCTTCTTGGATCCATGATCAGTACACTTGGCATTAGCAGTCAGGAGATCAAGACTCTGCAGTCAGGGACTTCTCCAAATTATTGAGGAACAGTGAGGTTAGTTTGAGGACAAAAATGTACCTGAAGCTGGTATATTAGAATCAAAACCAGATACATTTTTTTGCAAATGATAGGAAAGAAGGGGCCAGTTACACAACTAGATTCTGGATTCTTTCTTAATTACCTTCCTGTTGTTTGGGGAACTGCCAAAGCATTTCATCTCAGAAAAGCATGATTTGAAAACCTGTGGAGTATGTCCTTGAGAGCCTATGATTTGAAGAGTGGAAATCAAACATCTCTGTCTACACTGAGCTGCCTCTGAAGTTCACATTCCTACATTAAACTTCTGTAGGAAATAACAGTTGAGCTGTATCATGGGTTATTGTTGTTGTTATGTGCCGTCAAGTCGTTTGCGACTCATAGCGACCCTATGTACAATAGCCCTAAACCCTGTTCTATCCTGTGCCAATCTCATTGCCTCTGACACACCCATCCCGATTACCCCAGTCACTAAATCAATCCACCTCATAGAGGGTCTTCCCCTCCTGCGCTGTCCCTCCACTCTGTCCAGCATGATGTCCCTCTCTAAAGACCTGTCTCTCCTTAGAACATGTCCAGAGTATGTCAGGCGAAGCCCCA
>NW_006399780.1:8693058-8694890 GCF_000299155.1 Elephantulus edwardii | reverse complement strand
GTCTCTTCCTGTACTAGTCGGATCAGATTTGATGGTACACACAAACAAAATAATAATAATAAAATTTTATTTTAATTTAAAAAAATATTCAGGGTTTTCTGGCTAATACCAAAATATAGCCTAAGGTAGGGTCAAATCTAGCATGCTTACCTGTTCACTATATACTTACCTGTCTCACTATTACAGGATGGATAGATATTTAAAATGTATGTAAAAAAAACTTATTTTTGGTGAAAATATGCAGAACAAAAGAGATACCCATAGGACAATTTTTATATGTACATTTAAATGAAATTCACTACATCCTAAAGTTAACATCTATGCTTCAGTGTTACTGTTGTCAGTTTCACCTTATTTTGATAATTCTTTAAAAGAGAGTTAAATGCTCAGGGTACACATTCTTTTCAAGTTGAGCTAAGTTGTTATTTAGTTTAAAAGATTTGGGGGGTAATGCCTGCTTTAACACTTAAAGATTCTCTCTAAGTGATTGAGATGAGTTGATCCTCAGCTTCAGTGAGTCATTATATCTCATTCCTTTATGAATTTGAATTCGCTTCCATATTTTTTCTCCTTTTAATCAAGATCTGTCTTTTGAGGACTTGATCAGGAAGTTCAGTAAAAACACTACCCACTTGGCAAAGGAAGTGGTTGTTAGGGAGACAACTAGATCTACGGCCCATTTCCTTTTCCAGAACGGGTCTCCTTCCTTCATAGGTCCAGTGAGAGACCACAGTTTCTTGGCTGGGTGAGGCTAAAACTCTTCAGATCTCAGACACTAGTCATCAAATGAGGAGGTAGGTCCCAAACCAAACACATTGCCTGCTGAGCCAGTTCTGATTCATAATGACCCTATGGGACAGAGTGGAACTCTTCCCTTTTGGTTTTCAAAGACTGTAAATCTTTATGGAAGCAGAATGTCTTCTCTGTCTCCCCACCAGCCCTGGCCTGGAACAGCCCACTGTTCAGAACCACTGACAGAAGAAAAATTCTACAGGCTCCATGGTTAGGTGAACTGAGTAGAGAAACACACAGAACTATTACCTTCACAGCAAGAAAAGTAGTCCATGAGTTGCATCTCAGTAGTATTAGCAGATGCAGTGTCTTTTTTTTTTTTTTAAGGGAGTACTGTGCTTCATTGATTATGCAAAGGCGTTTGACTGTGTGGATCATAACAAACTGTGGCTGACTCTGAGGAGAATGGGAATCCCAGAACACTTGATCGTTCTAATGCGAAACCTATTCTTGGACCAAGAGGCAGTCGTCAAAACAGAGCAAGGAAACACTGCATGGTTCAAAATAGGGAAGGACGTATGCCAGGGATGTGTCCTCTCTCCTTATCTTTTTAACCTGTATGCCGAACAGATTATCTGGGAGGCCGGGCTCTAAGTGTGGTGTCAGGACTAGTGGAAGATTCATCAGTAGTTGACATTATGCAGATGACACAACCCCTGAGGAGGACCTGAAGCGCTTGCTGCAGAAGGTCAAGGACTGCAGCCTCCAAAATGGACTGAGGCTCAATGTCAAGAAGACAAAGATTCTCACCACTGGACCTATTGGCAGCATCAGGATGGATGGTAAAGAGATTGAGATTGTTCACAGCTTTAGTTTGCTTAGCTCCATAGTCGGCACTCTTGGCACCAGTAGCCAGGAAATTAAAAGATGTATTGCCATGGCAAAGTCTGCTGTTAGAGACCTCTACAAAGTACTGAAGAGCAATGGTGTCTCTCTGGAGAATAAGGTCCATCTGATACAGGCCATGGTCTTTGCTGTCACTTGTTATGCATCAAAGAATTGAACAGTGACTAAGGAGGATAGAAGGAGAATTGATGCCT
>NW_006399780.1:8668662-8683618 GCF_000299155.1 Elephantulus edwardii | reverse complement strand
GTGTGACTATAGTAGAGATTCACTATCCATTTGTTTGTTGATGGGCACTTAGGTTGTTTCCAGCTCCTTGCTATTGTGAACAAAGCCGCAGTAAACATGGGTGTGCATATATCTGCTTGGATGTCAGTTATGGTCTCTTTGGGGTATATTCCCAGTAGTGGAATTGCTGGGTCAAGTGGTATTTCTTTTTGAGAAAGTGCCATACCGCCTTCCACAGTGATTGCACCATTTTACACTCCCACCAACAGTGAATAAGAAAGGGTTCCAGTTTCTCCACAACCTCGCCAGCATTTGTTGCTTGCCAGTGAAAAACCTTATCTGTGTTTGTGTCTCTCTTATAAATAGTAGGATGTGAGTGTAATCTGACTGTGACATCTGTCACCTCGTTGCTCACCAGGCTTGATTCAGCTGATCTGGCTGGCTGGGCAGGTGTCCCCTTCCTCCCTTACCAATCCATGTTCGTCCCTGCCAAAGCTTCACGCTTTGTTGAAAAGGATTATCATCCCTGATAGAAGGATGACTGTCCTTTGGTCAGTGGTATAAGGGTAGCTGCGCTCCCCTGCTAGAACCTCCACACAGGCTCTCAGGTCTCATGTAAATAGTAGTCAGGTACATAACAAAGCATTGTGAGATTCCCTGTGCTGACAGCCAGCATGTTTGTTGGCATATAAGCCAGAACGGTTATCTATTATCTATTGTGTAATTTGGAAATGAGTTGAGAAGCAGGGAAGGGAAAGAGGTAGGGTCTTTTATCTTAAAATACAGTTTCTACTTATGGTAATTGTGTGTATTCCTATGGTAGTTATTTAGCCTTTTATTTGCATTAAAAAGAAACAATGTTATGTAACCTCAAAATAGAGCAAAGAGATTGGATTGAGAAACGTTTCCATTTACTGCCTTCACCTCCATGGAGCTGAGATTCTATGAATTTCATTTGTAAGGTAATTTTTTATTTGAAAAATACCAAGTTGGTTCACAGAATGTGGGCCATTGAATTCGACTGTGAAGAATATGTAGTAGTTAAAGATTGGGTCACATGTCTTAGATTGCCCTTATCTAATTGACCTTTGTAAGTCATTTATTGTTAAGAGAGAGTTTTCCCATTTGCCAAGTGATTATGATTTATAAAAGGACAGCAGTCTTTTGATACAGCATATTCAAAGCTGTTCAAGGAGGGTGTATTGTGTTTGATTTTAAATATCAAATAACTATATGTTTTCCATTTTTACTATTTGTGAAGCTACCTCTGTTTAGAAAGAATAAAAAAATCCATTGTACTTTGTGTCCTAAGTGCCTTCTGTTGGTAATTTCACCTGTTGTAATGTAACTGTCTTCTCTCCCTTGAAAGATACCATGTTGGAAGTTGAGTGCTAACAGCCACATAACATGCATGAGGGAGCTGCTTCAAATCCTGGCAGGGAAGTCTTACAAAGTATGAGGATAAATTGTGAAGGGAAAGAAATCCCAAAAACCCACCGTGTATTTACAGTCAGAATTCTGGTGGTCCTGGATAGTTTGTGAAAGTGTCAGACTTCATGCCACAGTGTTGATTGATGTTTAGAGCCCCACCAGTGGTAAAGTAGCTGGAGAAGAGCTCCTGACTTCTTCATCTTCAGTTTTGAAAATATAAAATAGAATGCTTAGGTTACTAAAGAATGAAAATGTAAGTAGTGGCTTCACTTTAGAAGCTTCTACAGGCTCTGGCTCTGCGCCTGGGATTGTGGCCTGTGAGTTAAAATACTGACTCATGCTGTCTAATTTTAGATGAAAATATTAAACAAAAAGGAAAGTGAATTGACTTTTAGCAATTTACTTAGAAGCAATCTATACCTGCCTTGCAAGTGTACAAATTGATTTCTGAATTAAAAAAATACTGATGTTGCCCCTTTTTTCCTGATATTTATGCTCAGATTAAACTCTACCAGGTAATTTTGCCTTTCAATCTGTTCTCCCTCCTGTTCCAGGAAATATAATGATACTTAAATGCTTGATCATGACAAAAAAAAGTAAAATTTTGGTTTTGCTCTTTGAGCTGCTTGTTTTCTCTCTACTTCTCTCAGTAGCTTAATTCTATGTAATTGAATTTGGTAGGCTGTTTCCTTTTATCTTTCTTTAGGCTGAATTTTTTTTTTTTTAGGTTTTTTGGCAAAGGAATAATTGATATGTTTATTTTTAACAGATTATTTTCTTTATTTTAAAACACTTGAAAAACTCAAACTCATTGCTGTAGAGTTGGAACAAACTCATAAATGACCTTCCAGCAGGTTTTTGGAGGCTCTGAATTAAATACGAGGAGACTGGCCATTTTTCTTCTTTGGAGCCCCTGGTGCATTTGAATTGCCAGAGAAGCATGGACATTGGGTTGGTAGTGGTACATTTGAATTGCCAGAGAAGCATGGACATTGGGTTGGCAGTGGTACATTTGAATTGCCAGAGAAGCATGGACATTGGGTTGGCAGTGCACCTCTCTATGGACTAAGCTACCAGAGCTTTCTTCATTAGTATTGTTGTTATGGACCGTGAAGTCTCCAGTGGGTTTTCAGAAGGTAGTTAATCGTACAGAAGGAGATTGCCCATCTTTCTCCCAAAGAACTGTTGATAGATTTGAACCATGTGCTTTTGGGTTGGCTGCACAACTCCTTCCCTTTAGTCACCAGAGCTCCCTGTTGTTGTTATTGTTATTGTGTACCGTCAGGTCAGAACCGACCCATGGCTGACCCTCTGGTGGGTTTTCAGAGGCAGTTAATTGCACAGGAAGAGACTGCCCATCCTTCTGCAGCAGAGCAGCTGTTGGCCTTGAACCACGTGCAGTGCAGCTTCTTATTAGAATGAATTCCGTTATACACATGTGTCTTGAGGTGTTACTAAAAAATAAAGGTTCTAGTATTAAAGAAATTTGGAAAGCTCTGAGTTCAACAAAGGAGATGATCTTTAAAATAGTTCTTTCTTGAAACTTTGAACTCACCCAAAGAATCCACAGAAGAAAGTACTAGTGATTTACCTCTAAAACATCAGCAACTGAAACTCTGTGGAGCACTGATCAACTCTGACACCCATGGAACCACCATGTTCACTCAGTAGCAGCTGGTTTGGGTTGTTTTGATAGGGGTTTAGATTTTCATCGTTTTTTCCCCCCAGAAAATTTTATTCCCTTGTGATTTAGGTGACAAGAAGTCCATTTCAGGGTCCCAGCTCAAGGGGAATTCTGTCTCATTGGTTCTGGAGAAAGTCATTACCTTCAACATCTGTAAATCACTGACTTTTGATAGGACCATAATTAGAAGTGGGATATCTCTTTTACTTATATTAAGTTCATATCTTATTTTCCTTAATTTATTATTGTAATCTGAGTGTGATAATATAAATCATATTGGTTTCCCATTCAAAAATCCATCTACATTTTATTCTGTGGCATTCTCCACATTGTAACAACACTCCTCTCACTTTTTGCCCTGTTTCCCATTTCCATTTGTCTGCTTTCCTATCTGTTCCTGCCTTTTAAGCTTTATCCCTGGACCTTTTTAATTTCTAATTGATTGTGCTAAAGTGTGACATTATAGGCCTATCTTTTGTTTGACTGTCACTCTATATAGTTTTATTAGCTTATTTAAACCATACTCAGCCTTTCATCATTTGATTCATTTTCTTACTCACATCTAACCTCTTTGAAAACATGATTATTTTGTTCTTTTTATATCCCTTGCTTATAAATTTAATCTGGGGCCATGTTAGTTTTTATTTCATTTTTGCTTCCTTAGGAACTTCTATGGAAGAGATTGTTCAATTTATTATTTTGTGAAGCTTGGATAAACATTGGAATTAGAGAATACAGTAGGCTCCTGCTCTGATTAAGTGTGCCTTTGTTGTCCTGAAGTTGAAGTGAAGACCCTGCCATCGGTTTAGTTTAGTTTATAAAAATAGTTGAGCAAGGAATTTTCTTGCTCTGCAGTCAGGAAAAAGGCCATGGCTCTGTGGTGGTTCAAATCCCAGAGCCACTCTGGAAGAAAGACGGGCAGTCTCCTCTGTGCAGTTTACAGCCTCAGAAAATTGACTGCTGGGTCAGCTATCACTTGGTTCTGTCTCAACAGTAACGAGCCGAGTTGAGTGTCAGGAAGGTTTTTTATTTTACATTATTTATGTCATTAAATGTTAAAAGCTCCAGGCACGGAGTGAATCACAGATGTAACTGAAATATTCACCCCAAGATCTATGGTGTTCTCGCCCTAAACATTTATCTTGAGCATATTGTTCTCTAGAAATAATATTTCTTGAAAGGTTGTATTTGAGATGAGAACTAGATACTGAATTTATCCTCTTGATGGGTGAAGAAAGAAGCATGCCAGGAGAAGGAGAAGGTGATATCCGGAAGGAGAAAGCAAGCTGTACAAAGTCAGTTCATACAGTGGCCTGTTTCAGGTTAGGACCTGTATCGGCCATGATGTCTGAAAAAGGGAAGAGAAAGAATGCTTTTGGAGCCAGTTTCTGCTCTCTGGTGTGGCAGCTGCCATCTTTCACACAACACTCATTCTTTAGTAGCTCTCTCAGTAGTTAATCCAGCATACCCACCATTCAGTTTCATTTTTATATCTGTAGGGAGCTCTGGTAGCCTAGTGGTAAGAAGCTGCTCTGAAATTCCAAAGGCATTTGGTTCAAATCCACCAGCTGCTCTGCAGGAGAAAGATGGTACTGCATCTGAAAAACTGCTGGAGGGTCAGCTATGGGTCAGTTCAAACTCTGCAGTACACAACAACAATGGGATTAAGGAAGAGGTAGATGATTGACAGAAAAGAGGAAATAATGAGGTTAAGTAGTGGATTTATTTTTTTAAAAATCCGAACAACTGTCATAACAAAAACCACTTACAAAATTGTTGTATCATAAAAAAAAATTGTTGTATCATGCTCTAGATCATTATCCAGTCTTCATACTGTCACAGGGCTTGCTTTTAGAGACCTTGTCAAAGCTATGCTTGTGTATAGATACTTTATAACACCTAATCCTGGTTTTGCCTGTCTAAGTCACACAAATAAGCACTAAGGGGTATGCATATAGTTTTTACCACAAGTAGTCTGAAACGGAGAAACTGTTTTATTCTGACTCCCTTATTGAGGCTAGAAACAGAGGTGTGCATTCCTATCTGCAGAGTTACGGGACTGTGCAAATGGTTAAGTGTTCAACTACTAGCAAAAAGATTGCACGCCGCTTAATAGTGCCTCAAAAACAGGCCTGGTGGTGTGCTTCTCAAAGGACACAGCCTCAAAAGCCCTGTGGAGCAGTTCTACCCTGAAACAATGACATCTCTGTTGTCATTCTTCCCAGACTCTCTCTCAGGATGTTGGTATTGAGTGTTGTGGAGTCGAGTACGACTCATAGTGACCCTATGATGACAGATCTGAACCCTGTCCTATCCTATGCCATCCTCATCATCTCTGACACACTCAGTTCTGTGTCTGTCAGTTCATCTTGTGGAGGGTCTTCCTTTCTTTTAATGACTCTCCACCTATCTAAGCATATCCCTTTACAAAGAATAGTCCCTCCTTACAACATGCCCAAGTGCCTCCAAGAAGCAATCTGGCAGTACTTTCTCCAGGACATCCCTGTTTGTTCTTTCGGCAGTCCATAGAATGGATTGTTCAGTACTGTTCTCCAACAAAATTCAAAGGCATCGATTCTTTTTTCTGTCATCCTTATTAATTTTCCAGTTCTAAGATGTGTACCAAGTAATTGAAAAGACTATGGCTTGAATCAGGCACAATTTATTCTTCAAACTATCATTGTTGCTTCTTAGTATTTTGGAGAGGTCCCTGACAGCAGACTTTCTTATTGCAACACGCCTTTTGCATTCCTGACTGCTGATGAATCCAAGCTGGATGAAATAATTGACAACTTTGATCTGTCTTATCCATCTAACATGGTGTTTCTTATTAACCCAGTGGGGAGGATTTTTGTCCTCTTGATGTTGAGATGTATTGAAGCCATATTGAAGGCTGTAGTCTTAGTCCAGTATAAGAATTTTATAGGAACCCACTTGACTGGCTGCCAGAAATGCCGCTTCTCCCAGAGAATGCTGTCAGGAAAGGTACTCTAGGTTCGAGGTGGGGCTGCCGTATACTCTGGTCATGGAATACAACCACTAGTGGCTTCTGTCTTGTAGAAATGCAGAATAAACTAGAGTGGCTTGGATTTTCACATAACTGACCATTTTATTATGTTGTACCTTTATAATGCATTCCTCCCATACGTTTTAGCTTTTAAAGCAAGCACAGTTGCTTTAAATTACTAAGTGACCTCTGTGTGTCTTGTAGAGCTAAGAGCCCATATATGTGGATAAAGGGCCCAGAAGCTTTAAGAACCGCCAATTAGGAGCCCTGATTTAGGCCTTCTGTTTGAGTGTAGGTTGAATCAGAGAGGATCACAGTCATTTGAACCAGGGCAGTTTTAGTAGAAGGATATAAAGAATAGTAACTCTTTGCAAGGGATTAGCATAACAAGGAGTTAATAATGTGAAAGCCTATAAGAATAGCTCTGGTGGCCTAGTCCACAGGGAGTTTGCTCTGGTAACCCAAAAGCCTTGCCTCTCTTACAAGTTAAAATCCACCAGCAGATCTGTAGGAATAAGATGCGCTGTCTCCTTCCATGTGCTGTACAGCCTCATAAAAGCACTGCATAGTTGGCCAAGAGTTGGTTTCGATTCTGTGACAATGAGTTGGGTCAGAGAATTAGGAACAGTAGATGTAAGGAGTGGCCAGTACCTTGCACTGAGATTGCCCATGGAGGAGCTCCCCCCTCCTTAGTCCTAGGGCACAGTGCTGTTAATCACTGTCAACAGAGAAGTTTCTAAAGCACTACGCTAGTGAACTTGCTAGAAATCTGAATTTGTAGGAGATCCATCCTCTAGGATGCCTGGATTGGTGTTCTTGGTGAGCTCTCCTACAAGGGGCACTGGACTGCCCAGTGGTGAGAAGAGAGTTGCTGGGGCTGCCTCGGCTGCTTTGCTCGGTAGGAACCAGAGACACTCTGCTACCAATCCGCTGAGGGGCCTGGTCCCAGTGAAGCTTCTGATTGCCAACCGCCGACTGGTGTAGTAGTGAGGTCTTGAAGAAGCAGGCGTGCTGCAGTAACTTGGTGCTGAGGAAGCCCCACACTGCCAGGACTTGTTCCCGGAGCCACACACCACGGAGCAACGTTCCTCCTACCACTTCTCCAGCGCCTTCTACTGAAAGTTTCTGTGCCAGCTAACAAAGGGAGAGTAATTGCAACTTTGTCTCACAATCTCTTATTCTCCAGTGGATTCAGACTCACAGCACCTCTCCATCCTGTTTCAGAGGTGGTAAATCATCATGGGAGGACAGGGCCACATCTTTCTCCCTTCAAGCAGCAGGTAGATTTACATCACTCACATTTTGGTTAGCAGTGCAACACATACCACTCACCACAGTGTTATTGTTGTTTGCCATCACATCAGAACTAACCCATAGCTGACCCTCCAGCAGGTTTTCAGAGGCGGTAAATTGCACAGGAGAAGACTGCACATCCTTCTCCTGTGGAGCAGCTTCACACCACATGCCTTTGGGATTGCAGCATAGCTTCATACCACTAGGCCACCAGAGCGCCCTTCTCTACACAGCACAAACAATAAACTGACAACTGGCACAGGCAATCCTCAGTACCAAAAATATTCCAAAATTTATATATTGGAATAGATAGAATCATTTCCTGTTTGTTACAAGGATAGGGAGGAAAGGAGAGAGGAGAAGGAAAGGAGAGGGAGGAGAGTTGAAATAGAGAAGTTGAGCGATGGGAAAGGCAGTAGTATACAATATGGGGCTGATTACATATTGTAGTTGATGAATTACATTAATCCCAGGGAGCTCTGGTGGCCTAGTGGCAAGAAGCTGCGCCTCGATCCCAAAGTCATGCAGTTCAGGGCCACCAGCTGCTCCACAAGAGAAAGATGAGCAATCTCCTCCCATGCGATTAACTGCCTCTGAAAACCCGCTAGAGGGTCAATTATGGGTCATTTCCAACTCTACAGTGCACAATAGTAACAGTTAAATTAATCAAATTAATGTTATAAAACAAAATGGCTAAATGATTAAAAAATGAATATGATTTGCAAACTTTTTAAAAAAAAAAGAATAAAAAGCCACTCACTTAATCTAAATCTGACAGCTCATAATTACCAATATTTTATATACTCATATAGAACATCTTTTCCTGAGAAAAACCTAAAGGAATCAGACAAAGCACATTCTATTTAACCCTATGAAATGCTTTAAAAACCAGAGTGACTGAAGATAGAGAGTTGTCCCAGAAGAGGAAAAGGTGGGTCATCATCAAGAGAAAACTGAAAGCCCTCACTTTGTTTGTGTAGCTGTAGAATGCTGTTAACAGATGGAATTCATGTCTCCTGTGACCTTATATTATTTACAGATTTTTTTTAATTACTCTTAAGAGAAAATGAAAGTCATGGCAGCTAAAATAGTTTCTTGCCTTTCTGTATACATGCCACAACATTGAAAGTTAATGAAAAAGAACAAGGTTTTAACCTTTTAGCAGACCAAAAAAAAAAAAAATATGTTCCTCTGCTTGATCCTAGCCTGTATTTTCGGATGATGTTTAATGAAGTAAGATGTACATACAAAGTCTGTTTTATAGGTTGGTTTGGTGTTTTTTTTTTAAACCCAAACTACTGACAGTTTAAGTTAAGAACAGGTAGAGTTTAATTTAAGAGGATGAAATTTAAATAGTCATTTGGCTTGAATAAAATGTTTTTCTCAAGAAATTCTGTGTTTTTCTTTTACATTATCATTGAGAAAGTAAACTCACATTAAGCTTAAGTCACTAAATAAAAACTCCCACTGGTTTCCTCTACCGACTTAGCTGAAGGTCAGCATTACAGTGAGATATCCCTGGCTGAGTCATAACTAAAATAAGAATGTAATTTAGAGACAGAAAGTCTAGTGTGGATGGCCACCACACAGCCATAAAAGGAGCTCATGGATACATAGGAGAATTTCCCTGGTAACCTGAATATTCTCTTCATATTCTTAGGTACAAATATTCATATTTTCTATTTTAAATACACTTTCCCCAAATGTGCCTCATTTTAATTAAGACAGAGAAGAAGAGGACAGATGTTTTAGGTTGCAGTAGCTGTCAAAGGGAGATGTTTCAACAATGGATGAACTACTACAGAGACATTTTCCATTAAAAGTTTTTGAAAATTCAAGGAAAATTGTGTAACCTGTGAGAGAGAATATTATAAGTATTTTACTTTGGCCAGAGATTCTGCTTTTGTGGGTGACCAAGTGGAACTTGAGAGAGGGAAAAAAATGTACGAGAGCTTTGTGGATTTCAAAATGCAGTGATTAGAGTTATGTGAGTTATCTTTACTGAAGAAAAGTATAGTTGTCTGTTTCACTTCCCCTGGAATTTTTGGAGGAGGAAGTCCTTCCCCGGGGCTTAGAAGTGAAAGATTGGTACTTGCGTACTCTAGTTAAGGAGACTTTGACTTTGTTGATCTTTTTTTCTAAAAAAATTTCCATGGGAGTTTTAGTTTGATTAATTACAAGTTGAAATTGCTTCATACCATGAAGGGTATAAAGACTTTATGGAAGTTTTTGCATGAAGGGATTTGTAGTACTATCAGGAGATAAGGAGCACCTTTTCAGTTCAAAACACAACATTAAACTACAAAGTCTTGCCCATTCACTGAATAGGGTATACATCTAGTTACATAGCTAGTGCCTAGCTAGTGCATAGCTGCTAAACACATCAGTTAGGACTGACATATATGATGTAAACCCCTCACCTCCCGCTGCCCCTTCTTCCTTCTTAGAGAAGATCTTAAGTAGAAATTTGAGGATTAAGCAAGTTTCAGATAAAACTTTGATGAAGAGGAGAGGAGGAGTTGTCATCCAAAGATTTTATGTCACCTTTACAATAGCCCTGTTTTAAAGTCACTTGTGTGTGTTGTATGGATTTTAATTTACTTGTGTTTATAATCAACACTCATGAAAGCAGCAGTTGGGAAATCAAATGACTTACTGCAGTGGGCAAAATAGACTGCCAAGGTGGCCTAGTGGCAAGGAGCTGCAACTACAATCCCAGAGGCACACGGTTCGAATCCACCAGATGCTCTGCCGGGAAAAGGAGGGACAATCTCCTCCTGTACCAGTCAGATCTGATTTGACGGTACACTCACACAAAAATAAAACAAAATTTAAAAAAATGTTTTTTAAAAAAAGTGCCTATTGCAGATGGCAAGAATTGGATTCTTCTTTCCCTTTTCTAAGTTATCAGTAATAAGCTATATTACTTTGGGACAGATGCAAGTGGAGAAATTCAACTTTAGAAATGCAGTTCAATGACCCCAGCTCACTGTGATTATATTTTCACATACATGACTCGTTGCAGTTGTTAGGTGCCATCAGGTCAAGTACGCCTGATAGTGACCCTGTAACAACAGATCTGAACTGTGTTCTCTCCTGAACCATCATCACCATCTGTCACATACTCGAACCCATTCCTGCAGTCAGATTGTCTAGTTCACCTTGTTGAGGGTCTTCCTCTCTCTTGTTGACCTTCAGCTGTTCTAGCATGATGTCCTTTTCCAAGAAATTTTTCTTTCTAGCAACATGCTCAAAATATGTGAGACAAAGCTTACTCATCCTTGCCTCTACAGGACATTCTGACTGCACTTTCTCCAAGACATCTATTTTGTCTTTTGATAAGTTTATACAATATTCAGTACTCTTTTCCAACACCACAACTCAGAGGCATCAGTTTTTCTTCTGTCATCCTTATTCACTATCCAGTTCTCAGACTTAATAGCAAGTGATTGAAACAATCATGGCATGAATCAGGCACACCTTAGTCTTCAAACTAGCATCATTGCTCCTCAGTACTTTGGAGAAGTCTCTGACACCAGACTTTCCTAAAGTTATCTTAAAGTTTCCTTATCTTCAATAAGGATAGCATCTCAGCATCAAGAAAATAAAGACATTGAATATGCTTTATTTTTCAAATAATTTATAAATTTTGTGCTATAAATGATTGTTGTTTTGAGCTGCACATTCTCGTTTTCCCAATCCAATTTCTTTATATGGTGGTTTCCCTGTGTGGTAACATTTTTTTCTTACTTAAAGGACAGTATGTCAAATTTGGTTGGAGGTCAGCCCTGTTTTGTGGAGTGGGCAGGTGGTACATGTCTTAAACTCTTCTTTTTTTCTCTCCATCATAATTCATAATGTCTCTTGGTAAGTGTATCAAGTGCCTTGGAGAAAGGGAAACAAAAGATGATGGTTTTGTTTTCCTTTCTCTTCTTAACATCAAAGACCCTTTACTGTAACAATCAGATGCAAAATACCATCTCCCAGTCACAACCTTATTTTAATTGCTACACATTGATACAAATATTGGGGATGATGTGAAGGACCTGAGATGAGTGATTTCCCTGGTATACAAAGCAGTATTTAATCTACTGTTTGGTTTGTTTTGTTCTGTTTTTGTTGTTGCGGTTGTTAAGTGGGGATTTTTTCCCCCCTAAATTGGTCTTTTCAGTTATTTTGAACAGTGCCAGAAGCGAAAAAGGCTCTTCCATAATTTGATGATGATGCCAATGAACAACTTACTACAAACATGGGTTTTAAATGTTTACTTTCTTCATTTTACATCTTGAAAATGTGTCCCTCCTCTCTCTCACTTGATTGTCCCTTGTGAATGACTGTTTTCTTTTTTGCTTGTGCAATCAAGAGTTAGGAAGCCAGATAAGACAAAATAGCATATTAATTGCAACCCCATATCCTTTTCTAGTTAACCTTTGTCTCGTTTCCCTGTCTATTAGAAGAACAACAACAACCCAAACCTTCCCCCCCAATACAGTACATTTGTCCCAGAAGCTGGGAAATGAGAAAGAACTTTTCCAGCTCCATTATCTTTACTTTGCGTGCCATACTTGTTTTGTTTTAGTAGTCTGGGAAATTCAGATTAAATTTTCCACTTGAGTGGGCTAGAGAATTACAATGAAAAGAATTCACTTTGCTATTTGGTAATTTAACCAGACCATCTCAACATTTTGAATAGGCCAGTATGACACAGAAGCCCTTTTTAAATTTTTTTTTTTTTTATGTCATACTAGTCTACTTACAACGTTGACACAGGAGCCTTTGATTAAATTCATTCTAGTAGGCAGTATTGCCAAGTGCCTGGTTTACTGATATGTATACAGATCTATTTGGGGAATAGTGTAAAACAGTCACCATCTTTTTCCTTTACAAGTCATTTGTTTTACAGGTGATTGTTGTCTGTGACTCATAGAGACGTATGTACAACAGCTCTGAATCCTGATGTATATTGTGCCAATCATATTGTCTCTAACACCCGACTCCTATTACCCCAGTCACTAAATCAGTCCATCTCATCAAAGGTCTTCCTCTACTATGCTGTCCTTTCACCTTCCCAAGCATGACATCCTTATCCAAGGACTGATCCCTCCTTGCATCCTGTCCAAAGTATGTCAGACGAAGCTTCAGAATCCTTACCTCCAAGGAGCAGCCTGGCTTCACTCTCTCCAGGAAGATCTTGTTTGTTCTCTTAGCAGTCCATGGTATATTCAACACCCTTCTCCAGCACCACAGCTCAAAGGCATCCATTCTCCTTCTATTATCCCTAGTCATTGTGCAGCTTTCTGATGCATAGCAAGTTATTGCAAAGACCATGCCCGTATCAGGTGCACCTTAATTTCTAGACTGTCATTGTTGCTCTTCAGTACTTTGGAGAGGTCTCCGACAGCAGACTTTACCAATGCAATTTGTCTTTTAAATTCCTGGCTGCTGGTTCCAAGAGCCAAGCCAACTGAAGCTGTTAACAATCTCAGTCTCTTCACTGTCTACCATGATGCTGCCAGTCAGCCCAGTTGTGAGAATCTTTGTTTTCTTGATTTGAGCTTCAATCCACATTGAAGGCTGCAATCCTTGACCTTCTGTAGCAAGCGCTTCATTTCAGGTCCTCTTCAGTTTCAGCAAGCAGGATTGTGTCATCTGCATAACGCAGATTGTTGATGAGTCCTCCTCCAATTCTGATGCTACATTCCTCCTCATAGAGCCCAGCCTCCTGGATAGTCTGTTACACATATAGATTGAAAAGATAGGGAGATAGGATACATCCTTGGCGCATATCCATCCCAATTTTGAACCACGCAGTGTTTCCTTGCTCTGTTCTGATAACAGCCTCCTGATCCAAGTATAGTTTTACATAAGCATAATCAGGTGTTCTGGTAATTGGTCAAAATGCTCAGTTTGTGTTTTAAAAATCTTTAGATGATTTATTTGGTAGTGATGCTTATATGTGTGTATATCTGTGGTCTTATAGAAGAGTATTGAATATACCGTGTTCTGCTAAGAAAACGAACAGGTTCCTCCTGGAGAGGGTTAAACTAACCTGTTCCTTGGAGGCAAGAATTCTGAAGCTTCACCTGACATACTTTGGACATGTTGCAAGGAGGGACCAGTCCTTGGAGAATGACATCATGCTTGGGAGGGTGGAGGAACAGTGCAGGAGGGGAAGATCCTCTATGAGGTGGATTGATTGAATGACTAGGGCAATGGTAGGTGTGTCGGAGACAGTGAGATTGGCACGGGACAGAGCAGAGTTTAGGGCTGTTGTATATAGGGTCACCATGAGTTGCAAGCGACTCAACGGCACATAACAACAATGTGCGCGTGTGTACATGCACACACATACATGTAATCTTTGGTAGCCTAGTGGTAAGAAACCACACTGCAATCCTGAAGGCACATGGTTCAAATCTACCAGCTACTCCACAGGAGAAGGATGGATAATCTCCTCCTGTGCAATTAACTGCCTCTAAAAACCTGTTGGAGGGTCAGCTATGGGTCAGTTTTAACTCGATGGCACACAGCAACTACAAATATATATATAAACATGTCTATAATAGAAATAAAACATACATGTACACACATACTATTTTTAAAAGTTACTTTTTTGTTTTGACAATCCTGTTCATGACTATATCCAAACTTTATGTATTTTTTAACTTCCTGGAAATAGCTGTAATTTTTTTGTTGTGATATCTCTAAGTAGGTTATTTATCTTGGAACTGGATAGATGGAATTTATTTTGGCTGAAATCATGGAGTTAGCCAGGCTAATGGAATCTGAAGCTTTACAACCTTCTTTACAGGACATGAGAATGGGCCAACTTAACATCAGCTATGCTGTATATGGCCAGACCTTGTCCAGGAAAATGGATAATCATTCAGTAAAATGATAGGGTGTGGCACATCAAAAGTGACCAGAAAATGTTGAGTTTATGAAATATAAATTTGTCTATTTGGAATGGCTTTAAAAGATATTTGAAGTTCAGGCTTGTCCTGTGGAATCTTCCTCCCCACCAATTTAGCTATGGTGAAAAGCAATGCTAATCAAATTATATGAGAATAGTCCGTAGTGTGCTGTACCTCTAACCGTAATGCTGCACAGGAGAAGGAGCGATGGTCTCGTTCCATTAGAACTTAAAGCCTCAGTAACCTGATGAAGGGTTCCCTGAGTCAGAAATTGACTCAGCAACTGTGAGTGAGTGTGAATTAGGTTATAATAGAACCTCATGGGACAAATCTTAAGACAAATAGGGGCCTAAGCCAAAAATGTGCTTGAGGATTTTTTTAAAAGACCTTTGTTTAGACCAACTTATTCTTTTATTTTATTTTATTATTTGTTGTATGTGTACTGTCAAATCAGATCTGACTGGTACAGGAGAATATTGTCCCGCCTTCTCCAGCAGAGAATCTGGTGGATTCAAACCACGTACCTCTGGAATTAGATGGAGTCTTAGAATCCTTGCCTCCAAGGAGCCTCCCGGTTTAACCCTTTCCAGGACAAATCTGTTTGTTTTCCTAGCAGTCCATGGTATTCTCAATACTCTCCTCCAGCAC